>NC_134369.1:9645666-9953833 GCF_035582795.1 Mycteria americana
GAGACTGTGGGGTCCTGCTGTCTCTGGGCTCGCACTAGGCTAAATTATCCTCTATCCGCCATTGAGACGAACAGCTTAATTTTGTGGCCCTTGTCACCAGAGCGTTTGAGACTTCTGTAGTTGTTGCTGGATCACATACGTATAAGATAGGAAAGACTTACCCTTATTTTTACAGTTCATGGTCTTGCCCGTGATCACTCGCGCTCTCTTCTTCATTCCCAGTTTGAGGCTAGTTTGGCAGCTCCCAGGGCAGCTGAGCAGAAGATGGGCAACTGCTGGAAACTTCCTCTCTTTCGAATGGTAGTGAAGCCTAAACCCTCACACCCATAAATTCCTTAGTAATACCTTGCTTATTCGCTTCCTATCCTGTCTAAAACCCAAATTCACAAAACCCAGGGATCCGCAACAAAGACTTTTAGATTCCATAAATTAATCCTCAGTTTATCAAGAGAGTAATGAAATAATGTTTTGAAAAAACCACTTCCCTTCTCCCTCCTTAAACGTAACTTTCAATAGTTTTAGATTTGAAAAGGTCTATGACAAAAGATCTGGAATTGAAAAAGAAGCAAATAAGAGCAAAGTCCAGGCTTTGAGCTGATATTTTAGTGGCAGTCCTACATACATGCAGAAGGATATAACGGGAACATCTGCATCTCGTAATTATCACAAAAAGAAAGGCCAGTAATGTTCTTAAAGTCTGAAATGGAGATACGATGCTGATAGGTGCCTGAAGTGCATCTTTGAACAGAGATGATGCTTTTAAGGGCCTCTTAACAGCAGCTATAAGTGACTCAGTTTGACTAGTCCCTTTTAAAAAGATGAGTTATTGCAGAAAATGGGAAGTCTGAAGATATAAGTACTATGGGCCCCTTTGGGGCGAAAAGAAATGATTATGTTATTAATATTTAAATAACAATTACTTTTGCAGGTATGAGGTATACACAGTATGTACAGCAAAATGTAACACAAGTAATACTTCTATTTGATCTTCTGGTTAAATCAGGGAAAATTCCTTTCTGGATTCTGGGAGCAGGAGGAAGGAAGGAAGAATGAAAGAACATTCGAAGATGGAAAAAATAAAAATCCAGACTTAAAAGACAGTGCCTGTTTCAAATTTTCTCCACCACTCATTGCTGTAGATTTAAGCTATCTACAATACCTTGTCTACCATTTTATCACCTGTTAGCAATATACCAGTGTTGGTCTTTTGAGGGAAATACCCCAGCTGATTCCTACTGACTTTGAATAGGAAGAATACATGGGAGAAATTAGAGGGAAAGCTATGCAAGACTGTAAACACAGAATGTAAGTGTTCTGGGCATATTCTCCAATTTTCAGGTATTCTCATGAGGTTTGATGCATCAGTTGGTGAAGCAGCAGTAGCTCTTCTTTTGAAATTTCTCCTGAATTGCCTTCATGTGTATGCGTTTTCCTTATTATAACTAAAAAGCCTCTCTGCTGAATGTAGTGATTTTGGTTGCTCTCTAGGAAAGTCTTTGTACACGATATACCTACTGATCATGTGTTTTCCTAAGTGCTCATGCAGATGGGTGGTGATAAAAAATTCCTGAAGCAAGCCAATACAAATTAAAATCCATCTGTATACCAGGTGATAAAAAAGCAGCAGAACTATCCTGCATCGCTCTACTGTTTAGTGATATGATGATCTCACTGCAGTGTCTTTAGTTGAAAATAAGTAAAAAGTCTTTAAATAAATTGTTGCCCTGTGTTTGAGAGGTATGGATTTTGTAAGTTAAACCTTATATAGTTACTAGCTAGGATAACACAAGAAGTTTGTTACATAAATATGTGTAACAATGTTAAGAGACGGATTTTTTTTAAGTGTTAGTAAGTCAAAAGAAAGGCTTAACATTTAAATGCGTGGAAATTAAAATGTCAAAAAACAGATTCCAAAGGAATGGGAAACAAAGATGTATTAGTTTTCTGTGGTTTTTCCTAAACAATGAAATAACTGAGGCAGCAAAATATGTTGGCAGCCAGTGTAAGAAAAGAGTTGAAAAATTGAAGTTTATCCTTGGGAACAGTTTGTTACCAAACAGTTGTTGGTTGTTTTGAAAATAAAAAAAATTACTTAGATGATGTGATCGTCACTGAAGTTCTGAAAAGCTGATTTAAAACCATTACAGACTTGCCTAGTTCTTTTTTTGTGTAGTTTTCTTTTAATCTGATGAGTAGCTTTGGCAGATGAAGGTATCGGTGATGAAATGTTGGAATTTTATAGGAATCATGGCTAGTTAAGAAAGGGAATGCATTTTTACAGTTTTCTATCATTGTAGTATGTCTTTGATGCAAGGTGTTTAAGCTGAAATTTTTAGGGGTAGTTTTAAGAAATCCTTAAAACTGATGTTTTGGGTTTTATTTAGCATATTCTGGTCTGGCCTTCCGTGATACTGTAATTTTAAAAATCTTTCTCTGATCTTGTGGTAAAACATCTTGGCTGAATGATTTTAAGACCAATACGGGCTTGATTGTTGTAGCAGTTCAGTATTCTCAGCTAGGTTTGTCTGAATTTCTTGATGCTCACCAACTCTGAAAGTGTCAAACCCCATTTTTTTTTGTACTGAGTGTAGTTTCTGAATTAGATATTCACATAAAAGTAGACTTGAAAAAACTGTCCATTGTTCACTGGCAGTCCATAAACATAATTGAAATTGCCCAGCTTTTGTTTTGGAGTAGTTAGTAACAGAGGTGTTTTCAAAGCTGCAACCTGCTGAATTTATCAGTATATCTCCTTTTGCAAGGTTTGGTAGCCTAAATTCATTGCTATTTAAAAACAAAAGTTTGACTTATTGGAGAATTAGAGCTTGGGCTCTAAATTGGGTACAGGCAATGATCTTTTGCTAGGTGAATAAGCGGGAGTGTTGATTAGACGTTTTATGTGGTGCTGTTCATGGCTTTAGTGCTATTAAAAAAGCATTATTTTTCTATATCTACCTTTTATTTTCTTTGGCTAATGAAACACCTATAGAAAGCTTATGGAGTCCTGCCACATAATCAATACAAAATTATTGAGTTATTTTCAAAAGGAATTTTACCAGATTGTCACCTACCAAGAGCCCTGGGGCACCTTTAAGTTTTACTGAGAAGCCATATACAAAAATCCTGTTGACCAGCTTGGGTTGTTCCTGAGCACATGCAGCATTTCCTCTGGTCGTCTCACATTCAAAAGAATAGTGCAAGTTGGAGAAGAGTAGTGATTGGCCATAAGAAGGAGTACAGAACATGGAAAAAATTGTATTAGTAAAAGATTTCTAGGCATTTAAGTCACAAAGGAGTCACTGATGTTGAATTTGTCTTCTGCATAAGGTAGGCCATAAGATTTCTCTTTGTTTTAGTGACTGACACAAGCGTGGCAGCTTTGGGTAACCTTTAAAAGACTATGTGATCCTAATTCAAATTTTTCAGGGGCTGGGCAGTTCACCACAATTATTGGTGAAGGGTGTTACTATCATGTTTGGAAATGTATATAATTTCAAAACTGAATTTGTCCCACTGCATTTTCTAGTGACCCTATCTACCAGTCTGAAGAGCTCCAAAATCTCTTTTCCATGCATAGCTACTCGTACACTGTGATCAAGTCATGCCTTTCGCTTTGAGTTCTCAGATGGTTCAATCAAAGGCGTATTTTCCATATCTTTCATCATTCCTGTAAGTCTTCTTTGAAGTCTTTCCAGTCTGATGGTCCTCTGGAACTGCAGCCTCCAGAGCTGGTCTGGTATTCCTGGTTCATCAGGAATGGGCATCGGCATCAGTGTCCGATGTATTATAATTTTTTGTTGTAGTGCTGATGTCCCCATATGTAAGAATTCAATTAAGGTTACTCCTGTAGGAGTTCCCATTGATCTGATTATTCACCTCTGCTTCCAAGATTTATTTTTTTTTAGAGTAAGTCTACTCTGCAGACTTTGGTATAATGGAGAGAGGCAAGATTAACAACCCCTGAAGCTACAATGCTTCTCCTACTTGTGGAAGCTGCAGTCTGCTCAGTAGACATAACCCTTCAAGATTGTTCCCCTCCGTAGACACTCTTATCCCGTGAAATTGGTCTGTAGTCTTTACTTCCAGATGTGTGATCTGATACTTGACTGCATCTGCCTGCCTGCTTCATTGTTCATCACCTTCCCAGTCGTCATCTGAGAACTTTTATCTGAGATAGTTTTGACTTCCTCTGGGTTACTGATAAAAATGTTGAGTGCAAGGCTGAGAATCAGTCCCCATGGGAGTCTATTAGAAGCATTGCTGCTCAATTTAATAATTTAAAATCTATTGCATATGCACCATATTAATTTTATATTTTATTAATCAAAATGTGAGATAGAAAGTCAAATGCCTCATTGAAATCTAAGAATATTAGATCAAATCGGTAGTCTGATAGAAATATAAAATTAAAGTGATTCATTGTCCGTAAAAATTCATGCCTGGGCATTAATTATTCCATCCTCTTTCTGTTCGTCATTAATCAAATCCTTCCTCTGCTAATCCAGTCCATCATCAGCAGCAATATCAAAATCTCTATTTGACAGTTCCCATTTACTGTGTTTAAATGTCATAATATTATAGGACAAAGATAAATACTGTTCTTTGTTTGCTTTGTCTCCTAGCACTAGGAATAAGGGGACAATCCACAACTGAGAAAAATAAAAGTCTAATTCAAAACCAGTCAATGCTGCTTCACACTCCCTCTAGCTGTAGGACTTGCTGCCACAAAAGTGGATACTTTAAGAACCCCCAAAAGGTAGGTCTGGTGCACGCTTTGATAGTGCCTGGTTGCACCAACTGAGGGAGACTGGACGGATCCTGTTTGGTTCAGGATGGCATTTCCTATGTTCCTGTATGGACGAACAGAATATCCAAAATTTGAATAATTAGCACTAAAGGAATATAAACTATAAGAAGATGCATGGGAAAGAAGCTCCTGGAAAACCAAACACTACTTGGGTGTAGGGGACACTTCTCCTGAAGGTTTTGTGCCTTACTTCTCTTTCATGAACAACCATGGAGACACCTGGAAGTCAACGTGTGTCCATGTGTCCCTGGTGTCTCTGTACACAACCGGTGCTTGGGGCTGTGCTGCCTTCCCGGCAGTGCTGGTGCGGCTGAAACTTGATTTATCGATCGATTTATCAAGCCAAGTGCTGAGAGCTGTGCACAGGAATGAGTTTAAAAGAGGAGGGGATTAGGGATTAGCTAAAGAGAAGAGGGCAAGCACACCGAGTTGAACAGTCTTTCCAGTTGCAAACTGTCTAATATTCTTTGCTTTGTAGGTATTTCAGGCAGAGGTGATGGGATGCTAGGTGAACACTGTTAAGACTTTATTCCTTGAATGCATCTAAAGAGTTGGGGTATTAGGGTTGTATTAGATAGAGTTCGACCTTTTGTGCTTCTTGCTATAATTTATTTGGGAGCTGGACATACACTGGGGAAAATCCTGGCCCGGGTGGAGCTCATGGAAATTACTGCTGGTTTTCATGTGGGCGAGATTTCAGCTGGCTTGTTTTCCTTTCGTGATGACTTTGGCTTCCTTCTTTTTGCAGCATGGGTCTCGGTGCCCTAGGTAGGAGACTGGAATGGCATTTAATATTAATCTCCTTTTTGTCCTCTAAAAGGCCCCAAGCCAGCCACTGCAATTAATGAAACTCTTCGAATGCTCGAAGGGAAGCACATATAATGCTTATCTGAAATTAGACTACAGTCCTCCAACACGCTGCAGAACACTGATCCCTGCTAGATGAACTGACTGGGCAGTGTGTATTTTGTTGAAAAGCCAACAGCTCATTTGAAAAATCAGAGATGAATTAGAAGTAATAGATAATGGGAACAGGACTGAGATAATAAAGTACGGCATATTCAAAGTTTATCAGGTATTTTCATATATCCAATATTTTCAGTATAATGCAGATAATTAAAATGACCCCAAAGAGACGATCTTACAGGAACATATTCTCGGAACGCGATTTGTTTTCAACAATAGTTACTGTAGGCTACAATAACGTAGCGTATTATGTAGAGTATATGTAGGATAGATTTCTGTAGCTATTATTACAACTGTCCAATCAAAGAAATCTCTCTGTATAATTTCTACAATTATTTAACTGCTAATTTGATTCTAAAATTGTCTTTCTAGGCAATTATTGCTGAAATCAATGCTATCTACTTGTGCACACACAGAAAAATTCTTAACGTCATTGTAGCCAGCCTAAGTTCACTGTATTGATGTCGAATTGTTTAAACTATTTGGGTATTTCCATGACTAATTAGGTCTAGCCACGAGTATCTTAGCTTTCAGGTCTGGCCTGGTCCTGCTTGCATGGGAAGCAATAGGAGGAATCCCAGGCACCTCAGTGGGTGCGGACTGAGTCTCTGATCTGCGAGCTGGGTCTGAAGTACGGGTTGTTTCTCCTGAGAAATACCACTAAGTTTACAGAGATACACCTGGGAGAGGCGTTTTCAGAAGGGGGAATGTTGCCTCTTCGTACTACAGTAATGACCAAGGAAAAAGGCAAAACGGTTATGGAGGGCATTAAATACATAGGATGACACTGATGCTCTCCTAAAGCACATGCTTAAACAAATTGAAGTTGCCATTTTAAGGTGCCCAAGAAGTTGTACTGCTAATCTGCTGAGCCCTTCAGTGACTAGGACAATGTAAATAAAACACAGTAAGGAATAATCTGGAAGCTAAATAACTGTAGTGCGATACTTGAGTTATCTATGCCTTCTTAAAATTGGTTTTCCCCCTTAAAGAAATGGTAGGTTGTTTCAGTAGGTATAGCTCTTAGCTAGACAACAAAGTTACCTGAATTAATTAAACTGGTGTAGTACTGAGACATCTGTGCCTCTGCTCTATATGGATATGACATTTGCAGGAATACCATGAACTTTATTTCAGTTCAGAGCGGCATGTAATTGTTGTTTTGATATAGTTTACTTCTCTTTCTAGAATGAAGAGAAAAATACAGTGATATGTGTATTTTAAGTCTTCTTACTCATGCTTTTTTTTTGTTTTTAAATCCAAATATGCTTTGGTTGAGAGTGAACACAAGTATATTGATTCATGCTTCTCTTTTTATGAAAAGTTTGGTCTCCCTGTGGTCTCTCTTGGTTCCTTTGCTTTCATAGAAAAATAGTTTGGGAGTAATTAACTTCAAAAATGCATACTTCTTACCTCACATCATCCACTAGTAAACCTCCGGGTTCTTAAAACAATAAGTCAGTTTGTGTGTGTGAAAACTGCTGTGAACAGCAAATTCCACCTTTTCAGTATCTGTGTGTGTATCTGGGCGTTCCAGCATATCTTGGTAGAAAGAACATGGTTTTGCCTTTTAAGCACTGAATGTCTACTTCTGCAAACAAAGATTTATTAATTACAGAGCACCTTCCTCTTTTACAATCTTTTTAATACCAGAAGAATGTCATTCTTTCTCTTCAATACTATTTAAACATATGAAAACTTAAAAAAACCATGACAGCAATTATATAATGAAAAGTAATGCTCTTTTATTACTCTATTCCTGTATGAAGTAAGACTTATTCCCATCAGAGTAACACTTATAACCCTTTTGTTATATCAGTAGTCCTCTCAATGGTAATACTGGCATTTATTCTTGTAAACAATTGAAGGGTTGCCATTTTAGCTCCCACAGTCTCCTTAGGGAAATTATTTTTTACAAATATTACCACTGCACCTTTGATAATTTCCATATCTAAAAGGGAAACAATCTCACTTTGGGGCAAAGAATGTACTTTATTTGCTTTCTATTTAAACAAGTGGATTCTTAGAAGTGAGGTGGCAATATGATTTGGAAAACTTAGATTAAATGGAGTTTTACGCACAAGTTTATTTTTTGTTCTTTAAATATATACTGACTGGTGATAGAGTGGCATTTACATGAGGTTTCTGGTGCATGTTTTTGTCAATGGGGTATAATAGCAATTATTTTTAAGTGCTTGCCAACGTGCACGTATCCCATTGTGTGGTAAAAATTGTTCTTAGGAGTATTTTTAGGCTCACTGGTTAAGCTATCTTTGCTAGAGAAAACATAGCAATATTCAAGAAAAGAGATAGCGAAGTCACTTAAACACGCGTCTCCTGTGGCTCCCCCGGCACTGGTAGGGGGTTTGTATTCTCGCAGCTGGGAAACCAGGGAGGTTCTTCAGCTTCTTGAAGAAATAGTAAATATTCTTCCAACATTTTGGAATAAAAGAGATTAACATAAGCAGAACTTGCAGGGTAGCATCTCTTTTTTTTATACTGGACCTCATGTTTAGACTCGCGCTTCTCACTTCCCTGCGCTACTTGTCTCTGTGTGGTACTACACGCCGTGCAAGTGAGCCTTCCTGCTGCCGGAGCACGCCTCTGAGGCGAGACCCGGGGTGAACGAGCCAGTCCCAGCGAAAGCACCAGCAGGTCCCAGGTGAAGCACCAGCAGATGCAGACACCGTCCGCGGGAGGGTTCACGTCCCCCGGCCTGCGCCGAGTGTGTCCCCTGCCGCCTGGGCTCAGCGCCGACGTGCCGGAGGTCGTACAGGCAGTGGCCAGAGCTGGTCTGCAACCCAGAGACAGGCAGCGTCTGTGGCGCGGTGATTTGTTGGTTTGTCTGGAGTTCTTCAACTCTTCTGCGGTGTTTCCACGTTGGAAACTGCGCCGCGTGTGCTATGCATTTAGTTTGGTGGGGCTTCTGTATAGTAAATGCTTTCTGTATTGGCTGCCTGCTCACTGTTCCTCAAGTACTGTATCGGCACATGTCAAATACTTTATGGTCTTTACCGGAGCGTGCAAGTGTCTGAAAGGTATTAGTTACACTGCTTCTGTTGTCTGCTCGGGCTTTGTTGCACAGCTCCTGGTTACAGGGACTCTGAGAGATAAAATTATGTACACCTATTCATATGATCAGCTTTAAAGAATTAATTTACTTTAACTAGCATTGTGTTTGCTGCATTGACAGCAGTATTTACATTCAATGAACTTGGGCTTTTAAAATCCATGTTATTGCACATTTTGCTTCCAAAATTTCATGAACTGTAGGAGCATCACCAATGCTGAGGTAGTAATACATTCATAGATCTTGCTGTGTTGAAAACCATTTATTTTCTTTATATATTTATTGTGAAACAGTTATGGGGTAGTTCTCTCACTGTAAATCCAGAGGAGAGAGAAGGCACCTATCCATTTTACTGTGACTTATTGCTCTACCCGCGGTTGCTGTTGCTGAGTTAATCTCAGTGTAAAACATGAATTTTTCATCTCCACTTTATGTTAACTTTGGTTGACTCTGTTTAGCCAATCTGTGTAGTCCCAGTGCTATATCCCCGCTACAAGTTTGCAGTGTTAGCCGTCTCAGTAATAGCACTTTTTTTTTGGAGGTTGTGCAGAAAAGAGGCAATATAGATCTGAATGTATTTCCCCTGAGCGCCACCTGCAAGAGGTGATGCTCTCTGAAGGCAGCAGGCCACCGAGACCTGGCCACCAGCATGGTGATACCAAACACCTCCGTAAGACCCAGAGAGGCTGCTCCTTTCTTGGCATCACAGGTCTCCATTTCAGCTTTGTGCTTGCACATTCACTCAGGCAGAAACACGTTACGCATTTCTAAATTGACATATTTACCTAATTGGTTTTAATAGTTGTTTTTTTCAGGCCAGCTGATTTGTACACTTTCCTGAGCATTTCATTTGGTTTCTACATTAATTCCGTATCAGGGAGTAATTAGAATAGACAAAGAAAGAATAAGCAGAATTTAAGTTATGAAACAGAACTGCCATGTGAATTTATTGCCCTGTGGTTCTTTGGGACCCAGTCATCTGCTACAACTTCTTTTAATAGCTCCTTCTGACTTTAATGTGATCAAAACAAATGTAGCATTTTGTTCTTGAGTTACGTTTGGGTTCTGCTGCTTAGTTGGTGGCACAAAACCCATTGAAAAGGGGTGGGAGCGCTGACCCTGAAGTTTGGTATACCCACACCACTGGGGATGTACTGCAGAGCCTGCCTAAAGCCTTCTGACACATGGTTGTCTTCCCTCAGTTCACTAAATGACGGTGCTGGCAGAAATCTTTAACAAAAATATTATTGACTTCTATGGGATTTTGTAAATGCATCAGTTTTCAATACAATTTGAAAGGTAACGTGCAAGAGACGCTAGCTAACATTGTGTAGTATTTTGCTTGCTTTCCTAGGGAAACAAAACTAAAGCAATGGATTTTACCTTCCTTTCTTTTCCCTGTCCATTTGAAACACCGACAAACATACAGCCCTCCTCGGGAACTTTTTAATCCTTTGGCCAGTTTCCATCAGGTTTGTCAGAGATAGAGATGTCTGCCGTCTCAGGTTCTTCCTGCTTTCATATAAATCTGTGCCTGCAAAGATGGAAGGGAGCTGATAGCCAACACTCTGCTGTTATCGGCCGTTTCCCGGTGCTCCCAGTCAGCAGAAGAGTGTGTTGGAGCCAGCTGCCTCGGGGGCAGGCGGGGAGCCGCCGTCCGAACACGTGGGAAGGGTTGGGGTTTCTGGGGTACACTGTGGGGCTGTGGGGCTCGGAGGTGCGGGCGGTGGGAGCTGGCGGCATGGGAGAGCCGGGTGAGAAGAGGGGATGGGGCTTCTGAGGGTGTGGAGGGAGCTGGGATGACCGCGCTAGGAGGATGCCTTCCCCAGCAATTCCTGTTTTATTGCGACAGGAGGGTCCTGCCCTGACCCTGACAGGCAAACCCGAGTTTCGCAGCGATGCTGGGTAGGGAGCCGTGAGCTGTTTCCGGGCTTAGGGACAGAAAGCGATGACAAACATCTGCCATCGCTTCCACGGAACCAGCCGCTCTAAGTGCAACTCGAAAGACATTATAAACACGGTTGTTGATTCATTCAGCCAACAGAAGGTACCCAGAAATACAAATTAGCTCTTAAATGATCTGGCCTATATCTCCAGGCTTTTCTTATTTGAAACAAAAATCCTGTCGGCACACGGTCTTGTTTATACAAACACGTATACACACGCAACAGTCCTCTTTTATTCCATATGCATTGTCCTGCTGAGTACTCACTTGCAGCTCTAGGTCCTGTATTTATCACGGTGGCAGTAATTGAAACTTTTCAGCAGTTTTCTACAATGCTATTGACACTCTATTAAAAAGAGAAAAAAAAAAAACAACAACTCCACACAAAAACCCCTCAGTGCACGTTTTTAGAGAAGACACAAAGTTATATTCCATCTTCCAAGATATCTTGCAGTCAAGTTTTGAGTGTCAAACACTCAACATCTTTCTGAATTTTTTTTTTTTTCCCTGAGTGATTATTCAGAAAATGCTAACTAGTATCAAGTTTATGGGTTAACCTCATAAAGAGGTGATGCAGATCACTGGTGCTCAGCCTTTTCTTTGGAGAGAGAAAAAAAGAGGACACAGTCCAATCTGTAGTTTTCAGATCAGTGATTTCCATTATAACAAGTATGATTTAAGATTTTATAGTAAAACAAGATGAAATGAACATAAACTTTGGTGCAAAAAGAGCAATACGTTGCAGTTGGAACTTGCAGAAATTGCTTAAAAATAAATAGCAAGTCAGGCTCTTGGAAGCTTCTGTCTCTTGCCCATCCCAGGTGCTGCCTCCTGGAATGAAATTAAGACCTGCTCATCACTGCCGGGTAGCTGGGTCAGGGCTTGTGAAGGTGCTCCCATGACTACCAGAGAGAAAAGGGAGGATGCCAGTGAGAACTCAGTCCTTTTTCGACTTTGCTGAAATGCCCCTGTAATTCTCTTGATGTGACAAACTGATGTGGCAACACGTAGTGTTACTCCCTGTGTCCTGGTAGATGTTTTAGATATTGGAGTAATACTACTCACTAGTGGGTATAATATAGCAACTAAGATTTACGTCAAGGCTTTCATGGACCATAAGCTGAGGTTTTACGATATCCTATTTCTTCTCACGTTTGTCCTTTTAGGCCTTTTGCCAAAGAAAAAAATACTCAAAAGTACCCCAGGATTTCTAAGGCTCAGTTTTAAAAGTACCACAGGTGCTTCAGACAGCAGTGCTCAGTACTTTTCGGTGAGACAGTAGGTACCAGAGCACCGACTGCTGAGAGTTACAAAGGTGGTTAGGTGCCCACAATTGCAAATTGTAAGATCACTGCAAGATCCCTGGAGTAAATTAGGCACAGAAATTTTCTTGCCTTTTCAAGGGGCTGGTGGTTTCTCAAGTGAGTAGGTGTTAGGCAGCTCTCATAGCTGGCAGCTCCTGCAAGTCTTACGGGGCACTTGCATGCATCGGTTGTAAATCTGCCCCGAGGCACTCGTGATGAATTCTTCCAAGCGCTGTATTAGTTTTGTGTTTGTTTTGTCATCCATGCAGGCACTGGCTTCTCTGATCTTGTTTGCAAGGTTATGTATTGCAGGTTATTCTTTTAGTAGTTTTTGTGCAGCTTAGAGTATCTGTATCTGCCTTTCGTGTTAAATCATAGGATCATAGAATGCTTTGGGTTGGAAGGGACCTTTACAGGTCATCTAGTCCAACCCCCCTGCAAGAGCAGGGACATCTTCAACTCAATCAGGTTGCTCAGAGCCCCGTCCAACCTGACCTTGAATGTTTCCAGGGATGGGGCATCTACCACCTCTCTGGGCAACCTGTTCCAGTGCCTCACCACCCTCATTGTAAAAAATTTCTTTCTTAAATCCAGTCTAAATCTGCCCTCCCTTAGTTTAAAACCATTGCTCCTTGTCCTGTCACAGCAGACCTTGCTAAAAAGTCTGTCCCTGTCTTTCCTATAGGCCCCCTTTAAGTACTGGACGGCTACTATAAGGTCTCCCCAGAGCCTTCTCTTCTCCAGGCTGAACAACCCCAACTCTCTCAGCCTGCCTTCACAGGAGAGGTGCTCCAGCCCTCGGATCATTTTCCTGGCCTTCCTCTGGACTTGGTCCAACAGGTCCATGTCCTTCTTATGCTGGGGGACCCAGAGCTGGATGCAGTACTCCAGGGGGGGTCTCAGCAGAGCAGAGCAAAGGGGCAGAATCCCCTCCCTCGACCTGCTGGCCACCCTTCTTTTGACGCAACCCAGGATACGGTTGGCCTTCTGGGCTGCGAGCGCACATTGTTGGCTCATGTCCAGCTTTTCGTCCATCAGTACCCCCAAGTCCTTTTCCGCAGGGCTGCTCTCCATCACATCATCCCCCAGCCTGCATTGAAACCGAGGATTGCCCTGACCCAGGTGTAGGACCCTGCACTTGGCCTTGTTGAACCTCATGAGGTTCACACATAAATACCAAAAGCACCAGCCCTTCATGTTGCCAATACTAAAGAATTAAAAATAGTTGGCACAAAATGACGTTCATTTTGCAGTAGTTAAGCAGCGTTGACACAATCTGCTTGGGTTATTCAGTACTGCCTGTGAGCAAAGACTGCTGCTTACCTCTCTGTCTCTGACCTACGGCTCTCGAGATGGCGCACAAATGCCCTTTTATAGGTGAGAAGAATCTTTGTCCCATGCGTGTGCCCGTGTGTATTTCTTGCTCTTTCATATGGCAACGAAAGTTTTGGTAGCTATGACAGACTGGCATATTGAGTAAATGCATGTATTTGTTTGTATGTAAATGTATTGCTTGTATGCAAATGTATGTATGTATGTATGTATGTATTTCTTTACGTCCCTCCTTTTTTTCCTGTGTTTCTGTAAGGCCAGCATCTGTTTATCTGAAGGTGATAGCTTTAAAGTTGTTGTTTTCGTGAATATTTGATCTGATGTAAGATGCCCGGCTCTGCGATTTGTATGTTAATGGATTAACAATCACTGCAATTTCGGAATATATGAAAGAAATGGAAACTAGCTCTTTCCCTGTCTTTATTTCCTCAAATTTGTATTCACTCATGATTTGCATTTGACTTCAGAGCCGCCCACACTGCTTCACAGAGGTTGGTTATACCGAGATTGCTACTGTAACTGCGGATGACTATGCAGCAGCTGTGCACAGAGCCGTGTTTCCTCCTTGCTCTCTGTGCATGCATGTATGTTTGCCTTTCGCCCTGCAATGACAAGCAAGGCTGTTCTCCCAGGTCGGCCGGTGGATGCCAAAAGGGTTACACCTCTGCAAGACACCAATTCAGGATATTAAATTGAACTGCCTGTAGGATTTCTTCATGTTATCAGGATATTTAACCTCATACTGCTCCTTCACTTTTCCAGACTTTGTCTTCCTTCCAAACTACCCTTTATTTCCTCCACGCACAACCGCATTAGGCATCTGCCCAGCGAGAACTGGGCAGAATACCATGGACATAGTCACACTGGTTTGCCCTTTCACAACACTATTTTGCAAAACTTGAAAGAAGGGAGGAAGCGTTCTAGCTGCAGCCGCTGGCTCCCCGCACGCCGGCCGCAGCACGCGTTGCACCCCCCCCCCCCCCCCCCCGAGCTGGTGTTGCTCTGACGATGGGGTGCTCCTGCGTATGGAACAAGCAGCAGCGTACTGCAGATGCTGCAGTATTTCATACCAAAGGTGTCACACGCGCTTTGCATGTGTGCTTTAACCAGTGCGTTGCCGTAGAAGGGATGTGTGCATTTACCCGGTAGCTCTCTGTGCCTCCTAATACCTCTTTCCTTGGTGCTCAGTAATGGAATTAATGTGACAGGAGTGTGGGAACAGCAACACGTTTGTTAGAGGAGATAGATGAACACTTCTGTTTATCCCGTCTGCTCAACTCTCTGTATGTCTCCATCACCGTCATCATCCTTGGGTGATGGCCTGTGCTTCATGAGGAAGAAATGTATTAAAATTCTTCAGCCTGAAAAAAGGTGAGCAAAGGGAGAATTCTGAAATCATGAATTATCAGTCATGGAAGTGATAATGGTAGTGAATAGAGAACCATTACTGACTATATTAATTTATTTGTATTTATTTATTATATATCTCTCTAAACCCGGGCTTCTTACCGCTACTTGCTGTACAAATACCAGATTAAAAGCTAGTTCTTCCCCAACAGCTAATAATGCTTCTGTGCCCTGTTCAGTCTGCTGCTGGTAGTGCAAAGCCTTCTTTGCTGCTTTGAGTTTAATCTGGAGTAGTTTTCCTCTTCTCTTCAGCTCAGATTCCCAAAAGACTCTATGGGTATTTTGTGCCATCCAGCTAACGTATTTCCTAAATCAGGTGTTCAGGAATAAAATGTGAACATCTTACTTTCGGCACCACAAAACAGATTTTTGCTCCCTTTCCCAAGTGATGCTTTCTTTGGTGATGACAGCATTTGCAAGTGAGAAAATGTCTGTCTTCCACTTTTCCTAGCTGAAAGTACAGCCAATTTATTTTAGGGAACTGCATGGGACATTTTTTAATTAATCTTTTCCATAAATGTTGAGATTGCATCACATGATTGAGATCATGGGAACTAAACTCAGTGGCTTTCGGTTGTTTTCCAATTGTCATTGTGCAAACATAAAGGAGAGATAGTACAGGAAGGTTCTCTAAAAATGCCTTCTGTTCTGCCAAGCTAATATTTTTTTGATAAAAACTCTTCAAATTTATGCCATAAACTCTATTTTTCCAGCATTCCTAATTCTTGGGAGACTCCTGAATTCTGAATAGATATTTTAAAACATGACATGAAGGTAGGCTGCTACTTATCCCCAGGAAACATATTCAATTCTGCTGGAGTAGGGCTTTCAGAGCTTTTAAACTACATAAGCATAGTTTAAATCTTGATAGTGAACAAGATACATTGAGCAGTGTCTGTCAGTCAGCAGTGAAATGGAGTCAGCATTTTATTACTTATAGCATCGAAGGTAATTTAATGAAACTAGCAGAAAAAAAATATATCAAATTGCTAAGGCAGCTATTTGGACTATAAGTGCAGTATAATAAACTCATATCCATATCAAAATGAAAAAATCATATGTAACGTAGCACTAATCATTAAATTTTTTGCGTCCTTAATGAGTTCATTTCTAAATACAGCTACGAAATCTCTTACTGATTTCCTTGCGGTGTTGATTTTTCTCCCCTTCAGTGTACTCACTGTGGTGTTAGTGTCATTTATGATGCGAGTTGTTTACCCTAATGCCTCAAGGTGTACCTTGAGCGTGTCGCTATTTTTAACCGTTTATCCCACTAGGAAATCTGAACTTGATACACACCTGCTAATTTTTCGTCTTAACATCCGATACCTGGTTTTGCACTGGCTTCTTTGAGCCTGTTGGGCAGGTCGTTTCTCGTGGCGGCGGCGGCGGCGGCGGCTGGACGGGCTCCGCGGGTGGAGCGAGCAGGCGGGGCGAGGCACGTGAAGCACCTGCCCTGCAACTTCGCCCCAGCTGAAGTGTGCCCAGCGCGGAGAGAGAGGCTGCGTCGCAAGCAGCAGGATCGGGTTATTTTATATTAGCGCTTGGGCTTCCTACCAAACATGCTGTGCCTTGAGTGCCACAAATGAAATAAGTATGCTGTAATGGTATTTAATTAATTTGCTGTTAACTCACTGAAAACTGCTGAATATTGCTGAGGAAGACAGGAGAAGCCTCTGCGTTACTGTTTTTATTGGATTGCTGGTGACAGCGCTCCAGTTTCATCCTAGCACTACCTGATTTACTAACTATTGTTGTCTTTACATATTTAGCAGAATTCCCTGTTACAGAAATGAAACAGGTGAACCATTATTAAACTCTGTATGTTGATAATTAAGCGGTGAGGTGACTGGATTTTAAGCTGCAAATGTAACCAGTACAATTTACATCTCACAGTAAACTGCACCAATTATAGCCAAAGTAAGGCATTTTTAATAGTTGCTTGGATAACTCTTTTTTTTCTTGCTTGCGTAGTATTACCTGACAGCATTTCAAATTTTGGAGTACAATCATTTAACTAGATCTGTCTTAAAGGTTTTAATTTCTTGTCTCCCAGAAATTACTATTTTATTTAATGTGAAATTAGTATTTTATTTGATGTGTTATGTGGGGAAGTAAATAACGATCGTTCTATAGTTAGTGGTTTAAAATAGGTTTATTTGTTTAGTAGATTGCTTATTATGTGTATTTCCTATGAAATTTATAGTGGCCTGACCAGTAGGGTTGTAAAATGTAAAGTGATGTATTAATGCATTACGACTGTGCTATTAATTTTTACCCTTGTATGATTCACCTGCCCCTTTATGGTCATGTATTTGGAAAGAACAAATGCTGTTACCTTAATGCACAAGATTCAGACTTGAGAACCTGTTGTTGCTATTGTTTTATTAGTGTACAACCTGTGTAATGGCACTGAAATAGCAATGAGGTTGCGAAGAGGGTGCAGCAGTCTGGAAACAGGTAGGCTAAGGTTGCCTTTTGGATGCTTGTACACTACAAAATAGTCTTTAATTTCATAGTCTCTTTTCTTATTTATTTTTTAAGCCTTTGAAGGTTTTTATCTATTTCAGTAAAGAATGGATCAAGCACTAGGAATGAACCAGGGTTGTGAAACGAAGGTTGTTATCTGCAAGACCGTTGCCTCAGTTGTAGGATTTGGAAGATGTTTTCTGCTGTGGACGATGAACTGCAGAAAAGGAAAGGTCTCTCAGGACAAGGCAGCTGAGACAGGCTTTGTGCTTTTGAACGTAACGAGTGAATACAAGAGAGTTTGCTTGTGATGCTAATGCAAATAATTTAAACCAAATCTGAGGCTTCTCTTTTTCTGTGTGTCTAGTTTGAGAAATCTAAGGCCTAATTTTGAGTATGGATTGAGAAGAGGGAGTTTTGACAACACTGCCAAGTTCTGACACGTCTTTAGAATGAGTGAACTGTCATTTTTCAGAGTCTTGTAACGAGTAGATTTGGCTGGATAGTCATAGGGATAGTAAATGACACGTTTCTGACAGTGATAGCTCCATTTCTGTATTTCACGCCCCTGCTCCAAAGCATCTGTATGCTTATATTTCTCAAAGAAAAAGTTGCAGTAATATTTCAGAGGACAAAATAGCACATTTGCTCCCTAATTCAGTTTTCTTAAAAACTTAATGTTTTATTGAAACGCCACATCCCTACATCTCCAACTTAGATTTAAGAATCATCTATGTATAAAAACCTCCTCTTGAATATTCCAGTTTATCGAACATACAGGGAAGTGAAAATAGGGCATTATGGAAAGAATTCGGCAACCTCAGCTACAGGAGTCCCCACCAGTGATGCCTCTGGTACGGCACTGCCTGTCACCTTGATTGTGTGGAGGTTAAAGCTGGAGATGAGATCTGGGAGTTGAACTCAGATGTCCCGAGTCCTAGGCCAGTACATCAACTGTGCAGTATTTCCTGCCTTTCCTTCGTTTCAAGTCTTCAACTGGTTATGATTCATGATGCTTTATAAAAAGGGCTTCACAGTGTTAGCTCTCCTTTTAGGAGGAAATTTTCATTCCCCTCTAAATGAGCTGCCAAGGAGGCTACCTGGCAGGATGCAGTGTGGCAAAAGTATTTCCGTCTTGAAATGGTAATAAATATTTACAGCTATTTCTCCGGAGCTCTTTAGTATTGTTAAAATGAACAACTCTAATTACAGAATATTTGTTGGGGCTGTGATGACTCAGCCGCTGGTGCAATAAATAGAGGAACAGGAACAGTGTCCTTCCCTGCTTGGAAAATGCTCCTCCTGTGGTTTTTGCGGCATGAGTGACTAGAGTGAGCACCACAAATGCAGCTGTGATTTTGGCCGCCCCTGACCGATGGAGCTTCCTGGTGCAGCAAAAGCCATTTTTGAAAGTCTATTAATATGCAACAAAAATTAAGTAAGTATTTAGCTTTATGTCTATTTGGAAAATATCTAGTTGTAGTGAACAGTTCTACAGTGGCAGTTTGCTATGCTCAGATTAGATTGTTTTGGTTCGTTATTGAAACAAAAATCTGAATATTGCCTGCAGTGCTTGCAGTGGTAACACTAACACCGATCAGGGCATCCGTTCAACTGCAGAATACGCTGTGGAGAAGCGTGCAATTTGCAGACATTACGTAGTACCTATTCCAGTTAGTTTTGAGGTTTGGAGTGAGCGGTAGATGAACACTGCTCCTGACCTGGATTTCTGGGATAACAAACCCCGGGACAATAGGCCTGTAGAATTTGAGAAGGGTGGAATCGGTGGGTTTTACAGAAATTAAACCATTTAAGAGTTTTATAGAAAACAGACCATTCTCTGTTGAATTTCGTAGTATCTTACCACAAAAGAATAGTTTACAACCTCAGCTTATTCATTGTGCCAAAGAATCATTCTCTTTGGCAGAAAAACCTTCGGTACTGTAAGGGTGGTCAAACGCTCCAACTTTGCCCACAGAAGCTCTGGAGTCTCCATCCCTGGAGATGTTTAAAACCTGCCTGGACATGGCCCTGGGCAAGCTGCTCTGGTTGACCCTGCTTTAAAGGGGGGTGCTGGACGCGGTGACCTCCAGAGGTGCTTGCCAGCCTCATCCATTCTGTTTGACTTTCTCTAAGGTGTTCCCCTTTCAGTTACCCCACAGGTACACAACTGGAACCATAGTAAGGGAATAGAATGCCAGGGTCTGTTCTATAGGATCTGCACATACCTGTGGTTACTCTCATACCCAAATGCCTTCATAACAACTAGCAGGACAGATCTGGTCCATGATCTTATTCTCCTGAGCAACAATCCTCTCTCTCAAGGGCTCCAAAGAATGAATATTAGTACTTAAATAATAACTTATTTATTTTCTAAAGATGATCTGTGGAGTCATTACATTGATGTACGATTCCAGGTCTTGTCCGTGCAGAACCAAGGACTGCGTATTGCCCTTACCAGCCTACTCGTGCAAGGCACTCCATCGTGCAGAGCAGGATCCCAGCGTGCCATGCTCCAACGTGAGAGACCCATGCGTGGAAGGTGACCCACTGCTCACAGGACTCATAGACATGATCTGGCAGAGCATCAATATTCTGATTACTGAGCAACAGGTAGATAAGAGTGTCCCTTGCATCGTAATTCGTATAGGTACAGTGCACAGTTAATGCTGTATCTTGTTTGTGACTTCAGAGGAGCCCTTCACCATTTAACACATTTTAACACTTCTTTTTTTAAAAGACACTAAAATGAAAGCAAGCTGTACTCTTTCCTGTTTCGTTCCCATTGCCAAGGATAACAAACCTGCACTATAACTCCATGCTGCAACCTTGCACAGAATCTGAGGCAGGGATTTACAAAACCCCATCAGGAAGGAGAAACTTCATCATGCAATCAGTGGTGGTCTCAGCCACAAACACCCTGAGGGGTACTGGGGCCTGTTCTCAGCCATGACTTCTGCTGCCTTGTTTGGAAGAAAGCAGTAGCGAAGAAACAGCTTCAAAAAGGCTTAGGAAAACAGTAGATAGCAGGAGACAAAGGTGGAAAAAATAGTTAGCACATTAATAACAGAAGCTTTTGTCCAAGATGGTGTCCTCTACAGAAAGTTGCATCTGCCAGCAAGAAAGAATTGAACTAAAGACTGTTCAGAAACGTATGGAGCACCTACTCATTTCCTCTTCCCCTGCCAGGGGCCAGGCCCTGCGCTACACAGGCGAACGTTACGCATTCTCCAATTGATACACCAGCCACTACAGGCGCTGCTCTAAAGCAAAACCAAGCCTAC
Organism: Mycteria americana; assembly: GCF_035582795.1. Taxonomy (NCBI): domain Eukaryota; kingdom Metazoa; phylum Chordata; class Aves; order Ciconiiformes; family Ciconiidae; genus Mycteria; species Mycteria americana. Next base: position 9,666,251 of record NC_134369.1, read on the forward strand.
CATTTTTTGAAGAACTGAGATTGCCAAATACACTTTTTTTCCCCACAAAGTGTGGGCACAGAGACCGAAGAATTTCCAGGAAGATATCAGGAAAAAAATACACTAAGTTTTCCACTAAATGAATGGAACTGTGGGAAATAGGCTTTGTAGATGTGGCCAAATTGTGCAGAAGTTTCTTTTTTTTTTTTAAACAGCATTATAAATTGCAAATTGTGTTTAGATGTCTCTGTTGTAGCTGTGAGAAATCATGGTCCTTTTACAGGAAAAAAAAGAAGCACTAAATTGTTTCATTAAACTCTATGGACATCTTCATTAAGCAGGTCAGCTCATTTCAGACTTAAATTTATAACAACACACCTAAAAGCCTTTGCAGTATTGGGGGTCACCCACAAAATAAAACAACACAGTATATGAAACTTAAAATCACAGAATTGCTGCAAAGACAAGAATCCCTCCTTAGCAGTTTGTGAAATTATTAACAAAATTATTTTTAACATGTCTGTTTATGGTTTGCTTCATTCCCAGAAGGCAATTTTCAAGTCCTACATCAGAGAAGAGAATTTAAGAGTTGCTTGCATGGTGCTTAATCTCAGTTTGGTGGGTTTGAAATCCCTAAACAAGGAGGCTGCAAACAAACCACTGCGATGAAGCCAGTCCCCCAGCTACCCTGGCAGCCGTTGCATCACTCAAACTTGTCCTTCCTTCACTACCTGTTCCTGGGAACTACCTTGAACATGTAGCAGCGAGAAAACATGTTCATCTTAACCAGCGTGATCTTCTATCCCAAATTGTATACATCGGGGTCCTCTCCACTTCTGCAGTCTGAGAGGACACTTTTGAGGCTGAGCTGCCCGTGCCCCTTCCCTGCAATGAGTCAAATCACGTTGGTGATATGGATGGAGGCACAGCTACAGCCGGGTGGACTTCGTGGCATGTTTATCCAGGCATTGCAAGCCTGGCTCAGGTGGTCTCTGTGCAGGGTTCAAGGGTCTGGCCAACTTTGTGAGGGGAGATAAGTGAGCTAGGCAAACCTTTGCTTGTAAATAACTTCAGAAAGGCATTTGCTTCTCTTCGCCTGTAGAATAACAGTAATAACCATGATCTCCATCAAGTCAGTCCAGTCTCTAGGCAGCAGTTTTGTAGCATACCATTCCTGTGGTGACTTTTGCTGGGAGGCATGGACAGGGACAGCAGCCTGCGGCCAAATAGAGAACATGCATTTTTGCAAAGGTTTGTTCCGTTTTCACGACTCCTTGAGGCCAACTGTCTTCCTCCTCAGCGTACAAGCTGGCACCTGAACTTCTAGTAATGAAATACAGTGGAAATACTTGAAGTATTAGTGCACCAGGTTGGACAGCTAGCTTTACTGATGGAGACTCCAAAGCCTCTCTGGGTAAGCTGTTTGACCACTCTGACAGTAAAAAAGGTTTTTTTCTTATGTTTAAATGGAATTTCCCGTATTTCAGTTTGTGCCCATTGCCTCTCGTCCTGTGACTGGGCACCACGGAGGAGGGCCTGGCTCCATCTTCTTCACTCCCCCACCAGGTACCACCGAGGGGAAGGATCACCTCCCTTGTCCTGCTGGCAATGCGCTGCCTAACGCAGCCCTGGAGGCTGCTGGCTCTTTCTTCTGTGTGCCTTGTTTTGGAAAGGATAGCACTGTTTGTTGTCATTAGTGCTCACCCTGTGAGCGCTTGACCCCATCCTTCCTCCAACCCCCTTCTTCATGCATGGGGACAAAGGGAAGAGTACAGGATCTGAGCTGGAAACCCAAGGTTCCCTGATGGGTATTTCGAATGTGGAGCAGGTTGAAGGTATGTTATTAGGACTGCTGGAGTGAAACAGAGGTCTGAGACTGGACATACATGGTTATATTATTATGGACTCAGCTGTTATATGTGATTAGCCCAAAGAAAGGTAGTGTTTTGTAGGACAACTCCAAAAATAAGAAGTGGATGCATTAAAATTCAGCCCTTCAACACCGCAAACACACAGGTTTACATCAAGTCGCCTTGCATCCTATGCAGGTACACGGAGGTAGAATTTGGCCTTGTAGCTTCAGTTTCACCATCTGTACGCACATCAGAATTATTCCACAGAATAATTAAGTGGGTTTCTAATTCACACTGGAAGTATCCCTGTGTGATTTGGCTAGGGCCATTAGAAATAAAAGTAGTGAAAAATAAAGGCAGCTCTGGAAAGTTACATTTATGAGCTCTGACAATGGAGCAGCTAAATAAGACACAGTTTATTGTGTCAGTCATTAATGGAGAAAAACCTGAACTGTTTGCTAATGATTGCAACATGGGTGATTACACAGCGTGATCCAGTAGCGCATAAAAACTACTATCAGCAAAACTGAGAGGGGAGGGGCGGAAGGTAGACGTTATTGCTGTCTTGCAGCAAAATGCTTTGCAGTAAATTGGCACCACACAGCTCAGGCATTTTGTGATGCTGCTCACAGGATTCAGCCCACAGCCGCTTCCAGGCTCCCGCCCTGAAAGGTGTCCGAAGGTTTGGTTGTAAATACAATGCAGAATTGTATCGCTGATGTGAGTAATCTCAGGAGGTAAAGCATCTGTGGCTTTTTGGGTTTGAGTTTTTTGGTGTGTTGCAGTTTCCTGAAGCCATTACTTGCAGTGGCAGTAGTGAGTGATATCTTGCATGGCTTGTCAGTGCCACAGACTCTTATGCCTACGCTGGTAGCTTAACTCTGCTCTGCTGCAGAGCAGTGGCCCGCTTGGTCAAAACATGTTCTTTACTGATAGGACACACTGGACCTGATTGAAGGTCCAGGTTTTTATTGGCATTTTTCATGGCTTCCATATCTCTTTCTCTCCTGCTATTGTTCTTAGGCTGTCAACTGATATCAAGGGTTTTGCACCCTGCGGGCCTCCCTGCACCAGGGGCACGGAAGAAATCTCCCTCTGGTACCTTGCTTCCAGTTTTGACTTTCCTCAAGAGGCAAGTGCTCTTTGACAAGATAAAATACGTCAGGTGTAATTCTTAAATCAACTGAAATATTGGATCAGTTGGTATACAGGAACAAAATCACATGAATTATCAGAAGAACTCCAGTAAACAACAGAGAAAACATGAAATGATGCTGAGCATGCATGCGCAATCCTGGAGCCTAATCAGGGTGGCTTTTTCAAGTTCCACCAAGAATTTCTCCATCTAGACTTCTTTTGAAAGGACAACATAATACTGTGGACTCCATTAATACTTAAGATTCATCAGGGTTTTTCACTGCGTACGTCTGAAAGGTTCCAATTTCACATTAGAAATAAAATATGGCTATTTCCCAGTGACAGCTGATGGTATTCTTACTGGCCAGGACTGATTATACTGCAGTCAGGCACAGTGCAAAAATCTTGACATATCCTTGACATATCGTCTTACAAACATATTCCTTTGCTGCTATAGTCCTACTGTGAACTAGATCTGACTGTATCAGTCAATCCGCTGACTGTGTAAATACCCCCAGGACTCTGAAGTTGAGACCATCCCCGTAACTCTACTTTCTTCCATTTTCCCCCTCAATCTGTCAATAGCTGCTGTAATGCTTCAGTTTTAGTTAGAGTTGGCTGAGTCACACCTGTCACTTGTTATTTACTTGTTCCAAAATGGTGTGCTCTTAGATGAACTGCTAGCAGCAGGAAAATTCAACACGGTTGCAGGGAGAAACATGGAAACTTTCAATACACTTAAAAAAATGTTCTCTGAAATAACTGATTGAACTTGTTAACTGTTTCGCTCAACCCAAAATTACAGTTTAGCCAGGTAATTTATTTTTCCACAATATTTGCTGACTGTTTAGTGTGAGGGTGGAGATGAGGGGCATACATTTTATAGCTTACTTAGAGCTCGAGAAATCCTTGAGGATACTTGGCTGTGCTTCTCTAGGGGTGGAAAGTCTTTTTTAACCACAGTTGTGAGTATTTGAGTTGGCATCTACTGGGAATGAATCAGTACAGAACCTCAAACTTCCTTCTCCAGTGTATGCAAGAAGCGGTAATCGATTCTCACTTTGTTTTTGTGAAATGTCCTGTACCCTATAGTCCGATTCAGTATCCGTTACTGTCAGAGCATCACAGGGGATGTTGCAGATACTACTGGAAAATGCTTATTGACAAAGGAAATCCTAATTTGATCATTTGACATCACTCATGACATCTATAGAGAATCCTTTCCAGTTAGTATAGGCACATTTACACTCTGTCAAATATTTTCAGATTTTGTTATAAATAAAATAAATTGCAAGAAAATCTGACACATTTAAGTGAGAAATGGAACAACATGGCACATAAATGCTAGTGCTGTTGTGGAAGAACAAGAAACTCCTAAGAAATTCTGTGCTGCAAATGCTTTACACGAAATTTATAAAATCCAGTGCTGGAAATGGGACAGGAAAAATGTATACAACTTGGACCTTCACAATTAAACTGAACTGTGTTTAGTAATCCCATTAAGCCAGACTATAAGAATGGTCTGGTATAATCTTAGCATAGGCTTTTTGCTTCTATTTAAATACTCATTATACCACAGAATAGCTTAGCTGTTAAATTTCTTGGCCTCATTCTGTATTTTATTTTAAACATATTTGTATTTGTTTCCAGTGCGATCATGCTAAAGGTGTCCAAGTCAGCGGAAACACTGAGCGTGTTCATTCAAAGCCCTTGCTGAGTCCTAAGCTTTGTCTAGGTAGAAAAAAATATTACTGTGTCCTATCTACTGTTTTTTTTGGGGAATTATCTTTAATAAAAATAATTCGCCATCTGATGGACCACCTCCTAGACTAGCTGTTCTCGTACCTTATGAACTGCGAGAAGCAGTGTGCCTTCTGGAGGCTAACTCAGAAGTCCTCTGGAAAGCACATCTGATTGTGGTAGGCACAGCCCGTGAAATCAGTCCTGCAAACACTTCGCAACATGAAAAGAATAGAGATGGGGGGTGTGTGTGTGGGGGGGTGTGTGTGAAATTATTTGAATGGTAAGGGAGCACAAGGAGGAATTGGTGTAAGAAAGCTGGGCTGTAAAGAAAAACAGGGAGTTGCTGATACATTTCTGTTTGGATAGCCTGACAAATACACTGCTCTGGACAAAAAACCTCAGAGCTTCTCCTGCTGCCCACTTACAAAGAGAAAGGTATATTATTATAGTGCCTGAGGGGGTATTACCTAATGCTTCTGCATCTGTTGCCTGTAATAGTCATTTTGATAACGTAGAGAGGTTTAGAAGAATGAATCAGTGTTAGGTACCAGAACGACCATTTTATTTGTTGCTCCTAACTCGTGAATCCTTTCACAACTTACTTTTATCTTACGGATGCATTTTCTGTGGCATGACTAACACAGGTTTCTCCATCCCACTGCGGATACATGCCAGTGCACCACATAATGCAGGTTTTCTGACTGGACGATGATTACGTACTAGCCTGGGGACAGAAAAGGAGCTGTACGGCCTTTGGGAAATACTAACAAAATGTAACCAATATCTAATCTTTTCACTGTAGAGTTGCTGATGTAGCTCTAGTGAAACATCTACCGACTTGCTTGCTGTTGCCACCTCCCACTCACCAGCTACCCTTGCTGGTAATCTGTGCTCATGGGAAGCAGTAAGTCTATGTTAGCACACCTTTTTGTCTTTAATGGCTTTTATTGCTGTAGATTTTTTTCCTCCACAGAATAGATAAATGCAAATTTAATCCATCCATTACCATACTTAGTATTGTTTTGTGATGTACATACAATCAGTAATTTTCAGACAATATTTACCAATAGTGAGACCTCGTGAGTAGAAGGGCAGCCAAAAAAAGTTCAGTGGCACTGTAAAACGTCCATTAATCCATGGGCTATTTTTGTACAAGCTTTAAGTTACGAGAGACTTGAAAGGAATCACTGGCTTCACTTCCTTTCTTACCACTTTGAAATAATGTCTTATGAGCATCGTGACTGAATGGTTGAAAGTACGGATGAATTAGGGTTCCTTCTCTGTCCGAACAGGCGAATCCCGCTGCACAGCTGAGCTTATGGTTGATGGGGTCCAGACTCATAACTAATTTTTTTTTATTGCCATCTGTAAGGCTTGCTTGCGCTGGGAGGGGAGAAGATTCAGACCACTTTGCCCAGAAAATAAAAATATTTTCTTAGCCATAGGATTGGAGGGAAACATGAATACCTGCATCTTCTTGACAGGGATCTTGACTCCACCTCTTGTCAGTAGCAACAGCAATTCTCATTCAGAAGCAATTACATTACAGCAAACCCAAAGAATACCCATTTCGGAGTTGCCTTGAAAATGAAATCTAAAAACTGTTCGTTTCTTAGTTATTCAATATTTAATTATTTAAAGCCATAAAATAAATCATCGCGGTTTTGCTTAGATCCTGCATGCTGTAAAATGAGTCCTTCCATGCTTTCCAATAATAAATTATTACTTTCTTTTATCCAGAGCAATGAATACTGTTGCCTCAGTCACAGCATCAAGGGTCCAACTAAACACTGATTTTTAATTTTTTTTGTGTTGCAGTTTCTATACCCTTTGGTTAAAAAACAGTGAGGTTCATTATAGGAAGATCACTTCAAAGACCCAATTTGCATTTTTTGATGATACTAATGTTCTGAGCAACAAATCCCAGAGAAAAGGCCCAGTCTGTTAATCCCGTCACGATAGACCTCCTATAACCTCCTGCAAATTCCAGATGCTTTGGGCAGATTCTTTTTGGCTGATGGGAGCTTTGACTGTTTGCAATGGATTTATAATAGCAGCTCTAAAACTGTGTTTGATGCAAGTGAATTTCCTACAAGGCATGTTTATCTTGTGCCTTATTTATTACCGTGAGCTGTTTTCCAGGGAACTGCACAGACGTGTTTGCTATACTAACTGATCATCTGGGCCATTCTGGTAAACAGAAAACCTCCAGAATAACTGAACGATGATCTGAGTTTTGTGCTGGCGAATTTTTACACATCAGTGTTTTCTACAGTAACGCTGAAAGCTAATTATTCTACAGATTTAGGATTTTCTCTTTTACGTCTTTCTCGTTTGGCGTGTTGCACCAACACAACCCTCCTTGGAAAGGTCTCTAATTCACAAGGCAGTTAGCCTAGTTGGCAGACTCACTATCCTAATAAAAACCCACTCTTCTCATGTCTGAAATACCTCACTTTTCTACCTATTCAGATAAAGCTTTTCTACAATGATGTATGCTAACCCCCTTGCTGTTTTCTTAGGAAGGGAAATAGCGATAGCATTTCCTATTCTACTTGTCATCCCTTTATTCAAGAATTTCACTGACCGTCTGTAAACATTACGTTAATTCAGGTGAGACCACTGCCTCTCAAATGATCACTTTTTACACATGCTGCAAGTGGGGCACAAAAGCACAGAGATTAAATACCTTCCAGAGGCTCACACCATGAATTACTGTCAAAAGCTGAGCCCTGGAGTCCTGAATCCATTTCAGAGGTGCAGAAATCCCTCACATAATTGCCTTGGGTGCTGAATATACAGGATACACAAAATGCAAGTATCTTTGATCTCTGGTTTAACTACTACGTGCTTAATTAAAGACTATTTGTAGTTTGCAGAAAAGATTTCAGAATTTTGATTTATGAGTCTCAGGTTTGTAGGAGCTGATATAACAACGTGGCAAGGTTATATATTTGCAGAGGCTGTTGCAGTACTGAAGCATTCTGTGACTTTGATGCAGGTAAGTGAGTTTCTAAGACACCCATTTAAAAAACGCCTTTCTAAGTGGAATATAATTGCAGCACATGCATTTTGAGCTGGTAACATTCAGGTGAATATCTGCTTGCTCTGACTGTCAAAATGCAACCCAAGCTACTGCCCTGAAAATCATCTTACAGCCTCATTTTTAGAGGAAATGCTGAGTCTCTTCACATTCTGATTTAGCTTGTTGCTGATATATTTCTATAATGAATAATTTAATAGGTTTTTTTTTTTGTATTTTGTATATACATTTTGTGAAAATGTCTACTTCCCTCTGAGATAGTCTTAAGAAAATATCCTAGCCTTTCTCACGTGCTCTGTCAGCTGCTTTTTCGAGTTGCATTCATTTGATCCTTTCAGTTAATAATAAATCTATTGTCCGATGTCAGAGAGCACTACAGTCCTTTTTCAGCTTGCCAGTTTAAGTCTAAAAATTTCTTCGTATTTCATCGTTGTCCACCCAGTAAGATTGGTTTCAGGGCTCTACTGTCACATTGCATATATGAAGCATTACTTCAGCTCGTACTTGGAAACAATTTGTATAAAATGTGTGGATGCATAATTTTCACTTTTATGATCCCACCGCGTCAGTTCTTTTCTCATGCTTTTCCTGCTGGCACGCACCACCTACGTACTGCCCATCTCCTTCTGGCCTGCCTGTCCTACCCGCTTTCCCCCTGCTCTGGCTCACCAAAGCTCCCTTTGGCTGGGCATGGCCTCTGCCTGCTTTTTGTGGACAATTTCTTTTCTTTTCTGTTCTGTGAGTGGAAAGGGACCATAACCACACCGGGCATGATGCTGGTGCTGCTCAAGTACTACAGTCAGCGTTTACTCCGAAGGGATCGCTATTCTTTTTCCAAGCATTTAAATCTATCCAAAGAGAAACCGCAAATTATCTCTTAAAAACAATACTTTCCAAGCAAGCTGATCACAAATAAGATCATTAAAATGCTAAATAATTGCAAAAGAACATTATGCGCTTGCTTCCATTAAGAATATGTACTTCCTTAAGTGATTATGAAACAATATTGAAGTGGACAGATCTTTCCTTGGCGTGATTTGACTGTTACATCAGTGGATTTACATTGATTTATAACAGATAAAAATCTGACCAATTTGACATAGTGGAAGTGATTAATACATATTTCAGAGCAGCATTGACCCTGCTCCTGACTCTCTTGGTTTCAGTGTGTGAATCAGAGGTGACTACATTTAATTTAATGGTACCAAGTACGCCGTTGCCTTGCATTATAAGCAAACTACTTGATAAATACTTTGTAGTATTATTTAAATGAAAGTATTGCTTGGACATGTGAAAGTCTTTTGAAGAGAAGGATAACAATCATGCCTCCTGATTTAATGCTGATTGGTATAAAAAATGGAGCATACATATCAAGTCAACTTCCTCTAGAAAAGCACTGATCTCTCTGTAACTAGGGGCAAGCCAGAAATACAGATAATCGGAGGCACATCAAAACCCGCTCTGTAAATTAAAAGCATTTGTTAAAAATATGCCATTTGTCTCATTTTCTTCTGCAGATAAATCGTCTCTTAACCATGAATATTTCTGCTAAATGAGATATTTGTTACATTCAACAGGAACAAAGGAAAATACAAATCCTAATGATTTTTTAATGACTTGATTCAGCTATTTTTAACCCCTTGCAATCAATAGCTGATTTTTTTCCTAATTCAGCAGAAATCATTACACCTTCCCATCTAGCACCAACTCCACAGGAAATAGCTATAGAGCATATTGCTGTATTGACATTTTGACAATTGACAAATTGTCCATATTGACAATTTTAAGACTTTTTTTAAAGAATGCAAATCCTAGGATTATTTGCAATAGGACTTTGATGCTTTGTAATTTACAGACCCAGTGTGAAAAGTCTATGGCTTTGCTGCCTATACAGATCTGGATAAATGTGAGTTCAGATACCACTCCCTGCGTCTTTGGCTTATTAAGGTTTTGTGTTTGTACATGTTCCGCTTACGCTTTGGTGCATACCACATATACAAAATCTCTGACGGCGATGGATGAGAGATCATCAGCAGAGAAGTGAATTCAAGATTCATATTTTTCCTGTGTAATGGGCTTTGTACTTTTTCAGCTCACCTTGTTAATGGCACTGCTGTAGCTGGGATGGTCTAGGGGTATAAACAGGACGTTTATAGGAGGAGATGAGATGTTTTATTAGGAACAACTTGCAGAGTTCGCAAAATTGCATGTTTTAGATGCACAAGCCTTTCTTCATCTTTCAAATCTGAAAGAAAAGCAGCAGCTTTCAAAGCTAAGAGCATGAATACAGGTGCTCAGAGTATAGTTAGAGAAGTATGAATTAAAATATCTTTGGGGATGTTACCAGAGAAGAGAGAGAAGGAGGTAGATTGCTTTGTAAGGACATGAAAAATGTGTGACTAGTACTGAGGTTGAGTCCTTTTCGTTTCCTGATACCATGTGCTTACTGATATGTCAGTTATCTTTCTATTTATGTTTTTCTGTCTGTCAGAATATACTTGCTTCCCTCAAAAGCAAGTATTGTAAAAGACAATAAAAAACACTTCTTCAAATACATTAGCAGCAAAAGGAGAGCTAAGGAGAATCTCCAGCCCCTAGTAGACGGGGGAGGGAACACAGTGACAAAGGATGAGGAAAAGGCTGAGGTACTTAATGCCTTCTTTGCCTCAGTCTTTAACAGTAAGACCAGTTGTTCTCTGGGTACCCAGCCCCCCGAGTCAGAAGACAGGGACGGGGACCAGAATGGAGCCCCCATAATCCAGGGGGAAATGGTGAGTGACCTGCTGCACCACTTAGACACTCACAGGTCTATGGGGCCTGATGAGATCCACCTGAGAGTACTGAAGGAACTGGCAGAAGTGCTCACCAAGCCCCTTTCCATCATTTACCAGCAGTCCTGGCTAACTGGGGAGGTCCCTGCTGACTGGAGATTAGCTAATGTGACACCCATCTACAAGAAGGGCCGGAAGGAGGACCCGGGGAACTACAGGCCTGTCAGCCTGACCTCGGTACCAGGAAAGCTGATGGAGCAGATCATCTTGAGTGCCATCACACGGCATGTAGAGAATAACCAGGGGATCAAGCCCAGTCAGCATGGGTTTAGGAAAGGCAGGTCCTGCTTAACCAACCTGATCTACGACAAGGTGACCCACTTAGTGGATGAGGGAGAGGCTGTGGATGTTGTCTATCTAGACCTGAGTAAAGCCTTTGACACTGTTTCCCACAGCATTCTCCTGGGGAAACTGGCTGCTCATGGCTTGGACGGGTGTACTCTTCGCTGGGTAAAGAACTGGCTGGATGGCTGGGCCCAAAGAGTGGTGGTGAATGGAATTAACTCCAGTTGGCGGCCGGTCACAAGCGGTGTTCCCCAGGGCTCTGTGTTGGGGCCAGTTCTGTTTAATATCTTTATCAATGATCTGGACAAGGGGATCGAGTGCACCCTCAGTAAGTTTGCAGATGACACCAAGTTGTGCGGGAGTGTTGATCTGCTTGAGGGTAGGAAGGCTCTGCAGAGGGACCTGGACAGGCTGGATCCATGGGCCTAGGCCAATTGTATGGGGTTTAACAAGGCCAAGTGCAAGGTCCTGCACTTGGGCCACAGCAACCCCATGCAACGCTACAGGCTTGGGGAAGAGTGGCTGGAAAGCTGCCCAGCAGAGAAGGACCTGGGGGTGTTTGTTGACAGCCGCCTGAATATGAGCCAGCAGTGTGCCCAGGTGGCCAAGAAGGCCAACTGCATCCTGGCTTGTATCAGAAATAGCGTGGCCAGCAGGACTAGGGAAGTGATCGTGCCCCTGTACTCGGCACTGGTGAGGCCGCACCTCGAATACTGTGTTCAGTTTTGGGTCCCTCACTACAAGAGAGACATTGAGGTGCTGGAGCGTGTCCAGAGAAGGGCAACGAAGCTGGTGAAGGGTCTGGAGCACAAGTCTGATGAGGAGCAGCTGAGGGAACTGGGGTTGTTTAGCCTGGAGAAAAGGAGGCTGAGGGGAGACCTTATTGCTCTCTACAACGACCTGAAAAGAGGTTGTAGCGAGGTGGGGGTCGGTCTCTTCTCCAGGTAACAAGTGATAGGAGGAGAGGAAATGGCCTCAAGTTGCACCAGGGGAGGTTTAGATTGGATATTAGGAAATTTTACTTCACTGAAAGGGTTATCAAGCACTGGAACAGGCTGCCCAGGGCAGTGGTTGAGTCGCCATCCCTGGAGGTATTTAAAGGACGTTTGGATGAGGTGCTTAGGGACATGGTGTAGTGGTGGTCTTGGTAGTGTTAGGTTTACGGTTGGACTCGATGATCTTAAAGGTCTTTTCCAACCTATACGATTCTGTGATTCTGTGAAAAGACAGTATAGAAAATGAAGTAATTGGTATCTGTTTTGGACTCTGACATCCCAAGTGCAACATACTCAGAAAAATCAGGTTCTTGGGATTTCAAGTTTATATCTAAAAGCAGTGAGGAGTTCACAAAATTTGGCATTAATTTTCCTGTACCTCAGATTCCTGATGTGAAATTCCTTTTTTTTTATTCGGGGAATGGATGAGACAATTTTGTTAGGGACAGCATCCTCAGTGATAAACATGAAACAAGAACTCATGACTAAAATCTGGTGCACACAGCAAATATGGCAAATATATGGTATAAAAAGGATAATTAAAAAAACAGTGAACAGACATCTTAATTCCTGATTGCTATCCAGTCCCTCCGCTGAATAAGGCAAGGATTCGGAGGAAAGGATGGCATGTCTGTGTGCAATCAAAGGCTGTTGTAGAGGAACATTTTCTAATTTTGGAATACTTGACTTTCCAATTTGAGTAACATTTCTAACATCAGGTTTCAGTTTTTGATTAAATGGGATATTCAGCACTGTTGTGCAAAATCTTTATGTTATGTCAGTAAAAATAATAGAAAGGGAGAACATGGTGTTGAGCTTCTCAAACCCAGGACTCTGAGTGAAGTCTTCTGACTTCGTGTTGCATGTGTCCTCTGACTTGTGACACCCTTGAGAAGTTACCCACCAGCTGTGCCTCAGCTTCCCCGAGGCAGGTGGCTTTGTAAAATAGGGCAGATAATGCATCATTAAATAACGGGATTTTGTAATGGTAGTTTATATTTGAAAATATCAGTTTGCGAAATGATCAGCTTTGTATTGCATATAGATGAATACTTTATTAGATTAAGCTCTGCTGCATTTTGCACACAACATAATTATTGAATTCACCGTTCCTTGATTTTCTTTGTGAAATATTACAGGATATGTAAAAAATAAAAGAACTAGGTACTAATTATGGAACCATTTCTATTAAGATATTGAAGTTTCATTCAATTTTTCACCTACCGTAAATGTCACTATTAATTTTTTTGTTTTGTATGAAGATCACAGTATATTTTTATTGTATTTATCAGAGAAAAATATTTTTGGAATGTTTAAACTAAATCTATTGCTTTATAATCTTCTGTATACTAAAGCTGGGATTAAAAGTTTAGTGTTTGACTGAGGGGGTTGTTTTGCCACTGAATGGCTGGTTTGCTCTCCTCAGGCTTCCTATCTATTAAAATCATGGTCAGGTAACATCAGATGTATCTTTGAGAGAAGCTAATCAGACTTACTAACACTTTTACTTTATATTGCCATTAATTTTACTTTAATCAAAGTATCTGTTTTCTTAATTTATAATTGTCTTGAAGCTGCCAGATGAGATTAAAGATCCTTTTTCTATCAGTGAGGAGAATGCTGTTGTGAAGCTCTCTGTCGTTGTGTTGCAGTCTCGGGAGGCAGGATGGCAGCCTCTTCGTGACGGCTGGTTATTCTGTCCAGGAATACTCTAAGGCCATTCTCCAAGGCAGCATCTTTTCACAATAAACCTGCCTTTGTAAGGCCTGTAAGTCTGGCAGGCCATTAAATGAGTGATAATTGAGGAAAATCTGTAAAGCCCATTCTGTTAACACCTAATTGGCAATGCATTTATAAGACTGTTATCACTTCATCCTTCTCCAACAAGTTGTTCACTTGAGTTACGCTATCAGTCCTCGTTCATGCTGATCTTGCTGACGGGGTAATTATTAAAGTATGTCATACTATTAGTAAAGATGGTGTATTGCGTAATGTGTGTGTTCATGTCATGTGAGGGGTAAAAAGGAGTTCTTTATAATGATATAGAAACCACCGTTGTAGGTGAAACACCTGCTAGAAAGCTTCCACTTGTTTGGCAGTTCCTTGCTTTTTAGGATTAATGTTGGAAAAAGTATTAAGTGACCTCAAGGAAAATGGATTATGGAATATTGTGTAACGGATGTCACAGTCAAAACTGTAAAACATGGAGAACGCATTTCCATGGTGCTCCGTTTGCAGAGTGGTCTGGTGGGAATGGTGAGAGTGCTGTGCACAGAGAGTGAGTGGGGTTGTCTGCATGCAGAAGGAATGGAAGGGACGGCAGAGAAGGGGTGTAGGATCGAAACACATCTCAGGACACACTGATCAGGAAGAGCCTGCACCCAGACTAAAATGCAGGATGGGGAATCATCAAGATCTTCATCAAGAGGTAATTGCAGAAAGATGAAGAGCAGGGCCGGAGCCCATGGAGAGACAGAAATCATAGCCCAGCGTCAGCTCCGTATGGTACAAAAAGCACACCCAAACCCAGCAGCAGGCTGCGAGCCTGGGAAGAAGCCAGGGGTGTGATGGGGCTGTTGCCCAGCGTTGCTGCGGGGAGCCCTGGTCCAGACGGCATGGCCGCGGCTGTGCTCCTTGGTGCCCGACCGCGGGCCGGTGTGCCTGGGCACGCTTGACTCGGTGCACAGGAGGGCGTGGGTCGGAGGGGGTGAGCAAGTGAAATCGGTTTTGTTTTTGAAATAAAATCATCTTTAAATCACCCTGCCCCGAAGCCTCACGTTACGAGCTATGTTAAACTGTGGCTACAGCATGGCAAATGTATTTGCTGTGCTGTGACCTTGCAGTGTCCGTAAGGTGACAGCATAGCATGGCCGATAAAGCACAGCATTTTTCACATTTGGGGCTGTGCCCTGTAGAAGTAGATGTCTGAAAAGAATTAGTGGGAGTGGGTCAGATATGTGAGGGGAGAGGGAGTATTTAAAACATTTGGCAGGAGATCAGGGGTGGGTATGAGTCACATTTCTGGCATAGTATGTATTTTTAGCATTTACTCCTTATGCTGTACTTCTCATTTTATGATAAATAAATACGAACCCCATGTGCACCTCTGTAGCACCAGTTGTCTTTTTTGCATTCAGCAAAGCTGTTGTGGAGAGTTGGTGGTCTTGGGAGTGGGACCTGCCTGGTCTCTGTGTCTGGTGGAGAAGGGCAGCGACCACTTATTAGCCCCACAGATCTTCAGTTTCTCCGGCCTGCTCAGAAAGCCCTTTGTGATCTTTCCCTTCTCTCTCCAACCATTAAATGGAAATGTGAGATGCAACCACTGAGAGACGAAGCTCTGGTTTCTCCAGGCTCCTGAGAGTCAGACTGGAGGAGCAGGCTGGAGTGCATGCAAAGCGCTGGTGAGATCCATACGAATCTTGTGGCTCTTTTGAAGGGAGAAGAGTCACAGTAAACTCCAGGATTTTATCATTATAGACATTTTATGGCTTTTAATCCTCTCCTCTCTAGATGAAGGTGAGGAGACCTGTTCTGTGTGACTAGCAGTCAGGGAATAAAAGGGAACGCATGGTTTTCCTGCAAGTCAAATCACCGTTCCATCTCAGATGTTATTTTTAAAGTTCTAATATATTGATATGACTACTAATTAAAAAGGTAAAGAAATAATATTTAAAAGAATAGAACATCTTTTTGTATATTTAGCCAATTAAGCATTAAATGTACCATCTCTGCACTAAGGTGCGTTTAATGCCATGACCGAGGGCTTCAGGTTGTCTGCGTGAAATGTGGGTGATACTACTACGCTTTGAACTAATGACATTTGAGCATCTCTGGGTCTTTGGCCTAAGGACAGAAAAGCTTCAAATTTCCCATTATTTGTTTGAATTAGTAGAATACTGAAAACTCTACTTGGCATTGTAAAAAAAAAACCGTGCCCCACTGCAGAGTTGCGCTGATGAACGGATACTAGAAGCAAAAGGCAGAGGGGATGGTCTTGTGATGCTGACAGTTCAGATTTGTATAACCACTTCACTTCAGAGTTATGGGGATTAGTTTGTCCTTAAGTTTCTGCAGATTTTAAGAAAAACAAAAATGTAAAACATCGCGAACATGTATTTGTGCTTCACAAAGGAATGTGCTTAGGCTTTTGCGTATGCACAACAGTTAATCAGTGTGTCCAAAATGAAACTACTTCTCTCTAGAAAAACAATTTCTAAAATATTTGCTACTTTCTTATATTGTTTTGCCAATACAAGTGGCAGGTAATTTTTTAAAATTACCTTTAATTTGCTAAGGAATCATGCAGATGTATTAATGATAATGGGAAAACAAGCCTACTTCTGCCTAATGAATTGGCATGCATTACGCCTGATAAACTGAAAAGAAAGAACAAAACTTTAATAATTTTTTGAGTTTTTCATTTGTGGTATTTACTCTTTCTTCTTCCACATTGTATTTCCTATTTTTTGTTTGAGGAATTTGCGGTGTTTTTCTCAGGACCTATCAAGCTGCAGTTGTCTGGATTCATAGTAATGATATATGTAAGAAATGTATGCATTATATATTCTTTTGAAGTAAGTTACAAAAAATTGTACTTTCATTTAGAAGAAAATATGGTAAGCATATAGTTTATCACTTTGCTCTTGGACTGACAAAAGCAACGCCTAGCTTTCAGTGAGTAAACAGGGGATGGGAGGTGATAAATATAAATGTACTTGACCTTCTAAGTGCCTAGAGGTTTGAGCTGTAAATTTTCTTCATCTTGAATCAGAGCAAAATTGGGCTTCTGTCTCCTAAAGTTCTCTTTCATGTCATTTTGGTGTACTCATTCTGGAGGACTCTGCTGTGGGATGTTCTGTAGAAGCAGGTGTGTGAGCGTAAATGAATCTTTTAATGCATATTTTTATCATCCTGTGGCTACTTATGCAGCTTGAAAAAGAAAATGATAGTTATTAACTAATTGGAAAAGTGTGTTTGCTGAGTGTCCTGGGACTGTGGATTATAAAGAAAATCCCTCACACAGAAAATCTTTTTAATAATAACCTACTAAACTTATTAGTAAGCTTCATCAAGGCAAGAAGGTCAGTTGCCCCCTGAGGATGACTCGCCTCCTCTTTCACCACTCCCCTAATTAGCTCCCTTGCTGTAAGTGTTTGCCACTGAGCAGCTGAGGGCAGGGCTATTAATCAGGAGAAGCAGGTGCTGTGGTCTGCAAATGCTTGTTTCAAGGTTACAGCAGCACTACCCGTAGCTGCCCGGTCTCTGGGACTGTCGCAGCGGTGGTCTGGAAAGAAACCCCTCTCTGTGTAGTTACGTGGTGCCGTGCTCTCTGCCTCTACCCCTGAAAGAAGTGACCTGTTTTTAGTAAAGGCTGAATTTTCTGCTAGACTGAAGACAGCAGGTTGTATAGACCCTATCTGAAATAAAGGTAAGTATTGGTTTTACTGGTGTGACCTACTTTTCCTCCCTTTTTTTTCACTTCAGGCTCCTAGCTGGTTTATGCCTGTGGGGAGTGTTGGACCCATAGATTTTGGCCAATCTGACAGCTCGCTAAAGGGCTTCTGTTGGTACTTTGGGAACATATGTGGCATTTCAGGCTGGAAAGGTACCTGTCCTAAAGGAGAAATTTGTTTTGCAGCATGAACAAGCAGGAGAAAAATGGTCATCGCAGCGTGAAGCAGATGCTGTGAGGTGGCTGGATTGCTTAGCTAGGGACAGAGGGAAAGAATTCCAAAACGTTCCTCTCCTGAGCCATGCAAACTGTCCGGCCGTGATTTCACTCATGGCACGGTATTGGTTTTAACACTAATGAAAATATGCATGGGAGAGCAGATGGATGAGAGCCCACCACAGAAAACCAGCATAAATTCTGTTGAACCCTGGGCAGAATTTACAGAGCCGACTGCTAGAGGGAAGCGGTGCCGTGTAAAAAGGCATGTGTGTCTGTTCTCTTCTGGGGCCTTCACGGGAAGAGTTCAGAAGACTGGGCACGCATGCAGGACTTTTTCCTTGTCATGTAAAGAAGATACTATTCTTTTTCTTGTGGTTCTGGGTAAAATAATTATCTGGTTAAAGTGGAAAAAAATACGTGCATGAATAGACAAGCAGGGAAATTGTCCCACTTCCCCTCTGCGCGGTCAGCAGGCGTGTCCGTGACTGCTTAATCCAGCTCAGGACTCGGCGCAGTCACCAAATTCGGACTGAAGAGCCAGGATGATGCAAGTTTGTATGGGCTTAGCAAGTTGAAAAGAAAGCCTGTCCTGTTTGTCCTCTAGTTGTAACTCTTCTTCTCTTGAGCGAGATCCTGAGAGGCATTTCTTCCATCTGCTGGCATTTGAAGAATTTAGAAAAATGTGTATTTTATGCCCTGTCTTTTAATGCTATGCTATTTTAATGAGCAGCCACTGGGAATTAGTACTGTGACATTAGTTTTGGGTGAGTCCTCTGTAAAATCTTGCCCCTCTGCGTGAGGAAAAGGTTGTTCTTGGTCTCATTGGAACTGCAGCAACTTTGTTCCATTACTGTCAGAAGAAAATATTTGTTTTCTCTCAGCCTAACCCTTTTCTAAGAATGATCTGCTTTTATTTCTGCTGTACAAACACATCTGTTTTGATAGTTTGTGGTTTTTTAATAAATTGTATCTGAAATGAGCATCCAAGTCAGAGAGATTATATATAGAAGTATGTAATTGTCCTTCTGTGAGTCTATTGAGGTGTCAACAAGCTGCCTATAAACTCCATTTATAACAATTAGGCAATTTGCGCATTGTTTGCTAGAAGCTGTTGCCGTGAGAGGATCGAAGGTTGGGCTTGTTTGTGTTGCAGCGAACGAGCACGGCCAAGCATAGCGAGTACCTTCTCCGAGGGAGGGGTAGGAGAGCGCTCGCCGTCGGTGCTTTCGTTAACGTGGAAGCTGGGGGGTCGGCAGCGGCCGCTGGAGAGTGCTCGGCCGTGGGCACCGAATGCCGCTGGCAGGCTTGGGGATTTGAAGTGGATGGTCCTGAAGCTGTGCCTCCTGCAGCGTGTTACGCGGTGGCTATGTGGCGTCTTTGGGTGCCTGTGGTTTAATTACGGCCCCAGCGGTGGTAGTGGCTCTAATCATTCGTTTAACTTGGACTGATGCATTTTGGTGTGTTTGAAAAGATTACGCTCAAAACCTTCACATTTATAAGGAGCTAACCTAATGGTCTATTAACCGCATATCTTGCCCCATTAAGGATATTTAGTACTCTTTCTTTTGAGTGTTTCAAATTCACTACCACGTTTAGCATCTGGCACTGCAGTTTAAACTTGCTTAGGAAATGGTCCAGTTTCTTCTGTCTGTGTTGGGTCTGTGGGCTGACCTGAGACACCAATCGCAAGCCCTTATCTTCCCTCGCTGTGGGAGACAAATAATCTGGAAAAGCGGAACTACTCTGTAGGGTGTTGTAGGAAAGAGTGTGCTTTAAGGGCCAGGCCCTCAGGGGAGCCGTGCGTCCTCTTTCAGAGGAGCCAGGCATCCCCTCGGCTGAGGACGGGAGTGAGAAGTCTTCCAGGAGATGTCGCCGTGCAGGTCCCTGGACCACAGGGAAGGTGCCGGGGTCTGAGCCACGGGCGGAACAAAGCTTTGGTGACGAATGCTGAGTGTTTTTAAGCCAGGGTGTTTTGAAAGCCTGGCCACAGGTGTGACTGGTGCATATGGCCTTTTATTCCCTGGCTGGTACTTCTGTTCCACGTTGCTGGTGCTACAGACAAGAGCCTACAGCAACAACAGCCCAACGTTGGACCTTTTCAATAAATACTATTTACAGCAAAATGCGGTTTTGATTGATTATTTTAATTGTCTTTACCTAATGAGAAATATACAACACTTTGTAAGACAGCAAACAATCTGATCAAAGTGCCTTAGAAGGGTAATGGGCCCTCTTGTTTTTACTCCAGCCAAACCAGAAAAAAGTATTTTGCTTCAGATTAACTTCCTCAACATCTCCCTTCTGAGTCAATCAGGCCTCTCACAAGTGTTTCAGATTAACAGGCAACAAAATATTTAACTAAATCTTCATATTATTTACCTTCAGATTACTTACTCTCTAAGCAAGTTTAAAAAAAGAATGTTTTATTTACAAATGAAAATTTGAAATACTTTATTTTTGGAAATATTTCCTTGTGATTTTTTTTTGTATCAAAATGCTTCAATAGATTAAGTAATTAAAACCTGCTTTTTAAATGGAACTATTTAAAATAAAATAAAATTCTTCCCCATAGTCTTCAGCGGGTTTGGAATCATACCCTGGGTTTTTTGTGCCCTTATTTTGATTCTAGCACCATTTCAACCAGTATATGCTTGGAAATCAAGTGTGTTTACTTCCACAAACTGGTATTTCTTCAGCATTAAATTTTACCTTTCTCAAAGATACTCCGTTATCTAGTCAAAGTAGCAATGTACTCAGGACTTTTTTTAGGGTAAAAAAAAAAAAATTAAACTTTGAAAAGAACAGCACAATATATAAATTTTGATTTTTAAAATTTATTTTCAATTTAATATTATTATTTTTGAAAGGGCAGATCACAGAGGGCAAATGTCCATACTCTGCATGAAAATGTTGATCGCTGTGTGCCTGGCAGCTTGTAAATGCCAAGTACTTATTAGACGTTTATAAAATTATTTTCAGGCACTTCAGCTGATGAGTAGCTTGCAAATGGAGCCTCTCTTTTGAAGAATATATGATGTATATGTGCGTAACTGCTATTCCTGCACTTTCAAAATCAGTGAGCCAGGTTTCAAGACACCAAAATCGACTTGAGTGGGTTGAGGTAGTCTAAAACAATTAGCAAAGCTTTCTAGTTTTACGCCGCCAGAAGCCCCGTGGGCACTTGGCCCTTTCTTTGGACGATGGGTGTGTGTTGCCTGATGTGCTCCATCCCCTGCTCGCGCTGCTGGGTGCTCCCTTTCCCGTGCCATCACTTTGCTCCTCGTTGCCTTCCAGCTCTTGTCATCTCAACGCTCTTCCACAGATTCTGTATTTCAATATTTCTCGCCTGGCCTTTAATTGTGGCATGGTGGCATTTTCTTTGGGAGTTTGGCTGCTCTCTTCTTCTGAAATACCAGAGGGCTTCAGCCACCTTGATAGTAACTGGGATTTGCAGCTTTTCATCTGGGCATTGTGAGGCTGGTGAGAGGGGAAAAAACCAAAAACCACTTTCAAAGCCCCTAGAACTATGATAAATCTCTGAGAATCCTTCATATTGTGTTAATGTATTTATGTATTTCAGAAGCTGGAGACCAAGCTACTGTATAAATCTTTAATGTTATGTACATGCATAAAATTTTAAATTACTGTTTAGTGACCTCATTGTAGAGGAATGGTGAGAAGAAATCCCACAGGAATGCAATATTCTTAATTCTGGGTTCCTCTGTTTGTATTTTTATTCTCTTAGAAATTAATTTGTCTGTGTTCAGCAACAAATATACTTTAGGCCAAATAGCTGAAAGGCGGCATGTATTTGGGGTCTTACTTTGGGGACGCGAATTCCACAGTTAGCTATCTTTGTAGAGACGACTTATCTTTCAAGTGTCGAGCATCCCTAGGCCACTGCGTAATCGGTGGGCGTTGCTGGGGTAAACAGCTCAGGAAATCGGGTTGCTCCTGTTTTGGTGACCGAGTGTGGGATTTAGTCCACCAAGTTTGCAAATGTTGCCCTGACTAACTAAATAATATTGCGGACTTGGCAGGCTTTGGACAGGTTCAGTTTGACATGTCATGCGACACCATCACTCTATTTCCCAGGCTGGTCCCTACATGCATTAGAAATACAGAGGGGAGGCTGAATGAGCATAGAATTCAGTAATGCTTTTGTGTAACCTTTGCGAGGATAAATGTCTTCATGGAAAATACTGCATAGGACAGATCTCCATGTCTGTGCTCAGCATGGAACGGGTTCACAAGCCAGAAATTGTGGATGAGCGTGGAGATGGGATTTGCCTCCGAAGGGAAATGATTTGCAGCAAAACTGGGTTTGGTAAGGGCGGGCTGCTCACAGGGTCCAAGCCACCGCTGCAGATTGGTGCCTCTGTGCGGTTTGTGGTTAATGGCAGTTCGACCAGGATGCCTGGCACGCAAGGCTGGGTCTGAAACCCTTCTGAAGACAGTGGAGAAGGTGAAGTGGGGAAATCGGCATGCCACAGGAAAATAAAGCTTGGGTAACTGACTTAAAATGCTTATTTCTTATTAAAAAATAAAAAAAAATTGGTGCTCAGGTAAAGTAGATACTCAATATTTTGGATAGAAACTTTCTTGATGATGCTTTATGACGCACCTGGATGTTGAAGTGGTTACTGCATTTCACTTTACCTAAGCAATCGTATATATTTAATTCAATATATAATAAAATGTAGAAAGAGACATTATCAGTCATCTACCTGAAAATGCAGTGGTGTGGGGTGGTTTTGTGGTTTTTCTTGTGGTGTGGTTTGGTTTGTTTTTAAGAAATGGTTTGTCTGCAGGCAAGCCTGCTTGTTGAATTGGGAGCTAGCTGGTAGCCAAGCAGCAGGTCATTTACCAGAGGCCATTGATCGCTGAACACCAATTCCTCCTCTGCCTTTTCTTCTAAGGGAATGGTATTATCCTCAGGTTATTTGTCTAAATGGTCGGCATTTCTTTTGTGGCATTATATCTTGTAAGCAGGGAACAATGTTATTCTCATCACTGGTGCAAACCTTACCTGAGCATTTATTTGTCTTTGTTTAAAGAGACCACATTTCCCCGAAGGAATCATAGGCCAGCAAGGACTAATTTTGCTGGAGTTTGAGAAAAGCTGTAGTTAAATCACCAGGGATTGTTCCTCTAAATCCCCACAGCAGATGTGGTTTGGCTGCAGGTTGGCTCGGAGGTTGAATTAGCACAGCGTAGAATGCCTGAACTCTAAGAAGACTGAATATACTAGTTTATTTTTAATCTTAGAGCCCTTCACCCCACTGAGGGGACCCACTGAATGATATTTGTTGCCTCCCAAACGTTGTTTTCACTTACCCCGTTATGGTATTTCACGAATAACTGAAATGCGTACCTCTAGGCACGTCGTGTGATACCAGGCGCAGTGTGACAGCATGACTAATGTGCATCTACAATTAAATAAAGTTCCTGAATACTTCTTTTTTCATATGATAGTGCCAAGAGACTTCAAAGATTTTGATGTTGACAGTTACAGTAATTACATTGCATCCATTATGTTGTTCTTGGTAAATTATATTTCTTGAGTTGGCCTGAGCAGAGCTGCAGTGCCTCTCATTTTAACCTGCTGTCTGTAGTCTACTCAATATTTTGTCTATATACTGTATTTACATCTACTGAGTACCAAATTTAAATTGGGGATTTTTTTGCCACATAGATTACTTGCATATATATAGTATGTTTTGTTACCGATTCTTAACGTATCTCTTTCCATATGATGGTCATACCTGGAGAATGAAGGTGATTAACACAATAGCGTACATGGAAAAAAGCTACAGCCAGGAACTTAATAAATAAATAAAAATTAATGCATTTCTTGTTGGAATCCACGACGTATAACTTGCCTGTAGTGGTACCCATGTCCTACTTTCTATTGCTTTTACACCTGGCCTGACTGGATGTACTGCTGGGTGATTTCTCATTTCTCATTAGCCTTGAGTCCCTGGCAAAGCTGGTGACAAAAACGGAAGGAAAAAAAAAAAAGGTAAAAATAATAAAATAAAAATGGTTGATGACTTTTGGAGTATTTTTATGCGGTTTTTAAAAAAAATAGCAACCACAAGTTTTCAAGAGCACATCCTGCCACTCACTCTCTGGATTCGAGATGCAGTGAATTGCTGAAGCATGTACAGTTGCAGCAGGCCCGATTCATCCCTGCCTTACTGCTCTTGCAGCTGTTTGCAGCTGTGCAAAGCAAGTTCAAAATGCTGTCAGATCAGAAGATAAATACTTATTCTTAATTGCATTAAGGCCAATTTTATACAACTGTTATAGAAAGGGTGGGCTTTAAAACAGGAGTCAAGATATAATGCTAGCACTTTCGGTCCACTCCTGTGACGAGATGGTATTAAGTGACCTGAGTTTAAATGAGCTTTATGCTTACTTTACAAAAAAGCAAGTGATAACAGTAGGTTCATGGCAGTGGGGATTAGATTTACTATGCTTACAACAGGTTGGAATGTATTTTTGTAATTAATTTAAAAAAAAAAGTGGAGTAAGAAGAAAGCAGGCCATATTTCAATTGAAATAGTTCTCAAACAAATTGAATTGACAGCTTGGATCAACTCATGCTTTTTTTTTTCCCTCTCCTGCTGTGCAAAACCTTACTCAGATGATAATAAAATTATGCTTTCCTGATAGAACACAACTAGTCACGCACAGGGAGACGGAATTTAAGCACATCCTGGCTCACCCTATAGTATAGGCTCCCTTTTTAATCCACTGTTATTCTATACCATTGTTTCTTTATCATGGGGATAAATGTGTAGTATTAATTTTTTAGCTTCAAGCTAAATTTTGCACTGCCAACAAACCATCTTATTTCATAGCAGTGCAGCCTTGTTCTGGTAGCTGCAAGCTGAGATGCTGTGATTGATGCTATTAAGCCATGTAATATACTGTGTTCTGTTGTAAAAATTTATTTTTGTTATTGTCAACATTTTAATATGTCTAGGCAGACTTTTAAATAATTGCTGCAATAAAAGAAGCTTTTGGATGAGAAACATGGTGCCTGGTGGCTTGCAGAAAGGGAATGTGAGTGAAGCATATTTATCACTTTGAAATTACAATTTCTGAGATGACAAATCTTTGATTCATGCAAAAAATTGTTATCATTTAGATTTTTAATTGGAATTCTGGATACATTCCTTGTAGTATTTTAAGTATCACCTGTTAATCAAAAAGCAGTAGTCAGTGAAGAATGAAATGAAGTATTAGTCTTTATTTAAGATTCAAATCAGTTTTAGTAAAACCATAAGAAAGAAATTAATGTGAAAGTCAACAAGACAAACCTTTAGACTGTGGCCAGAATTTACAATCTCATTTCTGCTCTCTCCTGCAAATAAAGCATTTGCCTTCAGTTTAAGGTAATTTAAAATAGCGCCTGCCTTTTAGCCCATACACCAAGGTAGGGGGTCTCTCAGGTGTCCCTCTCCTTGGGGGGCCAGAGGAGTCTCCAGCAGGTTGAGGGACTGCCTTGAGAGTGTTGTTCACCTTGTCGTGCTCTTGTTACACAGGTGCCAAGGAGTATTTTTTTCACGTTCTTTGGGGATCTATTGCTGCCATTGAGGTCTGAACTGGCGTTGGGCATAGATAACTGTGAAGCCAGGACTTGTCTTGATTATTTTTTAATTTTTTTGCCTCCTCAGCTGCTTTTCTTTGCTCTTTCAAGGTAGCTGTCCTGGTTTCAGCTGAGATAGAGTTAATTGTCTTTATAGTGGCTGGTGTGGGGCTATGTCTTGGATTTGTGCTGAAAACAGTGTTGATAATACAGAGATGTTTTAGTTGTTGCTGCACTGGTCAAGGCCTTTTCAGCTTCCCACGCTCTGCCAGGTGCAGAAGAAGCTGGGAGGGGACACAGCCAGGACAGTTGATCCAAACTGCCCAAAGGGCTATTCCACACCATATGGCGTCATGCTCAGCATATAAAGCTGGGGGAAAAAGAAGGAAGGGGGGACATTCGGAGTGATGGCGTTTGTCTTCCCAAGTCACCGTTACGGGTGATGGAGCCCTGCTTTCCTGGAGATGGCTGAACACCTGCCTGCCCATGGGAAGCAGTGAATGAATTCCTTGCTTTGCTTTGCTTGCGTGCGTGGCTTTTGCTTTCCCTATTAAACTGTCTTTGTCTCAACCCACGAGTTTTCTCTCTTTTGCTCTTCTGACTCTCTCCCCCATCCCACCGGGGGGGAGTGAGCGAGCGGCTGTGTGGGGCTTAGTTGCCAGCTGGGCTTAAACCACCACAGTAGCCTGTTTGGCATCATGCAAAAAAATTTTCTCCTTGGCTAAGTTTTGGCCAATGAAGCTCTAATTCTGTATTAACCGTCTGTGCTGGGTTGCCTTTGGTCTGCAGGTGTTCCAAGCTCCTACTTAGGACTATTAGAGCATTAAAAAGGGGGATGAAAGCAGAGAGAGCTGCAGTAGATGCAGTGTGAGAGCTGTTGGGTAGCAGGTTGCACTAGTGTTCCTCTTGGGGCTTGCAGGGAAGGATGGACCCTGGAGGAGAAGGCGGCAAAGCAGCATCATTCATTGAGAGAATTTTGAAAATCACAAGGTAGAGGTATCTGAGCCAAATGGATATTTGAAAAATAAATAATTTACAGACTTTTTCTGCTTATGCAAGTGTCATGGGCCTCTTCTGATTTTTTTCGTGTGTTCATTATTCACACTTTAACTCTTTACTGTACTCACAATTTTAGTACTACTTAATGGTGGTTCATCCATGAAGTCACCAGTTTACTGTAACTGTGTCCTGATTGATGAAAGAACAGAGCAGCAGTCTTTGAACGAATGTTACTTTCCATAACCGTGACGTGTCACCTCTGTGGCTATGGTTGTGCACACGGTTCCCTGTTTCCTTGGCATCCAGGCCAGTAAATCTTGACAGTGAGGAAGAACGTGTGTTGAAAAAGTACCTGGAAGTTGCATAGACCTGACTGAAGGGATTTGCTTAAGCACTGCCCTGATCTGTGCAACAAGTCACCTGTCAGGAAGGTTATGGGAAGAAACTTTCACCTTATGCTTCCAGTCTTACCTGGAGCAAAGTCTTTTTGGTAGCATGAGGGACTCAGATCTTAATGCTGGCATTTTGACACCCGAGCAACTCTTAATTGATAATAAGAGTAATGAATGGCTGCATGACCTGGCAGTTTCAGCACCTTCTGCCTTCATGTCTTTTTTTCTTCATGTATCTTTCTTTCCTTTAAAAAAAAAAAAATACTCTGTATTCATTCGTTTCCCCCAGTTATCCCTATCTCATTTGCATTATCTCATTTCAATAACAATACCAGTCATAGAACAGGTTAACGGAAAACCTTAAATACAATATAATGCATGTGTTTGACAGTGTAGTAGTAATGCTCCTAAAATCCTGGTTAGCCTGAGAGCTTTAAAATCCAGGTATTCTGTTACACTTAGATAAATGCAAAATGTTTGCATAGTGTATGTACAAAGGAAAAGCCTGTCTGAGTAGGGCATCGTCTTTCTCTTTTTGTTAAAAGATGCATATCTCTAAAGATTAACTGAGTGGTTGGAAAGAAATTACGGTCTGGTTTGGTTAGAGGCTGTTTTAGGAAATAGCTTCCAGAAATTTTTAGAGAACAAAGTCTTATGAAACTTTAGCAAGAAGAGCAGCAATCAAGTGACAAGAAGTATCATGGTGGTACCCAAAGTGGGTCACAGAGCCAGGCTTTTTGGGGGTTTAGTTCTGAGTTAAATTAGAAGTTAGAAAGATGGATTTCAGTTGGAGATCCAAGGAGGAGGCATTTTCAATTGCTTTCCTACCAGAGCCATTTTTACCATTCTCTAAGGTGCAACGTGACGGGGCATGTGAGTCCTGTGAACTAAAGCACAGCAGGACAGCCAAGCAAACCATACTGCTATGGAGGAGAAAATATCTCTTATTTGGCTTGTTTTAAACTTTGCAGAGGGAATATTTTAGTCATTTTCTATTATGAGCCCCAAACCTTTCTATAGGACTTTGGAGATTTAAATTAGGAGGTCCACCAACTTGTGCAGTGCTGTTTGGGCACCATCTGGAAATAGCAGCATCTTTTCTTCCTAATAATACCCTTTGTTCCAGGCAGTGCATCTTATTTTTGAGAAACCAGCTGCTGACTTTGGTAACCGTTAAGTATTTACTGATTTTACAGTTAAAAGTGACTTCAGCTATTACTAAAAAATGATTGTGCCTGTAGCAGTGGTACTGCTTTTTTGGTATGATATTTTTTTTTTTTAGGACTCCTGTCACTTCCCAGGGAAGATGTTGTTATCTAATTACTTGACAGAAAATGCCAATACCTTTATCTTAGGGAAAAGAATCAACTTTTTAATACCACATCACTGATTAGTACTGACATTTTTGTATCGAGGCAGCCAATGCAAGAGCAGAGCTACAGTCTGTAAGTACATCTGCCTGCTTTATCCCTGTGTTTGGATCTTTGCGAGCTTTGGGTTTGCTGGATTTGATGCCTGTACTCATATGTTGATGCCTGTAAATTAAATACCGAACCGCTGTAGAATACATAACTTGCATCTGAATGTGTTGGAGAAGTGCAGGGGTACAGCCTGTACAGGACCGAGTTCCCCGTATGAGGGATGGGGCTTCCCAAATGGTGCAGAGAGGTCCATCGCTTTTGCAGGGAAACATGATGAGCAGATGCAGGCGCCTGCATCGTGATGGTGGTCTGAGCGTGCATGGCTCGCGGGGGAGCCTGGAGCTGGGCTGGGAGCTAGGGTATTTCCCCAGCATTCGTGGGAACCCCACAGACTGCCAATGTTACCATTTATTTTTCAGATTCAGAAGCAGATGTCATATATTTGCATTTGTATAACATTTCTTCTGGATTTTAATTCATGACTGAAAAATTAGATTTGACTGGGCAGTTATTTAACCTTTTTATCACCAGGGAGTGGAGTCCCCCTTTGTGGTTTTAGCCTCTTGTACCCTCTGTCAAGGGGGGTGGCTGATTTTTTTTTATTACTGACAGTAATGGTGTCCTGTCAGACAAGTATTTGCAGCGATTTCCGTGAGGTGAGAAAGTGAAATGAGGCAACATATTGCTATAAACTTGAGCTATTGCCACTTTTATGCAGCAAAGAAAAGATCCTGAAAATAAAGGCTAATGAGCTGTGCAAAGCACAGTGAAAGTCACAGAAAATGGAAATAATTTTTAAACATTTGCATGATAGTTTCTAGCCTGAGCCAAGTCCTCATCTACTGTAGAGCAGACAAGGAGCTTAAGAATTAATTACCTAGTTGATATGCATAGTTCATTACGATGTGATTTTTAATTGTAATGTATATTGCACTTCATGTTGAATATCTACTGCAGGTCATAGCAAAGTTGCAGGTTGATTTGGTGTTCAGAAGAACTTAGTCGCAGCTCCGTCATCCTGACTTGACCTCAGGAAGCTCTGACAGCTCCCTGGAAGCTGACAGTTTCCTTCATAGGAAAGTGATTTCCCTCCTCTTGAGAGAGGGCCCTTGCTACGTTTGTAAAAGGTAGAAATCAAAGGGCAATATTGAATAAAAATAAAATCTTTTTTTTTTTTTTTTTAAAGTGAGTGCATTTAAATTGATAATTTCTGAAAAGTCAAAACATAAGAAAGAACAAATAAAGATGATGTATATAGGGCTTTCTTCCTAGTTTCTGTCCTTTAAGTGGAGAGAGAGAGAGATAGAGGAAAAAACTCCAAAGCCTTAAAAAGCAGCTCTCTGTGCTGTAGGAACCCGCAGTGCTGTCAAGCCGGCTCAGGAAAAGAATTTTTCTAATCTAAGAAAAAAACCATTTGTTTTACTTTCTCAGCGAGAGCTTATGTTTGTAGTCTCATTCACTGACATAAAGAGGAGTGCCCGCCAAAGGACGTACCGTGTTTCAACTCAGTATATGTCTATTAGCTCCTTCATGGTAGTGGTTATTATACATTCACTGATTGAACCTTAGTGTGTTCTGGGGCCAAGTAATAGACATTGCTTTTTCAGATTCAGAAAATGCATTGTATACCAGGATGGATAAACAGTAGCTATTTGGTGCAAATCTTGAACAGAGAATAGAATTTGGACTTGATTATTGTTTTGCTGCATTTTTAAAAAAAGGTATGTTACTTACTCTACTTCAGATGTTGAGTGGTCTTTCCAGACGTGCTCTTCAGTGTGATTAGAAATTTTTCTTATCTAAAAATCAATAAAATGTTGATTTAAAAAAGATTTTTTTTTTTTTAAGAGCAGTGACTTTCATACTTTGAAAGCATTATCGGTGGGGCAGTACTGAATGCTGTGCAGACAGAGAAAGCAGGATGCTTCGGTGCGTGACCTACATTTCTTTCCTGGTCTTCACCTCTTTATCCTTCAGTAAAGTCAGAGGCCACAGGCAGTGGAAAGAGCTCGAGAGCAGCAAAAGACATTGTGGAAACCTCTGTCCTTATATTGATCCTGTATATGTGGCACCTCTGAGACCGTATCTCTCCTTAGAGAGGATTAACCTCTCTCCCGGTTATCTTGCTGGGATAGACCCCAAAGAGGATCTGCCTCCATGTCCTCCGGGGCAAGCACAGGGGTGCCCAGGGCACAGCCCCCCTGTCTGCGCTTCACGCCTTGGCCTGAAATAGTCACTGGGAAACACAGAGAGCTCGTCCCCTCCTGGCCTTGGCGCTTGCATGTGTGTTGCATCTAGTAACTGTAACTTCAAAGCTCTGAAATGGATGAAATAAGTTGAAACTCAGAATTGTTAGGGTTGTCTGGACACGGTGTCAGGCATTTGGGTTGCACAGTGCTTAGCTACAGCCACATAACGTACCCTTTCACAGCTGATGCCTCCAGTACATGAACGTATCGGGTAGAGACGATGCTGCGATAACCAGCAATTCTTGGATTTCGTTTTCTTCTCTGAAACTGTTTTGGCCTATAATGTGCAGTAATCCAAGGGCTTTCTGCTCCTAGGCTTGCTCGTCTGTAAAACGAGCAGCACTCAGCGGAGTAACACTCATGCACTCAATTAACGGTAGCAGCGGCTAAAGATGCTCGCGCCGCCGACCTGCTTGTTCCCGCCTCTGCTGGAGGCTCTGGCACCGGCAGCACCAGAGGAACGTGCGCCTGCACGCCGGTGTTTTGGTGCCTTAGGTTTCTGCTGAAGCCCCGGTGTGGGTGTCTCCCCGCCGGTGGGGAGCTGAGTTTCAGGCAGGGTGGCAGAAGCTGCTGCCGCTGCAGTGGATTAAGCGAGTCACCATCCTAGCGCTGGCAGAGCGTGGTCCAGAGGGTCTTCTCCGCTCACGGGTTACGGCCTCAAGTGTAACGTGCAGAAAAGATTCACTTGAAGATGTGCTTGGTTTGGCGAGCAGAAAGCTTTTTGGCTCAAGGGAACATTCGCAATTACCCAACCAGCATGTCAAAATATATTGTATTATGTAATTTGGTGCGCAGTTCAACCTTTTGAAAGTGCTATCGTTTCTTTAAAAAAGTTCTGGAGACAATAATTTAAATTTTTTTTTTGTAGAATAATCCATGTGGCTTTTAGCAGGGGTTCTCTTCAGTCTCCTCTTGTATTTGATTTTGCAGGGGGAGTTTAAGCTCTGAAAGATTTATTAAAGGAGTAGCTTGTAGTTAGGAAAATGTGCTTTTATTGCATATAATGAGAAAGCTGTACTATTGCTGACTTGTAACTACTAGCGGAAAAATGAAGCTGAGTCCACATTGCCTGTACTTTGCTGCCTAACTCCCAAAGAGTCTAAGCAGATCAAAGTTTGGCCCCAAAAGTCTTCTCATGCTCATTCAGAATTTGGTACTACCCTTACAGTCTGTCCTAGCTCCGGAAATTAAAAGTCGGTCCTCTAAAAATGTGATTTCCTTAAAAATGATGGGATTTTAAAATGTTTTCATTTTCTTTTATCCCACAACCACAAGAATTCAGAATTTTCATGTAAAGAATGAAAGCTGAAATAGTAACAGAATGTTTCATTTAAGGGATTTTTTTTGGTTGGTTGGTTTTTGTTTTGTTTTTCATTTTTGTGTGGTTTTTTTTTTTCTCTGT
The DNA here is from genome assembly GCF_035582795.1 of Mycteria americana. Lineage (NCBI taxonomy): Eukaryota > Metazoa > Chordata > Aves > Ciconiiformes > Ciconiidae > Mycteria > Mycteria americana. The sequence continues at coordinate 9,697,848 of NC_134369.1, forward strand.
TAAAAAAGCCCCTGAAATATTGTAAGACTCAAGGTAAAATCATGAGAACCGACAGCTTTGGTATTGCACGTTCCCAAATGACCTTGAATTTTTTTGCTGCATTGTTCATTAAATCACTTATTATGCTGATGTTAGTGGTGTCTCTATAAACTTCCCTGAATAAACACAATTCCTTTACAAAAGTTTGTATAAATGTGTGTTTACAAATAAATAGATAAGCAGTGTGCTAAAGCAGGCTGTCAGGCTCACAAAAGCATTGATCCTAAAAGTGTTGCTGAATAAGCAATAAAAATAAAAAATAAAGCTATATGTCATTCATTCACTTAAATTCTGTGAATAATCTGATAAACTGAAGCAGAACTGGTAGCAGGTACATTCAGCGGGAGCGAGGACAATAGCCCCTGTAGCACTTTCTGGTTTCTGTATGATTATGTGCAATCATCCTGCAGCACTGCATGGCGATGAAATTCTCCTTTGCCACGCTGCTCTTTCCTGCGTTTCCTAATGATCCGGTTGAACATCTGCTCTGGGAATACAGCATGCAGATGATGCAGCTGGAATTGCCGGTGGCAGAATTGTTTCCTCGACGACAGGAGCGTGTTATTTTACCCCGGCTAATCTATGGTCTCTCATACCGCTCCTCACCTCCAGCCCTGCTTGCCGGACGCAATTAAAGCATGCGGCAGAGCTGCCCGTGAGGCCGAGGAGACGCGTTTCACCCCCAGGCAAGACTGGCGCTTGGTACCAGTCACACCAGTCTGGCGGTTCCTGAAGCAGTACTGATGGCAGCCGTGAAGCATTTGCAGGCTTGGCTCTGCTCTCCTGAATCCCAGCCAGCTTGTATTTGGTCTGTGTGAGCAATGAAGGCAGGACATGTTGAAAGCGGGAGAGAAGTACATTTTCATTGCAGCCCTCTATTTTCATTTCATAGCTAAAGGGTTGCCTTTGACGCAAGGCTTTGGTGCTGGTGCGTTTCCTTTGGTAGCCTTTGGATACCCAACCAGACAGATATCCTTTGGAAATCTGTGTGTGGAGGAGGGGAAGGTGCACAAATGTTCCTAGCAGAAGAGATTGCTGCTTTGACTTTTGACATGAGCAAAATATATGGCTGTGCAATTGAGATGACCGACTACTGTGTCCAAACATTTTTCTGTTATTCATTATAAAGTTCAAAGCTTTTTTTTGTTGAGAAGAAAACTTTGTGCAATATGGTACCTCCTCATACAGTTTTTCTCACTGAAAATCTGTTTTGTTTAAACAGAATTCTGGTGGTATGGGGACAAAATATTTTTCCTGGTTGTCAAAAATAAATTAATAATAGCTTTCAGATACCGTTTTCTAAGATCACTGGGAAGAGGGCTTTTTTCGATGGGAGACGGTGCTTGTGGCTCTTGTAGCTGATGACTGTTACAGGTAAATAGAAGCTGGGATGTGAAGGACCTCAGGTGCTGGTAAGAAGATCTGTGTTTTAATCCTCCAGGTCAGAATTTTGGATTTGGAAGGTCAGTGTCTAATTTGGGAAAAGTTACAATTGAAACAAGTGCGAGAATCAGAATTACTGTAAACTTTTCCCGGAATCTGCATTAAATAAATTGATATTAAGGAGGTCACAGAACAGGATTTATTTTGCTGGTTTATTGACCTTCACTCTTTTGAGAAAGTTAGCGCAACCCCAAGGAAGCAGTTTTCTCCACCTCTCCACCCCCCGTTCCTGCTGTAGTAGCTGTGGGTCGGCAGCTGCCAAAAATGCGAGTCTTGGCGTGCTCTCCCTCCCGCGCCTTGGCTGAGCCGGGCGATTCCTCCGAGACCTAACCCACACCGCGCCGAGAGCAGAAACAGGCACGGCTCGGGGTGTGCGCATCAGGGCTCAGTACGTGTATTTGTAGGTAGGCTTTTTGACTTGGCTAGAAATCGCTTGCAGGTTAAATGTTACGCAAGAGGTGTGAAATTAAGCCGCAAATGTCTTTGCGGAATGGTGCCAAAGGTGAGACGTATGGGATGCATAGGTTGTGATGGAATAGTTTCATCAATGTAAGGCTGGAATAACGGATTATGAAGGCGTAATTAAGTTTTACCGTTCTGCACAGTGAGTAACAGTAAAATTTTGATATGCCACATAGCTATTTTTATAAAAATTTTGCTGAGTATTTATGTCTCTTATTGGTAGCATATTTCATACCTTTTGACCCGTAAAAGTGGCATTCCTTATGCCATTTTTCCAATTGTAAACTCTCAAGGAATAAAAAAAGAGACATTTTAGGAAACTCTGAAGTGGCTCAGATAACATGCATGTTGATGCTAGCATCATACTGTGTAGGCTTAATATCCTTCAACAGCAGAAGTAAATTGTATAACCCTTTGGGTAGGGTCGTGCCTTTTTCCACTGGTGTAGCAGAGATTATTTTTCTGTTTATTTCCCTATCATATCTCGTATGGGTCACATCTGGCCTTTGATCACTCAGTCTCTCAAGATGAAACAATAATAAGCAGGAAACTTCATACTTGTGAGAAGGAAAAAAAAAATACGCATTTTTCATGTAATAGTGGCATTGTTCTTGAGAGGTGATGCAGCCCTGGGATAGTGCTATCTATTACTGGGTGGTCTGGGGTAAAGTAGCAAATGGTCTCTCTCAACAACACTTATCTTGTAAGTAGACGGTTATTTTATGTATGTTTCTAAGTAACTGTGTTTCTGACACGCTGGGTTGGTTTTTTTTTGGGGTGGTGGTGTTTTTTTTTTAAAAGTTGTCTTTGGAATTGCTTTGCCTTAGGGCTGATTGATTTAGACCTGTATAAAATCCAGATTGCTTATGTAATTTAATATTTGGATTTTCACTGTGCTTTAGATGGCTATAGTTACTCTTATACAGATACTATTGTATTATTAAACTTTAGCCTTTACAATAGTTAATAGTTGTGAATTACTTTTGGTCATATTTTTTGTCTCGGAAATTAATAATTAAAGCAAATTCATTTGAAAATTGAAATCCTGTCTTCAGTATGCTGAAGGTTATGAAAAGATATCTACCTGATGTATAATGGGAAGATGTCTTGGTCAGTCATACAATAAAATTTTCGTATGTCCTTTTTATCAGCTTCACTTTTGAATGTTACTAACCTAGATGATCTGAATAATGAGATAGAAGTCATGACAAGAGAAATCTTCTGTGGTTGGAGATACCTTTGAGTTGATCTTTCGTAATGGCTCAAAAGTGGCAAAACAGTATTTCTCATCTGCCGTGGCAGCGTGAGGGAAGCTCTGGGTAGTCATTGTGTTTCCTTCAGTAGAGTTGTAGACTGTTATTCAGTTCAGGTTTTCACTTTTTTTTGTTTAGCCTTTCTGTGGAGGGAAATGTTTGAATCCTGACTGCTTTTTTGTTTTTTTTTTTTGTTTGTTTGTTTGGTTTTTTTAGTTCCGTTGGAGCTGAATTAATTTTGTGAGCATGTTAAGAAACAGATACTCATCTGTCCTGAGAGAAGCTCTGCGGTTGGGGTCCTACAGGCTTCTCCGTGGCTGCTCCTCTTGCTGGTTGCCTGCTGATGGGCACAGGCATGGCAGATGAGAGCATCCACAGAACGCTCGCATTGCTTGTTATGGATCTTTGCCTTATCATGGCATAAAGCAAACAGGACCGTGGTTTCAAATATCAGCAGCACAGATAAGCAATTTGATCTCTTCATGTGCTGCACTGCTGCACCCTCACCTAGAGTACTGTGTGAAGTTTCGGGCGCCTCAATATAAGGAGGACATCAAACTATTCGAGTGTGTCCAGAGGAGGGCAACCAAGATGGTGAAAGGCCTCAAGGGCAAGACTTACGAGGAGTGGCTGAGGTCACTTGGCTTGTTCAGCTTGGGGAAGAGAAGGCTGGGGGTGCCCTCATCGCAGTCTACAACTCCCTCGTGGAGGGGGAGGTGCTGATCTCCTCTCTCTGGTGACCGGCGATAGGACACGAGAAAGTGGAATGAAGCTGTATCAGGGGAAGTTCAGATTGGACATTAGGAAAAGGCTCTTCGCTGGGAGGGTGGTTGGACGCTGGAACAGGATCCCCAGGGAAGTGGTCATGGCACCAAGCCTGTCAGAGTTCAAGGAGCATCTGGATGACGCTCTTAGTCTATGGTTTAGTTTCAGGTAGTCCTGTGAGAAGCAGGGAGTTGAACTCAATGATCCTTATGGGTCCCTTTCAACTTGAGATATTCTATGATTCCATGAAATCTTATGGGCATAGCAAAGAGACAGGCATTTTAATTGGCCACTACTTTTTCCAAGGGAGATTTGCTTACCAACTAATTGTCTCACTAGAAATAACCAAACCTGTATGAAGAACAACATGCAACTGTGGTGTCTCAGGAGCAGGGGCAGAAGTTGGACAATAACTGAGACTTCTTGCTCCAGAGGTACATAACTTCATCATCCTTATATTACTGTCAAATATTAATTAGACGTATGCATCCTCTTCAACCTTTGGACAGGCACAGGGCGCATATGCTAATGTGCTCCCCATTGCTATCCCTTTACTTTAGTAGAGGGGGGGTGGGGGGAGATGTCGGTCGTCATCTTGGTCACCTCTGTGCTCTTTTTTCATCCCTGTTACTCCTTTAGGTGTGCACAAAAGGGCTCAGAAATGATAAAGCCGTGATTTTCTCTAAACTAGATCAATTTTTAACTTCCTGCTGTGGCATATTGGAGGTGTTTCTCGTTATTGCAAATGGAAAGATCCCTAACCAAATGATGGTTGTAATGAGGTTACTGCTAAGTGGGTTTAAGGATTGTTGGAGGTGGCGGTTAATCAATAGCCTGAAGTATGAAAGAATAACAGGTAATCCTGAGACGTGAGTAAAGAGCTACTGGTATGTACAAGCAATGGCTCGGTGCACAATGCACGTGAGATGGAGTTCTCATTGCAATTTTCATGTTGTTTTGAAATGGTTGTCTTCTCCTTCCGTCAAGAGTTTTCAGCTGTTGATAGATGTGGAAGTGAAATATTTTCCCATGTCCACTCTTTTTCCATGATACAGTCTTTGTGTGCACGGTATTTGATAAGGATCTGTAGTTGTTTGATATCATCCTACCAGTTATCAAGTAAAGAGTATGTACTTCAGTTTAAACTCCATGTATTGGGAAGATAACTTTGCCTTTTGCATGCTGCGTCCAGTCACTACCAGGATGTTGAACTTATGGCAGAAGTTTGAAATAGATACTGATAGTCAGTATCTTTCCGTAAAGGTAGAATCAAAGAAAACTTGCTGCAGTGGAATGCTAGCATTGTATATCGGTTGCAGAATATTGTATAATTTTTTTTTTTTTAAACCTTCAGTAACTCAAGAGCTTTACTTCATTAATGGACGTAGACAGGAAAGTCGCCAGTTGGTGTGGAATGGAAGAAACAAGAACTGAAGGACTAGCATTAAGCAGTGGTTAGGGGACATTTTTTATTCAGTGTTTTATCATCTTTGCGTTAGTTGAGCTTTCCTTTTACTTCTTGTCAAAATGTGGTAACATCAATTCAACACTTTTTTTCCAGGTTTATATTGTCTCTCTGCTCGTAAACATTCTCATTAAACCAAAGTGTGAAGAAATATATGAGGACTGGTGCAGACTGTGTGTGGATTGATGTTGACAGATTTTGCTATGTTAGAAAGCAAGAAAACGTTGACTTGTTTAATTCCCCTTTAGGACTCACGTTCGCTAAGTACTAGATGAAATCCCACGTGAAGGCTTTGCACTCACTTTTCAGTACGGCCTTTCAGTTCAGAGGTGAAACAAGACAGTTCGAGGTGTAACAGATTGGGTAATGATGACTTCATCAGCTGAGATGACCTCACAGAAATTTAACTGCAGGTTGCTTAAGGCCTGATTTTGCAAAGCACATAATCTAGTTCTTAATTTCAGGCATATGTTTGAATCCATTCTAGTTGAGCAAAGTACATGTCATCTTCTTTCCTACCTTCTGTTAAAAAGGTACAGTCCCTGCTTGACTGTAGCAGGGAAGGAAAAGCCACCAAAACATAGTATAAATCACAGTGTGCCTCCTGACATATGGTGGAGCATGTAGAATATCAGAAATCAGGCCACACCAGTCATTTAGGTTTCTGGTTGCCCAATGACACATCAGCAGCCATGGCACAAATATAAAAGTGTTACTTTTGTGCTGCAAACCTCTCCTGGTGGGTCAGGTTCCCTGGTGGACTCTGCAGCCTCCTCTCCAGCCTGCTGATCATCTGGTGCAGCGTCATAAAGGCTGATTGGGTTTCCCCTTAGCCTGCTTATCTCTCGTTGCTGTAGGTAGCCCTGTGTCTGCCTACCTTTGCTTTTCTCCAAAATGCTAGTGTGCAAGTTAGCCCATGTTAAAAGAAAAGTCTTGGGGACTTTTTTAGTTGCTAGAAAGGCAGAGCTCTGTTCGGTTATCCATCCTGAGGCTGCTCCCCTAAAACAACTTGTTTCTTGAATTCTGTATTCATTCTTGCATTTCAGTGGAGGAAAGATTCTTCACCTTGGCTTAATAAAGCTCTTAAATACAGGGATAAAAGGAAAGATCTGTAGTTTATTTATTTGGGGTTTTTTTACGGGTTGTTTTTGTTTATAGAGTGAAAATGCCATGCTGAACATAATTCCAGCATGTTCCTGTTGAATGCACACAGGAGCCTGAAGGAGCTAGTCTAATCATCTACTTTGGCCTGCGCATATGGATGATGGGCGGTGTAGCGCAAGGGCATCACAAGAAAGAAACTTAGCTTTAAATAGGTGCAGCGTGACCCATTTTCCTCTCTTGTTCTGTACGGTGTTCTGCTGCTGGCTCCTGTTTGTGCAGGTTGATCCCCTTCGGTGCTGTTGGCTCTGTTGACCCTTGGGTTCATCGGTGGCTGGAACTAATGTCCAGCCTGTTTTATAACCAAGTATCTCAAGGTCTGCCCCTCCTTACTCTTCCATGCCATTACGGGTATGGAGGAGGTTGACATCCTCTGTGTCTGATCCAGATGCACTGGAGCTGGAGGGTAGGGACTAGCTCCGTATTGTGCCTCTGCTTTGCTATGCAAAGGCCACAGCTTGGCAGGGCAGCAAGTGCCAGTACTGAGTTTTGACCTATTATCTTGGCTGGGAGGGGGAAGGGGAAAAAACCCTTAAATTTTACTCTTGAGTAAATCTTAATCTTTAAATTAGTAGGAATGTGAGATTCCTACTAATGCTACAGTTTTAGAATAACTGTAATTATTTTAAGAAAACAAAGCCTAGGAACATTATGGTGTTGAATGTAGAGTAAACTGGTGTTTGAAATGCTGCGCTGTACATCTGCACGTATCAAAAATGGAGTTTAATTTCCTAATTTGTTTTGGATCTTACCCCCCTTTCCTCATGTTCATCCCTGTTTTATTTTCTTCCTTTTGTGTCTCTAATTGCATGCATTATTAGAACTGGCAAGATGAGCACCTCCAGATGCATCCTACAGGAACCCAGCCAATGCTGACTCTATTCCCATGTCAGACTGCATGCCAAGTCAGTGAAGCTTGGTTGTCAAAATCTATTCCCTTTCTACACTGCTTCTAAACCCATCTTCTCACATAATATTTTGACACAGGGTGACTGATGATAACCTCAAGAATTGTCCCAGGCTTTAGAAGGTGTCTTTTAGTATGTTGAACCGTCCTAGTTAAAAGTAGTATTTTGAAATAGTATGGTTTAGGAAGCTTTCCTTGTTCTTCTGTCAGATGAAACTGCTTCAGGGGTTTATATTCTGTCACGTTATACCTTTCACTGTTTTTTGTGTTTTTCTTATTTTTTTAACTTTCTCTGAATTTTTATGCCCTTTAAATACAAAAAACTTTCACTAATTTTACTAAACGTAATGCATTTTGTGTTGTGATTTGTTGCAACAAGACAACAACTCCTCTTCCTTTTGGGGAAGAATATACTAATTTTACTTAGTATTTTACAGGTATCAGGCAACAACATATCAACGTTGCTCCTTCTATAGGATCTTTTCCTAACTGGAGATCTATACTATCACCAACACGGCCTTCCACAGAAACTAAGACTTCCTCGGTAGCTGATATGTCTATGGGACAGACTTTGGAGAATGCAAACTTGCTTCAGATGATAAAAACAACACTGACTGGCACACGTACCAGGACTTCGGATCAAACTCATCTGTCACCCACCCTTTATCAAGGCAGTGGAAACAGTGCATCCCAGGAACCCGCTGAGGTTTCAGCTGAGTTGCCTCTGAGGTCATCATCTCAAGACGCAGATGAAACAGCTGCTGTATCAGGTTTGCCTCAACTTGGTATGTTTGCCACATTGTCCACTACACCATCAGTGACACATTTGAGTACAGCTGTGCCATTTCAGCTAATACCATTAGAAACACTCTCCATTTCAAAAGAAAGCACGTCAGGATCAGGCATGCTTGCTGCTGTTCCATCACCATTATTCTCCTCATTGGTAAATCAGTCACCTCATACCATTAACTTTTCTAAACCAGCTGTACTGCCCATCAAAGTGCCTTTGTCTGCAGATCCTGAAGGTTTCTTCAACACAGATTCAGCCAGCTCACAGGTTAGTGAAAGCAGAAATAGTCCTCTAAGCACGGTCACTGTAGTACCTTCCAGTATGGTGAATCACAGAAAGGGTCTCAAGTTGTTTACGGGTACCATGCCTTTCAATCTCTTTGGATTGACAACAGTGCATTTCACAGAAATAGTGGGAAAAGGGTCTCCTTTAGAAAGGACCTCTTTTTTGTCTGTATACTCTGATATTCCTGTGTCAAAAACATATCAGTCTTCCCTGTCAGTAACTTCCAGAAGCCTGTCACGGTTTCCTAATGAGAGTATGTATAATGTATCTTCTACTGGAGTAAAACCAAACAGTCAGCCATTTAAGGCAGCGTTGACTGACAGAAACAGTGATATCACTCCTCTGTCATCACCAGTTTTTCAGGATAAAGCAGAGGTTCCTACATCAGTCTTCCATCCTGTGGGTACTCCACATCTAATACCCCAAATAAGTCATCCTCAGTCTTCCACAGCACTGACTAATTACACTACAAGCTCTACCAGTGCACCTTTCATGTCATCAGCTTCCGAGAGCCTGGCTGAGGTCTCCAGCAAAACAGAGAGCATGTCTTCCCTTTCATTGCCAAAATCACTTATTCCAGATGCAAAGCACGCTCACAATGCAGCGCTGCCGGTACGAGCATTTAGAAGTGAAACAGATTTTCTCTTTAGAAATGCAACGCACTCCTCTTCAACAAGCACAAGGTCTCCCTTGCTAACTGAGACAAATTACACCTTTACTAGGATAGCACGCACAAACAGTCCCCGGGCAGCAGCAGCTGATGAGGATACTTTGCAAACCCCTTTGACTGTTTCCTTGCAGCACTCGGTGGTGGCTCTGAATCAGACTTTTGCAGAAGACCTGACTGATGGAGCTTATCAGGCAAACGGCATGCGGTTGCCAACTGCTTCTGCACATACTCTCTCAACTTCTGATGGCTTTCCTGTGGCAAGAACAGCTCAACAGCCTTTCACAAGAAGGGTGACAGCAAAGATGTCCACGAACTTTAATACCGATAGTATTCTGCGTTATGGGTCTCAGCTTTCCAAAGCTTCTCTGGATATCCAAACCAGTAAACTCCCCAAAGGATCAAAGCTAGTAGGCACTGTTTTGGAAACAGGCATGACTAGTCCTGATCTAGCTGCAGTGCTGTTAATTACTTCCACTACAGGCCTTACAAAACCTGAACCTGCTATCACAAATACATCCGCTACTAGTATCTTTGTGACTGCACATCTTCCACCTGGTGCTGCAGAGAGTCCAGACGTAACTGCAAATGAAGACAGAAATATGAGAGTACCCACTGTTGGGACCCCACGTGCAGAATATTCACCCCCAAGAGCTTTAAATCACTTCACCTCTGGTCAGACTTCCCGTTCAGTTGGTAGAAAGTATCTCGCCTCTGTTGTGCCTCCAGCGTGGGGTACGCAGCCATCACTGGTTTCCGTGACAACGGTGACGGAGAGCCACAGCTCCAGCTTTTCTGGGATTTCCAGTGCGGACTCTGAAAGCAATTTAGATCCTGTCGGCTCTCCTGAAGTCACAACTTTGGCTTCTACGTGGACCAATACAGCGTTGTTGTCTTCAGCTGGCATTAGTATTCCTTTGGTAAAACCTTCAGCCAAAACGGCAATAAGAGAAGTTCCTCCAAGTACTCCTCTGTTGGAAACTGAGTACCATGTACCATACTCAGTAGTTTCAAGTCTGCAAAAGAAAACGAATACAAATAAGCAGTCACTCTTCTCCACCCCTTCAGCAAACTATACCTATGCAAACTCTAGTAAAAACATTTCACATTTACCCTTTGCTGGAACAAAGTCAAATAGTTTTCCAGAGCTTGATGTAGATGCATTTGCACTGAAAACATCTCCTGTTCAGTATTCATCCTTTGCTACTGCTTTGACAGTGCCTGACCCCCTGCAAAAAAAGCATGGAAGCACAGTTGAAAACGTTGCTAATTTTTTCACTGTTGGAGACGTTAATATCAGTATACGCCATGAAGCACCTCTCCGTTTACATGTGCCTCCTGTTAATGATACAGGTGCTTTCCCTAGCTCTCTAGAATCACAAATAACTGATGCTGGAAAGATTACTTTACTGACAAAAACCTTAGGCACAACACCAGTGTTGGCTTTTCAGCTCACTGACAACTTGACTTTTTGGGCCGGCCATGAAAGCAGTGCCATCCACAGCGTACTGCCAACCACGTCTTCCTTCCCCATAACCAAGCCTTCTAGCTCAACTCTCTTGCGTAGTTTTATTACAGAAGAAGACATTGGTTCTGGGCATTTGCCAGAATTTGCAGATGACCAGTTAGAGTCCTCTGGCTATTTGGTTACAGCTGATAAAAATCCAGCTACATTTAGCGTGGAGGAGTGGGACACAAGTGCTACAAGACATAGTCTAGTTCCCAGTAATATATCTAATAAAGCTACCAAGGGCATCCCATTGCAAACCCCTACCACCAGTGCTCTGCAGTCAGTCATCATAACTTCTCTCCATGCATCACCAACACCACTAACTTCTCCTTTTTTGTCAACAACCAACTTTACCCATTCTGTCATTACAGTGTTATCTGGAGTATCTTCTGGTGCAATACCTACAGTAGGAACTTCAGAAGCAAAACCACTAACGAGAAAATCATCTCCAGCTTCACCAGTGCCAGCTTCTTCCTTCTTTTCTCTAGGCACTGAAAACACACCTTTGCCATCTGTGATGGCTTTAAGCACACCGATACTGACACTAACAAAAAATAACACTGCCACAAGATTGGCATCGGGTCTAAGCTCAGTAGGAACACATACAGATTTTCCTTTTGCAACAAGAAACACAACTGCATCACCCGTGGACATGACAGCTATGCTTATAACCCCTAAAAGCAGCACGGCCACAGCTGCCACACTTGCACCCACAGCACATGTACCAAGGCAGATAGAAACAACAGTAACTGACACCCAGAAGCTCCCAAGCTCAGAAATCACCAAAACGTCAACTCCATATCCACTGACAATTACAGCAGCTTTGACATCTATTACAGCATCAGCGAAAACAACTAGGCTTCCCCCTACTCCAGTGGAAAACACCTCTGCTCCTCCCGAAACCACGGCAGCAGCCGCTTTCGCTAACATGACGGCAGCTCCTCCCCTGGATTGCCGGCTCTCCAGGAACCTGATGGTTAAAACAGGTACGTGGGGCCACTGAATTTGCAGAAAGGACCTCGCTTGTCTATGAGGGGCAACCGCTGATGAGCGGGAAATACACTCAAGTGTCAAAGAATGTGGGGGCACTAGCGATTGATCTGGGGACGACGCTGCTGCGCTGACAAACCAGGCAGATAAAAGCGGGGTTGCTAGTATAGGGATGGCATTGGCTTTATTTGTAGCTTGGATTTTACGATGAATGTGTTAAATGAAGTAGTCAAATGAACGTGTCAAACGAAGCACTGGGTGCTCTGAAGTTCAGCGGGTCGCTGCAGGGTCACTGGTCATAGCAGAACCAGCGATGCAGAGGGACGACCCCGTATGACACGGTGGTTTGGTCTGTGCTTTGCAGTAAGGAGTCTGTGTCACTGAAGAAGACGGCGCAGTAACCTGCCTCAGTCTTTGGCTCTGTTTACATAGGAATACCTAATTCTGTTTTTATATGAACACCTAATTCTATCATTAAACATTCATTTGAAACTAACGTTTAGCATTTAGAGTTGTACGCTTCAAAAGGGGAGGATTTTGAGCTTTCTATGTGAACGGTACTACTTCTGGCTCTAGCTGGTTTTTTACAGACAGCTTTTCCTTAGCTGTAAGCTGAACTAAAGGGGCCTGGAGAGGTCCCTTGCCCAGGCTTTGTATGGACTCCTTATGGTAGCATGGTGGAGCACCAGAAGATGTGTGTACCTCGGAGATCTCAGCAAAGAAGAATAGCTACATAAAAGGGTTTATGACCTTGTACAGAACTGAATGATACTTGGGACAATGAAATAAGCAGCTTTTAGACCTAACGGGTGTTAGTAGCTGCTAAATATCTACATCGGTATTATGATGAGTACGACAACTATTTCTAAAGATAGAAGTAGCTTGTATACAGTATATGATTGAAAGTACTTAAGTGCAGCTATAAAAATCTTTCTGCAAATTATAAGAGAAAAAGAAAAAGCTAGTGGTGATGTTAATAAAGAAAGTATACAGATACTTCCTAAATGGAAAATAATTGTAGTGGTGGAGTAACAGATTTCTTTGTTTATTTAACTCTGGCCCTGAAGGTATGAAGCACACGCCGTTTACGTAGGCCTGCCTGTGCAGCACCGGCTCAGCCCCCTGGCAATGCTGCACCGGTCTATCTGCAGGCAATCGAGTGGCATCATACCTCGCTCAGAATGGCAGCATGGCAAAGACTTGTTGTTGCTAAAGAAATTGCATTCGTTAGACCTCACTTTGGAAACAACAGGCTGTTGCCATAGGATGAGTAGGGAACTTGGGGATGCTGCTGAGTCCCTGCAGTTCTTGCTCCCATTGGGGCTTCTGCAAATCCTAGCTGCTTTGGTGGTCTCCATGCAGCTAGCACAACACAAAACAACTAAAAAAAGCAAACAGTAGCATGGTAATGTCTCAAACCAACATGTGCCTTTTGTTGTTCCACAGTTCTGTTTCTGAACACAAGGAGGATGCTGATCAGCAATCCCTTCAAGGAGAGCGTGAGAAAAGGACTCAACCAAGTGCTGAGACAAGCTTTCAACCAAAATGTCAGCGCTCAGGTAAGCATGCTTGGCTTGCGGGCATGATCTCACCGAAACAGCTCTCCCACCAAGAGAATCCCTGCTGGCTGCAGCTCCAGTGGCGTCTCTGGATGCAGGAAGCCTCTTGGAGGGGAGCACCGAGCTCTTCCTATGGAAAGCAGGCATAGGTGTCACCCAGTCTGGGCTTTAAAAATATAAGGACCGCTCCAAAGCTTTTGCCATTTTATTTGATGAAGTAGAAGGGAGAAATGCAACTTTCTTTTTGGAATGTTCTGGGAAACGCCTACTGAGATCCGTTTCCTCCTCCCCTTGCAGCTCAGGAGTGACTCTGGTTCACCGTCAGCCAAGTGCTGCTGTGCTCAGCGTAGATCAATTGCAAGAGCAGGGCTGGTAAATGGGGTGTCACTGCTGTCAGTCCGCTCCCTGCCTTGAAAACCCAGCACCTGACAAGTGCAATTCCACAGGGATGAAAATCCCGAGCAGGGAGAAAGCACGTTTTATTGAAAATAAATGAAAGAGATGTGTTCATCACTTGGCAGCTAAATTGCACGAAGCTCTGCATTGCTGTGTGATCCACAGGCTTAGGTGGATCGCTGGGGCACACTTCTCTGTGACACAGGTTCCTGTGTGCTTAGGCAGGGGTTTGTGCTGAGTCCAAGGCTGTTTGTTATGAGTTATACTCACCAAGCCACTGTGAAGAAAAAAAAGTAATTTTGCTTTTATAAAAGTAATTTGTCCCCATGCTCCATTGCTGCAAGTTTGGATGATGTTAGTTGGTTGGGGAATTGTATGGTCCTGAGTCTCAGCAGCAGCAATGAAAACTCTCAGACTTATTCCCCCACCTTCTTGTAAACCTGAGAGGAGCTTCTTTTTCTAACGGAGGAAACCAGCTAAAACTTAGTGTGGAGGACCAGTTCCAGGGTTTAAACTCTTCGGAAAATACAGAATTGCGAGGTAAAACTCAACTCACGTTTTGGCTCACAGTGTGTTCATTCTTGTGGTTTGTCATTTCTAATCATATAGGTGATGGCTTAACCATCTGGGACAGTATAGGAAAAATAGTATAGAAGAGACAGTTGAGGTTGAAGAATCAAATATTGGAAACTTTTGTCTTTCAAAAATTTGTCTCCAAACCTGCAATGACAGACACATGCACAAAGTCAGTGAACTTCAGGTATGAACTAGGAGCTGGATGTTCTCTGGATTCTCTGTATTTTTACATTCACAAGTAAAATGTCACAGTATATATACATGAACGAAGCCCCGGTCTAAATTAGAGGTACATGAGCTATGATAGCAATACTGCACCGCTTCAATTCAGAGCACGTTTTGTATGGGCTGGGTCTAAAGCTCCCTGAGCAGTTCTGCTAATACTATGTCTGATATGACACTAACTGATCCTGTAGGGTTTATAGAGGATTACAGGATAAAAACCCTGCAAGGGAGCTATATTCAGGATGAGAAGTCCCATCAAATAGTGGTTGAACTGCAAATAAAATAATAAAAAAATATGTTTCCCTGCGCGTTTTAGGTTGAAATCCTGGAGCAATCAAATAACGTAACAGTTGGTTACTACGTTACACGAGGCAGACTGGTTTTTATGCCAGCTGCTGTAATTGAAAGGCTTCTCGCGTACGGCATTAGCAACGCCACAGCAGACATAAAGCAGCACGTACCGCATCTCCAGTCCGTGGCAGCCCTGGCCTTGCCGTGGATGCCCCTTCCTGCGTACCATTTCCAGCTGAAGACAGGTGAGCGAGCTCCTGCCTGCCCGTGCCCAGGGCTGCGCGCGCGTGTGAATGGTTCAGCGCGTGAGGATGACGCTTCTCCTCCCCTTTGCTGTCCTGCCTCAGCCCCTGCTCTCCGGCACGGCAGCAGGGCAAGCCCTGCTTTGGTTTCGCGTGTTGACGTTCCTGGCGCAAGCAGGGCGGCCGGTGCCGTGCGTCCCTGTCCTGCGCGGTGCTCTGCTGTCACCCCGTTGGCGCTGCCGGGAAGTGAAGCGGCATCGCGTTAGGGACGAGTCACGCCCATACGCTTGACTAAGCCTTGGCGTTCGATGAAATGGGACTTTAATCGGCGGGTTGTGCAGTAACCTGTGCGTTTCTTTTGAGGACGATCGGATGAGAAACGTGACTATATGATATACATATATGTTGCCCTGGCTGGACCCATTGGATTTGACTTAGGTCCCAGCCGTCTGAGCCGGGGTCGCTGCGTAACCCCTCTGTCCTGTAGCAAGCATCAGTGCAGAGCAGTTGCAATGCAGCAGAACAGTATAAGCTACGAGAGGGCAGAGAGTGCTGTAAAACAACGTATTCAGTTGTAAAAAGATTTCTTGTGTGTGTGCTTACATGTTTATATACACATACCTATTGCAGTTACCCAGTTAAGTATATTTTTCCTAGCACAAACAGCATGGGAATCAATATTATGATTGATTATATCTTGCAAGAGCAAATGACCCGCAAGATTTAAGAGTATAACTTGCATTTTAGAATGATTTCACTTACTGCCTGGCTCTGAGTAAGTATGTGTACAGTGAACTGGTCTTACCATCTTATATATCACTGCAGAAACAATCTCCATTTGTTTGTGGAAAGTATCAGCTCTAATAATGCAATTTAGTTCTTACATTTTGTCTTAATTAAGGCTAGTTTAGTGCAGTGCTTGAATGACATAAACTGATCTTATGTGGCATTATTTTCACCTGCTTAATTTGTAAATAGGTCATCTTGCTGTCAGACATTACAGGAATTATGCAACCAAGAATAATTTGTCCACATACAAATACGTTGTTCCTTTTCCAGAGCTGCAGTTTGTGGGTCAAACAGACAATATACAGTCATGCAAATTTGTTCAGACCATGGAGCAACGGTTACAGAGAGCGTTTCAGGATGCTGAAAGAAAGGTCTTAAACACCAGCAACAACTTAACAGTTCAGGTACAACGTTGCGTGCTTTGCCCGTGCCTGTTGCCAGACTCTCTGGGTTAATCTTTCCTATGTATATGCTTGTATTTCAACGTAATGTCTTTGTTAGTCACTATGAAAGTAAGTTTATGCTTTCATCCGAAACGATTGTTTTATTTATTGCAGGAAAACTTAAAAATGCATGATTTATAGAAGACTGTTACTGTTATTTTCATTAATTTGAATTTTACTGTTTGCAGTTAAATAATTTTAAGTGGAATTCTAATAAAAATAAATATATAAAAATATTCTTCCAAATGTATATTTTTACTGAATATGTTATTCTGACATATCAGTTGTTCTTAGTGAGGCTATTCAGGTATAGTGTCATGCGTAGCTGTTTGTAAGATCTAAGCTAATGGAATATATTTCTTTTTTTGTGTGCATTCCATTTCCACACTCACAGACCCAAATTCACTATTAAGGGCCTGATTTTTGCAGAACTTTACATGTTTAGTGGGCCAACACCCTTATGCTCCGCGCCATACTTCAGGAATAAATAAATTATCCTCTGGGTGATATATGATATGTATTTGACATGTGATAAAACTCTGTGTATGGACTTGCGCTCCTCAGAATGGTTTGCATGTAGCTTACCAGAAAGAGGAAATTGGTCATCAGAGCTCTGCTTAGTTACTTTGGTACTGTCTTTTGTAAGCTTGTGTTCAAATTGGAGGAGCTCAGAGAGGCAGAAAAGTACATGGCAAGAGATGACCTGCTACAGTAGGTAAAGTGATTATCAAGCTTTTCATTAGCTGGACCTGTGATGCTGAGGGGACCTTCTTGGTGGCTAATTTGCTCACAGAAGAAGTTGTAGATCTTGAAAAGCACTGAGTCAATTTTGTAAAGAGCCCGAGAAGAAGGTGATAGTTGTGGGTTTTGTGGGTATTGCCAACTTAGGAAGTGATAGGATGGACGTCTTGGAGGCAAGATATAAACTGGGAAGTAAGAGGCTCGAGGTTGTGATCTTTGTTGTAATTTTTTCTGAAATTATTCCAGTACCATGCAAAGGACTAATTCAGTGCAACAGAAAATAGTACGAGGGTTTTAGATTAATTACAAACTGAGGAACAGTTCTGGAGCAGATTCAGAAAAGGTGTTGTGGCACTGCAAGGGTAGGGAGAATGGCAGCAACATGGGTAAAAGGCATGTAACAACTTCCATGCAAGGAGAAATTAAATTGGCCATGGTTCTCCAACCGTGAGTGGTGTGAATCAGGAGTGATCATTTAGAGTTTCCCATAACAGAAATACTCAGATTTAAATAAAAAGAAAAATCCTTTCACATAGTGGGTAATAAGGTCTTGAAGATGGCCAGATGTAAATGGAGAAAAAGTATGGAAGTTACAAAAAGCAATTGGCCAAACATATAGAATAAAAAGTCATCAACCCTTTTTAAACCCAAGCATATAATTTATGGCTCAGACCATAG
The DNA here is from genome assembly GCF_035582795.1 of Mycteria americana. Taxonomy (NCBI): domain Eukaryota; kingdom Metazoa; phylum Chordata; class Aves; order Ciconiiformes; family Ciconiidae; genus Mycteria; species Mycteria americana. Next base: position 9,715,525 of record NC_134369.1, read on the forward strand.
CTGTGGGCTTAACCTTACACTGTGGAAAAGAGTCCTTTCTTCTTGCCCTGTGCTCATTCTCCAACCATCTGCTCCTGGCCACTTGTAAGTCGACGTTGGCTAGGCAGACCTTTGGTCTGACCTTGAATTCTTCTTCTGAGGCTTTATTATACCATGTTTTATGTTTTTACTTAGTGATCCAAATCATAAAAATGGGGTATTTAAATAACGTTAATGAATGCTGTTTGCCCTACCTCTACAGTATCAGTAGCCGAAAAACAACCCTCTTGACCTGGGGCATGAGTGTTCTGAGAAAACATGTTTTTTCCATTCCTGCCCTGCCTTTGCCTCTCTGCTTCCTACATAAAACTGGTGTTTGAGGATCTGATCCAGTAGGCACTAAATAGAATTGGTCCTTAAATGCAGTCATCAGATTTGGGGTCAGGAAGAGACTGGCATAGAGCTAAAGTGGGGAGGAGAGCTGGTAATCGTATGATGCTAGGAACAGAAGAGACGTGATATCCCTTTATTTCATGTGCAAAAGGTATATGTCTAGATAACTGCATTAGGAAGGCAGCAAAAAGAGCAAGACATACAGGCCTAATTCCTCTGCATCAAATACTGAACATTTTTTTTTTTTCTGATAAGCATCCTCTCCCTCATCTTACCTCTCCTGGTAAAAAACAGGGAAAAATATTTTCAGTCCTGACCGCACCTTTTCTGCCTGCTGCTGTCCTCCAGCAACTCTGCATGTGCTAAAGTAGCAATTAAAGTATCACGATCTGCTTTACACAATCATGCTGAGTGAGCTGTACCTAACCCATTGTTCAAGTTAACTTCTTCCCAGTTTGTTTGCAGTGGTTTGGGGGGTTTTTTTTGTTGGCTTTTTCCTTTTCTTTTTTCCAGCTGAGCTGCAACACAGCTACACGTTATTTCTTTACCTCTGTTTCAGATTTTGAACACCTCCAATGTCTCCCAAGCTGTCACTCTGTTTTATGTAGTGAACAATCAAAGCACAACTCTAAATGGCACTATTTCCAGCAACCTTCTTAATCAGCTGTCAGCTGAGCTGGTGGGTTTCTATCTAACCTACCCGCCTCTCACCATTGCAGAATGTAAGTATGCGCTTCCCAGCACACAGCTCCTTAAGGTTAGCCAGCATTGGGCTTTTGCTTTGCAAGCACTATAAGCTTTGTCGTCAAGCTCGCAGATTGTAGGTGGTTTTGCTGACTGCTTTTTAAACTTTTTTTTTTTAAAAACAAAAAAAAAAAGGGGGAGATTAGGTGGGGAGATGTTCTGGGTTCAGTGTTTACTTCAGCTGCTAGAAACACTGGCAGATAATTAAGAAAAACACATGTATGCTGTCATTAATAAAAAAAAATGCTTGTGCCAGGTTCCAAACAAAATAAATTTGTAGTTTTATGTAAAACAAACCACAGAATTTCCCCAATTCTCCATTTCAGGAAAACTTAGCGCAGCACATAAAGTTCATCTTCAGCACAGCCCTTTACTTCTGTGGAAGACTCAGCCCCCGGTGCTTGCTCCAGTCGCGGGGGCTCGGTAGCACGCTTTGAGTGTGTGTTGGGTAGTGGATGAGCATTATCTACGCTTCGCTGTTTAAAAAGTTGTTGGTGTATTTGCTGAACTTCATCCTCAGTTTAAAATGTGGTCTAAGCACTTTAGCATCCATAATTTGCTTGCCTTTCATTATTACGAAGAGTCAGAGGTACAGAGAGCGAGAGAAAGTTGTGTGTCGGGGCAGCCTGTGCGGCATATATGCTCTCTGACTCTAAAATGACTAAAGGGACAAGATATTTGATTATGGGGATTTCTGTTTAATCTGCTTGTTAAACTTGGTATGTGAAATTAAGGTCGCTGTAGAGCCGGGTTATCCGTTCACTGGAGGAGGTCAATGTTCACTGGAAGTGAGAGGGACGTGCTGGGTACTTCGGTGCATGGTAATGGACTCTGGTTAAGGAAAGGCAGATTTCACCTGATCTCACTGTGTGTAAATCTTCACGAGATGCTTGTTACATTTGAAATACTGTGCTCAAATACCAGTAAAGATCTGGTTAGGCTTCTGGTAGCTATCGAACTCACTGATAAGGCTAAAACAGTGATGGAGTAGTTTGTAATTTTTCATTTTGCAAGTATGGAAATAATCGGGCACATAAGGATAGAGCCAAATACGTCTTTATGATCAGAACACTGAACTGAGTGGATTTGTAGCTTTAGGTAAAATTATTAAAGTGCTTGTTCATTTTCTGATTCTAAGAAAAAGCAGAACCAGGCTGCTGGAAAGTGAGCACTGGGGAAAACACAAGTTACCTTTTTTGTCAGTCCATTTTATTTTCAAACAGCCCAACAGCAGAGTAATTATCTTGTACAGTTCTTCATCAGTTACTTGCACAACGAGCACTCTGCTGTCTGTGGGGTAAGTGGGCACTCTCCGGTGCGAGGCAGTCGGGAATCACAGCTAACTCCGGTGATGTGCAAATCCTTGAAAAAGGAGGAGCATACATTATTCTTGAGGCACCACCTATCTAAATCAGATATTTGCAAACAAATAGGTGAAACTGCCCAATGATGAGTTATTGCACTGCGTCGGTGCACTTTTGAATCAGACTTTCCAACACAGGGTAAGAGACACGTCTCCGGGTAGGCTTGCATTTTCATCAAGCCTTTCCACAGGCCAGGGGAGGTGGAGGGAGGCTGTTGACAACGGGTGTGCTTGGGGACCTAGAAAGGGATGTAGAGCATTCATCATGAGACAGGCTCCTTCCTTTTCGTGGCTGGCGGGTGAGCCTGTCCGAAGAGTGCCCTGCGTGCAGGACTTGTCTTCGCATGCCAGCCAGGAGCACAAGGAGAAAGCCCAAGAAACTTTTGATGATGGCTGCGATCGGTCCAAGTGTTTGGCCTCCAAAATAGGTCTGTCGCATAGGAAGAGGATTATGGTGCTTCTCACAAAGGCAGTACAGGCATATGCTTGGTAGTCAGGAGCTGTGAAAAGCCATTTGTCACACAGTAATAGTCTCGTGTGGTATTGCAGTTCTCTGCTGATCCACGCACATGGTGAACTGGCCCAATAAAGTCTTTAGCTAGTGCTCCTTTAACAACTAATGGCTTATATTTCATTTTGGAGTTCTTGGTTTTATTCCCAGTGCAGCAGCTATACTGTAAACTCGTGAACTTAATGCGCACATAGTGTTTATGGCTTCAGAGTGATAGAGTGTCTCGTGAAAAGGTTTACTTTGAGAAGTGTTTGATGCTTATTCATGTGGCAGTGCAGTTGTTTCAGTTTATCAAACAAATACTGCTGCTGCTCTCAGAGTGTGTTATGTCCCAGTAGACGCTGGCGGCTCCTCCCGAGCCTTCGCAGTCTGCCGTGGAAACGCGCGGCTCGGGACACGCCGTGAAATCCCTCCTCAAAAGCAGTTACTGTGCGTAGTCAGATGCTTTGCAATGTTTACTATTTCAAGCCACTTTGGAGTTTAAAAATCAGGGTAACTCAATAGCAGTGTATCAGCATACGAGGCACGGCTGTTTTCTGAATTAAGTTCCAAGTGTTAATGCTTTCCACGTTACATAAATCTATTGAAAAAATGCTGAGCTGTATAATGAATTAGCAGCATATTGAACTTTACAGCCTAATGCACTTTGGAGATGGAAAAGCTAACAAAAGGCATCGAAATGGCAAACATCAGTTTCTCTCAGATATAAGCACATATGGTAGTAACACCTTAAATGGTGCAGAGCGAGAGAGTGAGAGTACCGCACTTTAAGGTGTGTTCACAGTTTCATTAGTCTCGTTTGTAATTCATGTGGAACTGCGTGGAATCTGATCCTTGTTAATTTTAATATTATTTTAGGTTAAAATTGTGGTCTGGGTTAAGTAAGGATTAAATCACAGAATCACCATAGAATCTCCTCTTGTTTTCCCCAGGGGATTACTCACAGGGAGAGTGCATTTGCTACCTATGCATTTGCTACCTATGCATTTGCTACCTATGCATTAACATCATAGGTAATGATGTTACCTATCATTTTTAGCAGCGGGCAATCCTGGGCTTTGCCCCAGACAATGTACCAGCCGGTGTTCTGGCAATAGAGCTATGTTCTACTTTGTATGGCAGCGCTTGTACTGTTTGCGCTTGATGTCCTTTTTCAGACAGAAAGAGAACTTGTAACCCTGAAAATTATGCCTCTAGATCTCCTCCTGGGCCATAGTTCAATTTTATTTATCACTGTCTGGTTAACCAAATAGTTTTGGGACATATAATGTATAAGATGTTGGGATATTATGACATAATTTCAACTTTTATTTTAAAGCTTTGGAGTATCCAAACCTTGATGTCTCAGAGTCAACTAGAGACTACTGGGTGATAACAGGTACTTTTTAATCTCCTTCCCTCCTCCATGCACTTCAGATAATATTTTTTAGTGCTCGATTATATAAACACATCGGTGCAGTAATTTTACACAGAAATAAGTGGCTGCCCGTTGAACCTGCCTGTTGCGTTCAACTGGGCAAATGTATTTAAAGTTACTCTGGGGCATAACTGTGATTTGTTACCTTAAACAGAGACATCTCCTGAGCCCAGCACTCACCTCGGAATTTATGCCACTTTGGTTTAAGCACTTCTGAGAGCAGCATTATCTTCTCAGAGTTTAAAAACACAAATAGGCTTTTTTTTTTCTTCTCTTCTCCTGGGACTTGGATTTAAATCTGCAATCAAAAGAGGCTTGTAGACATAATCCAGAAAAAAAGGTGATCTGCTAAACTGAAGAAGTTTGTTACGATTTGCTGACACTGTCTGGGTCCAGGAATTTTTGCATCTTTCACCTGAAGTATTAAGCACATCACTTTCTGTTGGTGGAAAAGAAGGTGCAGAGAATGCTATTAGGCTTCAAAATACTTGTCTTATCACAGTCATTTCACTGGTATCACATTCTCATTCACAATAATTTTGACTTTAGAAGTGATAACTGGGCAAGAAAGAGACCCTTTCCCCCAGACATCTCTGAGTGAGTAGATACCAAAGCCTTTCTAATTGGTGTGTCTGTAGCTGGAATTGTTTGATACTCAGGAGAGCAAGAGAAAAGGAGCCTGACATGAAATGGATTAAACTCTACACTTTCCTTCCAAAAGCCAGTGTGGTTTGGTGTCTATTATATCTATTCATAAGTTTGAGATAAAAAATAAGTTTTTGCAGAGATTATGATCTTCTGAAGGGAGTGGTACAGCTCGACCCCATGAACCTGATACTCCATTTCTTGCCTTTGTGCACTTACTGCAATGGAGTATTATTGCTATTACAATGGAAGTGCTGTTTGCAAAAAAATCATGATGGTGCCAAAAGATTTTTTTTAAACAATATTGAAAAATCATACATTTGTATGAATTAAATTAGCATACCATATCATTTATTTGAACTTTATGTAAGTTCAGTGTCCTCTTAATTTTACAATCATTTTTACTTACTCATTTTTACTTTTACTTTACTATTCAGTTTTCAGTGCTCTCAAACGTATAGTGTTTTGTTTCAGAGTTGTACAAAAATTCTAACTTCAGATTTCAAAACTGCTGGACGAAAAAACTGTCATTTAGTTAACAGGAGCATCTGGCAGTAAGCATAAAAACTGACAGCTCTCGAATAGGTTTTCACTTACTTTTTACGTTGAAGATCGTAGATTAGGTGCTTCCTGGAGCCATTTGGGTAAACTGAAGGCCTAAGAAAGTTTTTGGAGGATTTTATTCTCTGAAACATCGTTGACATTATCTGAGAAGAACAGTGCGGAGGCTGAAACAGAAGCACATTATATCCCCATTGGGAATTACTGAGGGGGTGGAACAGTGTCCAGTTATTTTTCTTCTAAGCTAGGTAGTACACCCCTGTCCCAAACTGCCCTGCAGACCATGTGTTACTTAATCTGTCCATCTAAAATGTGCTGACACGTGATTTTTCTCCCTTCCCACAGTTATTCAAGGGGTTGATATTGCATTACTGGGACTGAACAATCAGAGCTTTGCAAGATTAATGGAGCAGCGTTTGGCCCCGCTGTTTATGATGTCCCATCAGCAAGGAAGACGATTCAAACGTGCCACGACTGTGGGCAGCTACACGGTGCAGGTGGTCAATGCGACATCGGTTGCGCCTAGATATGTGTTGGAAAAAAGGCCTTTGTTTGCATGTGTACTGCCTCAGTTTGTGTGCAAAACTGTTTAACCGGGTTGAGGTTTCCCGTCTTTTTTCATGAATGCCAAAGCGGCGAGTGCAGTGTGCATGGCATTCCTAATGGGTTTCTTTTTCTGCCGTCAGCCATGTTTGCATGCCTCTCATCTTCTAGAAATGGTTATTAGTTAGTCAGTGCTAATAAACATTTTCTCTTTGGTTGCTATGAGGACTGGTACAAAGTACATATTTTAGCCTAAAGTCTCGTATTCAGCATAATGAAGAGTTCCAGGCGTTTGTTCTTAAATTAAAAAAAGTTTCCTAGGTATTCCTTTCCTAGGTAACTCAGTAAAGCCACAACTTCTTTTTTCTTTTTGTTGAAAAAAAAAAAAAAAAAAAATGAGGCAGTCTTTATACAGGGTTAGTAATCAAATCATGTGGCCACAGATCACGTTATGAAATAGACATTTCGGTCCTGAGTAATTTATTAATCATCTTTCTCTTATTTAGAAACATTTCCCAATCAGTTTTTTGAAATGATCGTATTTTGTTTTCGCAGTAATTTAGCCAACGGATGCTGGTTGTTGGGGATTCAAACAGGATCGGTCTTCAAAAATTGCATGACAAGTTACTGCTTTTTTTTTTAATTACATGATGATTTTCAAGAATTGCTTGTTGTGAGATATAAAAACAAACTACTACTTTTCTTGTTTGCCCACAGTTCTGTGTGTTTTCCCACTGAAAGAATTTAAAAGAAGGAACACGTTTTACTTGCCAAAAGTGTAAACCTTAGTAAAATTTTCCATGAAAACATGACACATTTTAGACCCTAACATAATGGAGAACAACCACAAAACTCCTTTTTCCTCTCATCATTAGAGGTGTTTGACACTTCCTCTACTCTCAGGAAAGATAGACGTACAATGTAAAAATTCTGCTGGTGTTCTGCAGAATAACATGGAAAATGCATGGTTCTCTTTATTGTCAGCCTGGGATCAAAAATAATGAGTACAGAAGTAAAATGTGAGGGAATTTTTCAACTGCAATATGCCAGCAAAGTATAATTTTTCAATATTAGGACAGATTTTAAGAAATCCCTCTTTACAGAGGACACTAATGTCCAAACATTTGATCCTTTCCTCCTTTTTACTGCATGCTTTTCTTAGTATAGGGTTTTACTTTAGGATTATGTTTAAAAAATTTTTAAGGTGGCAGTCAGTCCTCACTAATCTTAATAGCCTAGACTATGAAGAGGAGAAGCCCTGATCCTATGAGAATATTTGCATGGAGCTTATCCTTATATGGGGTCTTGAAGGTTCCCTCTGTGCGCTGCCTCCAAGTAGCTTCTGGCAGGTTTTGCAATGGTATAATACAAACAGAGTTTATTTCACTTTCTCTCGTTTTCTTTTTTTTTTTTTTTCCCTGAAAGATGGTAAAAATCCAACGTATTCCAGGACCCAAGGAGCCGGCTGAACTGACATACTATACTTTATACAATGGGAAACCTTTGCTGGGCACTGCAGCTGCCAAAATTTTGAGTACCGTTGACTCCCAGAGGATGGCCTTGACACTAGGTTATGTTATTCAAGTTCAAGCTGATCGTAAGAGTTCTTTTAAAAATTCTCTGGTTTAGTCCTTTTTTTTTCTTCTTTTTTTTTTTCCTTTCTTTCTTTGTGAAAACACCAGTGTAGGTGTGGGGAGCCTGCACTGATCACACAGATAATTTTCAGCTGCATCTTTCTGAGCAGCTGCTTAAGCCAGGCTGCTCTTTTTCATATGGAATACAGACTAATCTTTTATTGTAGTACATCAAAGCTATATATCAACTGTTATTTAGCCAATCACTGTAAACTCTACTGTACGACTAATTTTACACACATCCAGTTCTATGAACTGAGCAACTTTATGGAACTGTAAAGTCAGAATTAATTCTGATGCTAATGAAACCACGACACCACAGGCTAATGGCTGCTGGGGCTAAATTGCTATTCAAATAACTTGGCCCAAAGTAAAATGTGGGGGCTATCAAGATGTCCCTTATTTTTGACTTGTTCAAAATAATGTAGATTATTTATATCTCAGAGGGATTTTTTTTTTTTTTAAATAATCATTTTCACCAAGAGTTTTGTAAAGTGCATGACATGGTTGTTAAAGATGTTGTTTAGACACAAATCAGAAAAGTGAAGTTGGACACAACTACTTATGTGTATGAGCAATTTTCAGATTCAAGATATGGTAGCATCATTCAGAATAATGTGGCCAAAAAAGTAATCCATTCTTGAAAAGTAAAGTGTTTTTGAATTTCTCTTTTAAGACTTGCATCTGTTACTGAGTGATTGTGGGCACAGGTGTTTTCTTAAAAAAAGATTTTTTGGGGGATATTCCTGTATAGTTGACCCATAGTCATAAACCTGTGGTGGAGCTTGGAGGGTTTTTTGTGGAATAACAGCTTAATGTATGAAACGATGCCTTTAGCTAACTGAATGTCTCCACTTTGCCAAGATATTTATTCAGATGGAATTAAAATTATATAGTGGACTTCTGTACCGGATCTCCTTACTGGCTAAACAGCATATAAAATGGGACTCCCTGGTGCCATTATTTCTGCCTGAAGGAGGAGTGATACTGAAATAATTACGTGTAATGGTGATAGGAAAAGAAGGAACCACTGTAATAAGTAATTGACGTATCATCCATAAACATATGATTGAGTTAGAAGAATGAAGTATGATATAATTTGCAGAGAATGCACTATCTACTGTACCTGGTCCTTGATTTGATCATGGTCTGTTACTGAGTTTAGTTGGACTAAACCCAGGGATCTCCATTCCTGCTTCCATAAAGTCTAGTATTTAAATTCTGAATGACTTTGTTTTCCATGAGAATATTTATTTAATGTAATTTTTACTAAAGCAGCTATAGATAATACATAGTAGTTTCCTATCTCTTTGTGCAGTTTTGTGATTTATATGGGTATTTAGGTAATTATGACATCTGCTGTTCATGATCTAAGTTTGTACTTCCATGGTCTGATAAGGCAGCCTCATTCATCTGTAGATTTTCATACAAGTTAAATATGCACAGAATACTGTAAGAAGAGAATATACAGAAATTGAAATTGTGACCCTGTGAGATGCTGAAGCTAGAGTATTTGAAATGTAGGAGATAGCTCTATCTTTATACCTTATTAAGAAAAAAATTCATTTCTTTCATTTTGGACATGGTATTTGTAGTCTGTCTTTGTATTCCCAAAGAAAATACTTTGTGTGCACTTCATTTTTACTCATTATAATTTCTGTTATAGCAGAATGAAAAGTTCTGTACCAAAATGCAGTAAGAAGAGACATCTACCCTCAGGAGCTCACAGTCTGGTTAGACAAGACAGATGAATAATAACAAAAAATATGGATGTTCCTGTTTTATAAGTGAGGGACTACGTTATACCAAAATGAAAGGCTTGCTTCAAAATCTACCGAAGTCTTACTGAGTTGAATGAACCATGGATTGACTTACTCAAGGTCACATTGGAAGCTGGTAACTGAATTGAAGATGTGAACCAGGATTCCTAAATGTCTGTCCTATTAGCCATAAGGTCATCGTTTCCTCTGCGATCCCTAGAAAGAATAATTATAGTTTTTCAACAATTGTTTGCTGCTCCCACAACAACAATCTATAATAATAATTACTGTTATCTGATAAAATTCAGATTCAGTTTCCTTCCCCACAGCCCTTTCATCCCCAAACTAAATGTCCGAGGTCAGTAATTTAAAATTATGGAAGTCCATTGAAAAGTGAACCTTGAAAGGCTTCAACATGGCTTTCTGGACAGTCTTTAAGCACGCAGTTACTGTTACACTGTGTGCAAGATACGTACCTAATGGTGCTATTCCTACATCACCCAACAAACTACACAGGCTTTGCAAAAAATTGTAGATCTACAAAGCAAATAGGCTCAGGCTTCAGACAGACTTTCAGCTGGCTTTTGCAACTGCTGCTGAACAAGACGATATGCATTTGAAGTCTGATCCTGAAAGATGCCGAGTGCCTCTGACAACTAATAAGCTCAATGACATTTGCAAGTGCTAGTCCCCTAGGAAATGGGAAGGGCTGCTTTACGCTGGTATTCTCTCAATTGCCTGTCATGCCAGCAACCAGTGGCATAGGAAAATAAATAGAGATAGCATGGTGAAGTCCACAAAACATTTCACTAAAACAAAATTCAGCATCATAAGGCGATTATCTGGTGTTTTTCCAGAAAGAAATGAAATGAGAGAACTGGGAATGTGTCACAGGAGGCTCTCTTATGTGTGTACAAGTTGCAGTTTCATACTAAGAGACTTTATTCTGATAAAATGGAATCTAAACGTTCCGATAAAATGGAATCTAATAAAATGGATGCTAAAACATTTTAGCATCACTGCATTTCTGAAATGTACCCTTTTCCTGGTGCCATTATTAATATATCTGCAAGGAGCTCTTTCCAAGCACATCACTTCCCCTCCTTCAGAGATGATGGATTCATTTTGACCTTAACTATGATAAAGTATTTCTAGAGCACAAGAGAAGCATTTTCCTATTGCCTTATTGATATCAATAATAACAAAAACCTTCATTGTTTTTGAAAAAACTCTCCTGGTTTACTCTTGTTGAGCCAGTAAGTCTTTGACAGCAGGTATGGACTCCGTGTGTCTCCTTTTAATATACATGCTACCTTACTATAAGCTGTTTCTGTGTTGGAAAAATAATTAAGGATGTATTACTTTCACTTTTTTGTTTATTCTGTAAACAAACCATTAGAGTGATATCTAACATGGCATCTAATCTGACTTGGGAGTTCATGGCTGCTTTTGCAGCTGGCTATAACTAAGTAAGAGAAGAGAGCCCAGGGATTTGTGAATTGAACAGTGTTGCTGATTCTTTTTTTTTCTTTTATTTAAGGAATACAAAGGTATAGCTAGATTACTAACAGCCCTTTCATACTAGCTATTATATGGAGACAGTTGAAGACTGTTGGAAGCAATTTCAGTCTTGCGTTTGCCCAGTGAACTTACCAATGTTGGTTTGCGATTTTCTGTAGCTGTGGTGAAGAACCCCCCGAACAACCTGTGGATCATTGCAGCGGTGCTGGCTCCCATTGCCGTGGTTACGGTTATCATCATCATCATCACAGCAGTTCTGTGCAGAAAGAACAAGAACGACTTCAAACCAGACACCATGATGAACCTGCCTCAGAGAGCTAAAGTGAGTGACTGATCTCCAGATCCAAGACGTCCATTTGCTTTCTGAGGTTTTAACTGTGTTTCTCTGCTAGATGTAGTTGAAGGATGTTTGGAATTGAAATGGCCGTAACTCACAGGTTGGATCTTTGCACTTCTCTGTCCTCGATACCGCCGGTTACAGCAATTACCCTTCTGTTTTACTCGGGACTCATCAACTTCCTTCGCAGCTTGTCTCTTGCCACATAGGTAGCGGTGACGTTACGCAGTGATGTAAGGCACTGAGCCATTAGGGCTGCGCCGGATTTACTCAGGGCAGTTGCTTCCTTCATAAAGTTGAGGAAAAGGGATATCGTGCCTAGGCCTCGTCAGCAGCACGTCTCCCGTAGGACTTCATTCTCAAACCCATGGCCTGAGCTGCTCCTACCTACTGCGAGTGGCAATGGCTGAAGCTCCAGGCTTTGGTAGCAGTTCAGACCTGGTCTTAACTAGAAGTTCTCCATTCAACTGCTAATTCAGAAAAGACATTCTCTGATTTTTATTTTTTTTTTATTTTTTTTTTTTTTCCAGAAAATTTCTCCCACTGCTATTTTTCTTTTAGATGTTTTGAACTAATTTATTTGTGGATATTGTTGATTGGGTTCAAACAATAATATTTTCCTTAAATTTACTAACCCATATCAATTACAAGATTTTTTTTTTTTTTCCAAATAAAATGTCTTTCCAGTTTGATTTTCTGTCTCTAAGAAAATGTCACAGAATACTGATTTGTCTCTGTAGTGAAAAAAGTCTGCCTCCTCAATGCTGCTATTAAATGGCTCTTAAACGGGGCCACCCAAAGTTAGGAGTTTTTAGCCTACAAAGCATGGGTGTAAGTCATACTGTTGCTTTGCCCTTTCAGCTGGCTTTGTTCTCTGTTGGCATGGGATTGAAATGACAATTTTTTTCTTTGGTTTCTTCATGCTACAGACAGCAGGATTATTGTGATTTCAGCTCTGTTGCTTCTGCTGAAAACTGTAGATTGGAGGGAGAGTTGAAGGAAGGCATGATGCATATGACAACTCTTTTCTCCTCATCTTAGGTTAGTTGCAGATGGGTGCAGCTCGTGCCAGTTGGAAAAAGACATTTGTATCAAAAATGATACAAAAAAGACATTTGCATTTCAGTTCCAGTATGCTCATCTATTTATCCAGTGTTACCAACTAGATCTGCAAAAGTGAAACAAGCAATATCACGAACACAAATTAATACCACTGCAGTGATATCATATAATGTCCCATTGAAGCCTCTAAAATGCAAATCATGCTTTATTAGGGGCTGTTGCAAATACTGTGCACCACTTGATTCTTCTTATATGCAATCTTAGTTCCAGCTAAAGGACAAACTGAGACTAAATTTGTACATTGTTTTGAGCTGGCCATCATTATGGGATGCTTTACAGCTGAAGAAAGTTGCTATTTAAAAAAGAAAAGACTGCTGGCTGAAGCTACAGCACAGAAAAAGCTTGAAAGTATTTTAATATTCCGTAGTTGTGATTCCAAAAAGTAAGAGAAAGTTGAATTTTTACTTTTCCTGAGAAATCAGATTTAGTCAGGCTGTAAGATACATGGTCAGGTTAAAACCTATTCGGTCAGGTTAAAACCTATTTGGTCAGGTTACATTTGTATCAGCAGCCAATGTGGTCAGACAAGAGTTGGATCTGCAGAACAAAACTATTGGTGCTGAGCTCCCAGCAGCCACACTACGCTCGTTTCAGGAGATTTTCCTGCAGACTTGCTCACATTTGCAATTGGAGTGCAGTAGTCCACTTCTAGAGTGCATTTCCCCTTTTTGGGTATATTTTGAGACTCCATAAAATTTAATTTCATTCATTATATAAAAAGTTATGCATTTCAAAATGAAAGCTAAATTGATTTCCGCTTAATTTCACAATGATGGCTCCATCAAAGAGGTTCAGCCGGGTCTAGTTTAGGGTATATGCTGCTATATGGACCGTGGAAGATAAATTCTGCAGTGGGATTGGCAATGGACTGGTTTTGTCATTCCTGATTTCAGCATCTTTACTTAAAATAAGGCTAGGAAACGTATTTTGGGAAGATAATGAAATAAGGTCATTTTGAAAAGAAGAGTTTTATTTTTAATTCCAGCATTAGGGATATCAGGAATAGTGGTAATTACTTGAACTGTAATTGCTACATTTCATGCAGTTTGGCAATACAAATAGCTGATGAGCACATATCTATATCACATTTAAAATGAATATATTATATTTCATGGCTTAGAAAAGTGCCCGAGACTGCTTGATTAAAGCTGAATCTGTTCTGTAAGTGGAGTCACAGCAGAGTGATTTTTAGTTTAAGCAGCAGCTTTAATATTTTGTTTCTGTGCCTCTGAGACTTGCTGTTGAATCACTGGAGCAATTTTTTGATACCTTTTGAATACCCAGCAAGCAGTATAGAGAGGAAAAGAGACTATTATGGGATACCCACAACCCGGGATTTCAGCTGGCTTTGTTTTCAGTGGTGCCATTTTATGTGTTTGGATTTCAAAAGTCCTGTACCAGGGGGACTGGCAGAGCAGAGCTGCCTGTTCATCGCTGCAGTCCTATTGCTGCTGGGAGCAGCGGGAGGCTGCGGGTCCTCGCGGAGCAGAGCTGCCAGCCGTATCCCTCCAGAGGCTCCGTCCCGCGCCAGCGGGATAGGATGCACGAACGGGGTAATGAAACGGAGGGGTAATGAAACGTTTAGCGTTAAATAGCCTTCTGTAGGCGGGGGAGGTGATGTAACATAACAGCAGGATCGCTGCCCGTGCCTGGTAATTAAGGAATGACTTTTTTGTCGTAACAGACTGAAGGCTAAATAAATGAAGTTTAAACAATGACCTCTCATACGTAGCGTGGTTTATAGTATCTTTCTTAGGAATTGTGTTGCTGTTCTGAATTGCCTTAGCAGGCAGGGACATCTGGACTAAGTCGCAGGGAAAAGGCACTGTTACCATTTTTTTCAATTGACTCTCCAGTTGTAAAATTAAATATAAATTCAGATCGGTGAAATTCTGATTGGAATTTATTTTAATGTTCTTTCAATACTGTTTTCATTTTGAGATACTGTTTTTACTTTGAGGTTTTGGATAGATGGTAGTTTTTTACCTCCCTTGCTTTCTAATTCACAGTATGCTTTTTCAAAGGCTGTAATCTGATTTGTCACCTTTCCTTTCTTTTAGAGCATGAAAGAATAAGCTTGCAGGTAAATAGAGATAAGATCTGCAGTCTGAGACCTGCAAGCAAAAGCAAATACTGCAGGCCATGAGAAAACAACCACTATCAATTTGATAAAGGGCATGGAAAAAAAAAAGATTAGAGAAACTGTCTGTGTACATGGGTATATATGTAGAGGGGAGGGGCTGATCATCCTTTTTTCTTTTTTTTTTTTTCTTCTTTTCTTTCTTTATTTAAAATATCAGTGTCTTTTTCACGATCATTACAAGGAAAAAAAGTCCCAGAAACAACTCCCTACATTCAATCTGCCCTTTGCCAGGCGATGTGATTTAATGGTCTGATCATTCATTTATTATTTCAAAAGCAATATTCAAATCCCAGTCCTTCAGTCGTTCTCAGTATTGTGGCCGTATTGGACATCTATGCTTGCAGTGCTTCAGCAGTGCCTGATCGTGATTTAGTCTTGCCAGTTCCCTTCAGGGGTGGTAAAGCCATCTGCTCCTGTGGGGTTTTACAGAGCAGGGTTCCAAGATCAAATTTTATTTAACGCAATATGTCCGCTGATGAGGATGGCTTTTTCAGCTCTTCCTTTAATGCAGTTTGTTACTAGACATGGTGGTAAGTAGAACTCAGATTAAAATAATCCTTCATTTTCTGCCTTTGACAGATCCAAGCTGGGACTCTGCAGAGGTCTTTAGTAATTCTCGTGTTCTGTTTCTTCTGGTTTGGTGGTGGTGGTCATTGTTCTTGTCGTTATTTATTTATTTATTTTAAAAATAAGATATGAAGTATAAGTTGTTACAACTTCTACCCTTCAAAGGCATGGAGGGAGAAATAAGCGATTTAATCAGCTGTTCCCTTTTGTTACCTTTTTTGCAGAATATCTAGGAGCGTCTTGACTAACTCTTAACATAGATAATTAGGTTGAAAAACATTATTTTGGTTAAACATATTGTCTAGGATGGTGTGCAGTAGTTCTTCCTAGCTGTCCTTCACACAGCTTTTACTTCCCCTTTCTTCATTCCCTCTCCTTTCTTCGTTTCCTCCCTTCGTAGCTAATTTGGTGGCTGCTTTTGTGGTACCTTGCCTCCAGAGGAGGGCAAGCAGAAGGCTCCGTCAGGGGCGATATCATCATGACTCGCCATGGGGTGGTGATGGTGAATTGGCATTTCTCTGATATGTTGCAAGTTCCATCGTGGTAACGTGCAGAGACGCCTGCTCTCCCAAATCAGCATTAGCCCAGTTAGCGTCTCCTTAACGCGCTGGAGCTACTTATCAGAGGAATACTGAGGTACATGAGCACATTAGAAATCATCAGCCTCAATTCAAACAGGAGATTGGGAATGCGATGTAGATCCTCATAAACAAAAAGCATGTTTTGTTTTGTCTTAAAAAAATAGAAGACAG
The DNA here is from genome assembly GCF_035582795.1 of Mycteria americana. NCBI lineage: Eukaryota > Metazoa > Chordata > Aves > Ciconiiformes > Ciconiidae > Mycteria > Mycteria americana. The sequence goes on from NC_134369.1 coordinate 9,731,517, forward strand.
CCCCATTTTTTTCAGACTGAGATCGCCTATGAAATTTATCTGTATTTATAGCTATAGCCCAGACTTAGTAAGGGACAGAATAAGAGAAAACATTTTCCCAGAGCTCATCCTTTTTCTGTGCCATCAGCAAATTTTTTTAGCCAGCCGATTTTCTTCCAGAACTAAAATATTCAATGACAACATGACAGGAACCTGAGCGAGACCATTCAGTTATTAACTGTCTAATTCTGATGTACATTTGAGGGTTAAAAATCACCATTGCTCACCTTTGAAGTGTTTTATGGTGCTTTTTTTAGCATTTTGCCAATAGTCTTTATACTTCAGGAAGAGCTCCTTGCAGTTTTAGGTAAATTAATTCAATTTAGTGTAGCAAGAACTTTTACGTATGTTACGTATTTTTTTTTACGAACTTTTACGAATGTTACGTATTTTTTTTCAGGTGTGGTGAGGAATTTCTTTAAGTTTTTTTTTTTTCTTCTTTCTCTTTTTTTTTTTTTTTTTTTTTTTTTCCCCAGTAGAAAATGCAGGTTGGGTTTTCTTTTTTCCTTCTCTTTTTTTCCAATAGGAAATGCAGTTTGGAAAGTTAAGTTTTGCTTAAATGCTTTAATTTTTGCAGTAAGAGAATGCACCTTTTGGTGGCTGCTTTACCCAGAAGGCATGTGTCCGCTCTGCTTGTTCCTTGCAGAGGTAGCAGGGAAAGCCCGGCCAGGCTTCGGGGCAGGAGGGGCCGGGCACACGGCCCTCGGCTGCCTTGCCGCAAAGCTCTTGCGAATGCCACTTCCCGAGAGAAACAAGTGAAGTCAATAACAATCTTCCCAGTAGGCAACTGGCAAGCCAGGGGAAATAGAATTTCACTGATCTGAAAAAGATCCTTTTCTGGAAAATGTTGCCCATGAAACTTTTATGTGTGCCTTTTTTACTTTGTCTTGATTTGGAATAAATTACTCCCACCCTCTTTGGAAAGAGAAGATTTTTTTCATAGAGAAAGTTTTCCATTTTCTGTATGGGCTTATTTTTCTCCTTCCTAATTTTTTCTCCCATATGTTCACGCTTCCATTGTCTGTTAAAGGAATTTCTGGGGGTGTTACGGCAGGGTAAGAAAGGTTAGCCAAGATCAATTTTATACTAACTAATCATGTTTAAAATACGTGGAATGGAGAAAAATCCATTTTCTCATCAGAAGATTGCTTTGTTGTTGGGCATTCATATAGCAATCTACATATTTTTACCTGTCGCTTATGTAATTAAAGAAGTTAAAGGGTAGTGGAAAATTTTATATTGAAGAGGAAATTTTATATTAACATATGACGCATGCTGGAAATGTCTTTTTTATCTCACTTTTTTTGCAGCCAGTACAAGGCTTTGACTATGCCAAGCAACACTTAGGTCAGCAGGGAGCTGAAGATGAGGTTTTACCTGTAACTCAGGAGACTGTCGTACTTCCACTTCCAGTTAGAGATGCTCCTGCCTCCCAGGAGAGAGAAATTACTCAGGATGGGAGCACCATCAAAACTGCCAAATCCAATGAAACAAGGAAAAGGTACGGACTGGCATGTTTCCGCAGAGGGGTGGAATGAGGTACAGGCTGCTGGTTGCTTAAGAAAAACCTGTAAGGTTTGGCACCCGGGCTCTGCATGTGGCAGATGGTTCCTCCATGATATATTCTTGGCATAACGCGGGTCTGCGCTGGATGTGTAAGATTGCTGCAAAATACAAGATAAAATAAAGTGAAGTCTTCACAGATTGTACATGCATAGAGGAGGTAAATGGGAAATGGCTCTCATATGCATGCTGGTGTTGTACAAGAGATGAACCCAAACGAAACATGGGATCTGGAGCATGAACACCGATCATTTCTCAAATGAACCAAAAGACAGGACCTCAGCCACTGCAAGTTGCTGTGGCTCCACTGACAGACTCTGTCACTCCAGAATTGGACCCAATGTCTTCATTAGTAGAAGGGCAAACCCTAAACATCCACTAAATTACGGAAGACCTCTAGATCCAAAGCATCTACAGCAGGACAAAACTTTTGAGTGTAAGAATAGACTAGATAACATCAGTGTCTAGGGTAAAGTGTCCTAGATTTGCAGTTTCTTCATAGTAAGTCAACAGGGTTGTAGGATCACAGATTAGAAGGTCCCCAGGAAGCTATCTGGCTCTTCCTTTTCTCCACTGCAGGGTCAAATACACCCTTAACTCAGCTTTATCTACCTTTTTTTAAACTCTTCCAGAGGTGGGATGATCACAGCCTCCTCAAGCAATCTGGTTTTCACTACCTTTCCTGTTAGGAAGTTTTACCTCATGTCTACCCTCAATCATCATCAGAATACCTGAAGGTCATTATTTCTTGTCTCAGTCATCTCAGGCAAGGAAAGCAGATTATCCCTTCATCCGAGCTGTTTTGCGTGCTTTAAGTCCATTTTCCCTTGACCCGCTCTCCTTGAAATTAACTTAGAGTGGAGGATCATCAAGTTTTTATTGCTGAAGAATGATACTGAAGGGAAGAGAAGAAAATAAAACTGTTAGGTGAACAGCCTGAATAGAGGTAACAGTTGTCTAGTTCACTGGCACTACACAGTCCTTGCCTCTTGAAGGGACTTGATAACTTAAAAGCAGAGTATCTGGCTAGTGCAGATACTATAGAAAATCAAATCTTCATAGCTGAGTCACCTCATCTTGTACTTGTCAATGCACAATGATGTTTGCCCCTTTGGAGTAATGGAAAAGCTTGGAAAGCTCAGCACAGTATTGCTGTGTGCTGTGACAGGGACGCGCTGGAGCCATCGCAGCCGTGGGAAGTGCCGCACTGGAAGGTGTCAGCCCGCACGGCGTAGGGCTGGAGGACCCGGCGCCGCTGCTCTTCATGGGGGGTAGACCTCCCCATTGGTCATAAGATGAGGTTTTCCCCTACAGAAAAATGGAAATGGAAGGATCCTGAGCTGGTGTCTGGTTTGGCATACTTCTCTGGTTGTGTGGTAAATCACCTGAAATACGGAGAGAGCTGTCTGCAGGGAGTACCAATAGAGAAGAGTAAGCCAGCTGAGAACTCCCCTGGTTCCTGCAATTGCTTCACTGGGTTTGGGTGTAAACTGTTGTTACGCCCTTTAACGTCAGTGATGTGTTGTTCGCACCATAAATCACTCGAGCCATGACAGTCAGGTTATATAGTCTGTGTGAACCAAACAGCGCTTGTCCCTTTTGAAGTCTTCTGTCCTCTGATGAAATGACAAATGGAAGATGACCATGACACCAGCTGTGGTTGCTGGTGCTGGGCCACCACAGGTCAAGTCTTTGCAGGAGCTGTTCTTCAAAATGTTTTGAAGCCTCTCCAAAGCCATGTGTAAATACACACAAAAAATGTAAGCCAGCCCTATTTAATCCTCTACAAAAGTGATTAAGTACTTCACTCAGTCCTTTGAATGAGCGCAGATATCCCCCTCTACTTAATCTGTACAATTTTAAACAAACGTTGATAAGCAAATTGATTCAGGAATTCACAGGAAAGTTATTCTTATTATAAAATGTGTTGAACCTTGGTGCCTTTCTAAGCAAATAACTAAGAGTTAGTTTTGCCTCCTTCAGGGTGATTACTTGAGTAAGTGAGAACATGCAGAATTTTAGTCTTTTTTTCATTCCCAGGAGCTGTGTCTGGGGATGAAATTTAATAGTTTCTGAAGATGAAGAAATATTTCTTGACCTTTATGTATTTGCTCTTTCATCCAGGCTACTTTGCAGCCTGGAAAGGTCAATTTAAATCAGACTGCCATGAAGTGGCTGGTAACTGATCAGAATATCTTCTCTGATATTACCACTGAAGGAAACGTCACAGTTAACAATATGACGGCCACTTAAAAAGGATGACTCTTTAGATTAGTGGCAGCAGAAATAATTGTGCAAGCTATTCATGCTTGCTGCTTTTCCTTGTTCCGAAGTGGAGCAGATTTTCTTCAGGTGTTGGTCCGTCCCTGGATGAATTTTTTTATTGGGCTAGGATTATTCATTAGCAGTGACAGACAGGTTTATAGGGGAGAAATGCTACTTTTCAAGATTATTTATTCTCAATAGAATTTCACAAGAAAATCTGCAGGCTGGGCTGAGCTGAGCTGGGTTGCATGCTGTGTTCTCCTAAAGCCCTGTAGCTGGAAAGAGCCTGTCTCAAATTATATATATTCCCACCGAGGCTGTCTCCAAAAGAGAGTCCTTAAGAATTACTTTTCTCATAGTTGTCCCTTCCTGTTCTGACCACAGTAAATGCTCTCTACTTACACCAGACAGGGCAGTCAGAACCGGAGGTAAATGAATGTTTCAAGCTGGCAACATAGTATTGGCAATAATTTACAGAATGGTTTTTACAGTTGTGTTGCTTTAGTACCATTTTCTGGATATAAAACCATTGTGACAGCAATAGAACTTGATTTGAATTTTTTTCTCTGTAAATGAAAGTCCTTATGACTCAGTCCATTTTTTTTCTCCGATGCGATCTCTTTACATTATCCTGTCATTGGCCGTGACGATTCAGAGTGATAAATTGCAGCTAGGTGCATGAGAAACTATACAGGTCCTGTAGATAGTTTTCATTCCCATTGTGGCAAGTTTCAGGTGTAGAAACAATGTGACGCTGTGTTTGGATGTGGAGTAGCACCAAATTTAACGTTTTCTACTCTGGCCAGTTTTCCCCAACTTGTGCCTTAGGATTTGAGTAATTTGCCCACCCCAAAAAGAAGAGCTTGCTCCCCGTGCAGGCCAGAGTTACGCTGCTCGTTTCTGTTCTTGCTCCTCCTTGGGACCGAACGCTCGCAGTGGTTCTGCTCTGCCCTCCCTCCTCACGCTGCGCAGGGACCAGTTTCAGGGCAAGGATATGCAATGGCTGAGTAAAGCAAGCATTTTCTTAGGAGTTTCGGCAAATAATGGTGCTGGTTACACCAGGTTATGTGCAAAAAGGAAAAAAAGGAGAATTTTCTTATCGCGTTGTGTGTGTGCACGTGCAGAGTAAGTGAATTTTGCGTTGTGGCTGACAAAATAGCTGAGCGTCAATGTAATAAAGGAATAAATAAAGGAATAAATAAAGGAATAAATAAAGGAATAAATAAAGGAATAAATAAAGGAATAAATAAAGGAATAAATAAAGGAATAAATAAAGGAGAATAAATAATAAAGGAACTCAATAATAAAGGAATTAGTTTAGCCATATATATAAAAACAAAGGTCTGCTTTATTTTAGCTGTATAGATGACACTGAATTGATAACAGGATTTTTTGTCCTCTGCAGTGCCGCTTCTGTCATTGTGGGGGTTGTGCATGGGAAGTGTTTGCTTTCGATGCCGCTAAGATGCCTATGGGCCCTGAGCTAATTGAGAAGCCGTGTTCTCCTACCGTCGCTCTGTTCCTGCCTTTACCGTGTTTCTGTGTGCGGTTTATATTCTGTCTCCTTTTGGTACAAAATCAGACTTGAAAACTCAGTGATGCAAACTGTGCGAACGAAATAACCTTGAAACGAGGTTCGTAAGGAAGAACTCACAGCCTCCCTTGTTGCTATGGTTACTTGCAGCCGGTCCCCGAGTCAGAACGGCTCCATCATCAGCAACGGGTCGGGAAAGCCCAGCTCCGGCCGGAGCTCCCTCCAGAAAGTAATGGCACCGCAAAAAGTGACAAAAGACGAAGGAAGGAAAAGAAATGGTGAGAAGCGTTTCCTGGTGAAAGCTGCTTGCGGTCGCCCTTGTAGCCGTACCTGCACAGGCGCTAGCTATGTTGAAACCATCTTCCTATACCTTCCGCAGTACTCGGGCATTTTCTGTTCGTAGCTGTTTGTTCCCTCCCGCCCCCCTTTACTGCTATAACTATTTCTCAACCTCACGTGAAACAGTATGGTGTTTACTCTTGGTGGGCACCTTTGCAAGTTTTCTTTCTTTTTGTTTTTCTTTTTTTCTTTACATATCAGTAAACTAACGAAGACATGATGCTCTGTAGTAGGTGGATGGGGTTGACAGCTTTTTTTTTCCTGTGTAGAGCCCTAAGATATTAATTTCCATTACTGCTGTTGCTGAGCTGGCCCAGATCTGATGAAGATGAATTAATTAGGTAAAAATTAATTTGAGAAAGTGTGAGACATCCAGAGCTTTAATTTTCCATCTCTTATCATCCTCATCATACCTTTTTGTTATTAACACTTGCTGACAGCTTTTCCTGATGCACCTAGCACGTTACGCTGGACGTTTTTTACAAGCCCTTGGTTGATGGTGGTGACCTTGTGACTTGAGATGCATCAGGAACATCTGATGAGAGTAGAATGCAATCCCCTTTCTTCCTGGCTTTTCTTTTGTCTGTCTCTCTGCTTTTTTCTCCTGAGTTATAGCTTTGCTTCCATAGCTATATTTTCCGTATGAATAGAAAACACTCTGGTTGAACCAATTGATCATTTCCCTCTAAAGGGAGGGAATTAAACTGGATATGGTCTCATCAGATTCTGCCATGAACACAAGTCTGTAATTCTTCTTTGTTAAAAATGTAAGTGTGGAAGGGAGGACTCGGATAAAGAGAAAATCTTAGTGTGTGTCTTTTCTCCTTTCTCCAGTAAATCACCCGAGTCACCTCTGTGGAGGCGATCCTGGTATCAAATCGTATCATCCCCTGATGATCGTTATGCCTAATACTAAAGTGTCATGCAAAGGCTTTGCTGCTTTAGCAGGAATACAGTGTGATAGAGAGACACATACATAGCACCAGACGTGGCTTTTGTTCTGTACAGCAAAATCATACTGCATTTTTTAAGCGTCCTCTGTTCTTTCCATACACGTACCATAGAGCATTGCATCTTGTGGGGATCATATAATTGATGTAACTGTAGGATTCTGTTTTTAAATCAGCTTCATTGAGATTTATGCACATCTGCACATTCACACAAAGAAGTGACGTTGTTAATTTTCTTTTGTTATGTGTTTGTCACCTGTACTGCTTTTTTCTGACAGACCTGTGACTTTACTCCTTACTCCAGACCTGTAATAATAAGTATTCTCACTGGTCTTTCTCAAAGAGGTCTGTCTTTTTTTTTTTTTTTTTTTTTCATAGACAGCTTAACAATATTTCATGGTTCTAAGTTTCAAGGGTTCTAATTATTTTTTCACTGTTTCAAATGTAGCTCGTTTTACAAGACAATAACATTTCCCTACCCAGGAAAGCCAATATTCAAAAACAGTGTCAGGTGATGTTTACACGTGTAGGCAAAGTAACTTAGTGAAGGTATTTTTTTGCTTTGTTTTGTTAGGTTTTAAATCTTCAAAGAAAATTGGTAAGAACTTCCAATTTCTTTGTTAAGGAATTGACTAACACCTGACATCTTCTCTTCTGATCTGGACTATAGTGCGTTTCTAGAACATGCATGTGCTACTTAAAGAAACCTTTCAATGTAGTATAAAGGAATACTGCCCCTGTATTTTAAATCTTAATTTTATTATAATTCTAGCTTCAACTTTATTTGATAACAATAACTAGGCACTTTTCAAATTATGTGGAAAACTAACAACTGCTTTATTTACGTGTTTATTTTACCTTTTCTCTCCTGTCTTCTGAAAAAAAGCCTGAATAATGTTGTTATTTAATATGGTCAAGGTGCTCCTTGTTAGGAGCAGCAAAGGAGCTAAATGATTTCTCGGAAAACATCTTCAGTGTATATTCCATTCACAGTATGGTTACTTGTCGTATGTTCCTACCACATGCTGGCAGCAAGATCTTGAGCTTCTGTGGCAGAAAGGAAAAGCTGGGTTTGCCTGTTTAAAAAGTAATAGTATAGCATATATACAAAATATGAAATGGATGGGCTGTGTCCATCTGACTATTCTGGCTTTGAAGGAACCTGTGCATGAAACACCTTTCCTGCAGAGCCCTCCTTGCGGTAGGGACGTCAGCTACTTCTGGAGGGACTTCCTTCACTCGACTGCCATGGCCCTACAAAGGGATGCCTGGTAGTTTCCAGGCACAGATATGAAGGGGAATAAACACATTGTTCCTAGAAAAGAGATGGGGACTTGTTAGCTCCGGGCATATCTTTTTAAGATATGTTTAAGAGAGTTTCCTGACACAACCCTTTCAGAACAGCTTCTGAGAAGGAAGATGTGGCCATGGGAAATGAAATGGCCTTCCCCTTACCAGAATTACGGAGCTGGCCCCACATTTATTTTTATATGCATGTGCAGATGTGTTTTTGACTTTTGAGTTGTGTGATCCCAAATGCCTATTGAAGTTGAAATTAAAAAACAAAAGTCAAGGCACCCGTTACTTCGCATCACAGAGCTTACGCTTTGTTCCCCAGTGCTATGATTCCAAACACTGTTGTCATCTCGGATATTTTGTTCTTTTTGCAGGGTTTTATCTTTATCCAGCATGATTAGCATCAATAGAACGTGTTGTCTGTTTTTCCTTCCAGGTTAAGAAAGTAGCTGCTTTTCTCCTAGCTATTTCTCTGAACCTGCTCCAGCTCTCTAGCCTCACTGTAGGCTGACGCCTCTAACACGCATGGCAGCAAAAGCAGCAGCATATTTTCTTCTCTGAAAAGCAGCATCTTAAAACTGGAATGAATCCCTTGATGGTCACATGTTTGATTTGGGGACTCCAAGTTAGAATGGCTCATTAGTTGCCATAGTTACAGACCAATTTTAGATTCTATTTCTCCCTGACATTTAGTTACACGGAAAAATGACAGCGCTGGATGTTACCTCAGTACATAAACTCTATACGGCTTGTATCAAAATTGACTCCAAATGGAGTGTGTCAAGGCTGAGAGTGAACAATGTAAAACCACCACAGACTGACAGGCTTGGCTTAAGGACCTGATGCTTTGGAGGATCAGGAGAACTCTTTAGCTGAGCCTTATTTCTACAGAAAACACAGATAAAATATCTATTTGTATTACAATAGTGATAAATTTTGGTAAGGTAATAGTATTTTTTTCCTTTTGTTTTTCTTGGAAAACATTTACTAGTATTCTAATAGGAAGTTTCCTTTCTAAAAGTTGATGAGTTGGGCTTTCATTCACTTTGGGCACTTAAAAAAAAAAAAAAAATTAAAACCTTTTTTTAAAAGTGCCCAATTGCATATGTTAGAGGACTGTGAGATGAATGATCAGCCAACAGAGGTACCGGCAATTTCCGAGATGGGTTTGTAAGACAGCGTGGAAGAGAACAACAGGATATTAACACTTTCACCTATCATTTTATCAGGCCTAACATCATTCAGGGATAAGCAAATGGCTGAACCCACACACACTTAAAGAACCATAGTAGCCTACGATAAAAAGCTTTCTTTCACCAGCTGCTCACAAAATGAAGCCAGTGAAAGTTATATAGGTTGTTTTTCCAAACTTTGAGTGCTTGATCTTGCAACCTTCCCGTTACCACCTTTGTTTTGAGAAAAATGAAAACTTTAGTTTGCTAGCAGTTCTTAATGAAGCATATGGCTCCATACCTTTTGGGCTGAGAACTCGTATAGTTGGGCCCAGTTTTGTACTTGAACCTCATCATCATGAAAGGACAGACATCACAGGTGAGTATTTGCAGAGTCAACCTTGGGTAAGAAATCTTCCTTTCCTCCTCCTAGGAATCCCAGCTAGAGCACTTCTTCTCATCTTCCAAGCATTTGGACATTGTCTTTAAAAATAGATGCAACTTTTCAGAAGCAGTTCAGTCAGGGGCCGCACTCCTTTTTTAAATATCAGTCTCCAAGACTATAATTTTCTCTGTCCAGGCAGAAACTGTCATATAAATTTTTAATTCTTTTTTCCTTCTGTTCTTTGTGGGGATATCTGAAAATCAGTTGTCTGCACGAACAAAGTACCGGGGAGGAAAACTTGGCTGTATTATTGGCTTCGCTAAAATCAAAGGGATTTTGGGATGTAACTCAGCCAAGCTATGATACACTGCCTCCTTTATTCTATGGAACTGTGGGCCACCAGTTTTCACACAGTCTGATGTGGCAGCTCAGTGTCAGAGCCAGCTTTTCTGAATTTCTGAGCAGTTGTCTGTAGTGACTCAAATGAAAATGAAATATGGCAACAGCAATTGAATCCAGCAGCAGCGATGTAGCAGTCTGCTTTCACACTGAGTTAGCTGGAGGATCTGGCATATCCTAGCAAACATCCAGCACCCTTCGTCTGCCTTTTCTCTGCTGGGTGGGGTGAAATACAAGTGAGGGTGGAAAGGGCTTCATCTTGCCAAATTTTGGTCCTTTAAAGTTGGCTTCCTAATCTAACCTAACCGGGTAGGTGCTCTAGTGACTCCGGAGGGTCACAGGGAGTTGGGACAGATCTCTCTGCTCTGGAGGTACTCGTCTTTCTCTTTCCAGTATGGAAGGAGCCCAGACAGCTGCATTAGAGCATATGCACGGATCTGAAGTGAGATGATTCCCTTTCATAATGCCTGTCTCTCTGAAAGGCTGAGAAATCAGAGTGCTAGGAAGAATTTATGGTGTAGAGAGAGGAGTCTATTCTTTTCATCATTCATTCCCTCATCCTGAAGCATTAGCTTCATTTGCCCCAGACAGAGTGTTAGTGAGAATCTTTATCTAACTCTTCACCTCCTCACAGTAAACTTCTAGGCTTTTCTTGAGTAATTTCCTGACATTTAACCATAGCTGGGTAAAAAAAAAAAAAAAAAAAAGGAACAAAATCCAGTTGTTCAGCTGAAATCCCTCATACTGGCATCAGTTACTATTCTCCTTGAGCCTCCTAGATACACTTTGATTCTTTTTTTTTTTTTTCTCCAAAGATTTCAGCTTGTGTGACATAGCCTAATATTTGCCCATGCTGTTTCTGTTTCTTCCACTGTCTTTTTTTGGTGTTTGTTTGTTTTAAATATAGAGAGCACTGTGACCCTGCTAGCATCCTGCTGGTGACAGTGAACCCTTTGTTTCTTCAGATGTAGCAAATACCATCTCCTGCTGCTTTCTCCACTTGGTTTTGGTTTGCAAGAGGCAGCCAACTGTTATAGCCTATTCTGTGAACTTCTGAGCCACGTTTCTGAGCCTCTTCACACTCCTACAAAAGCAAAAGGTGCCACTGCTCCACCACCTCTTTCCCCAGAGAGAGTGGGAGAACAAGCAGCACCTCCGAGTTGCCCATACTGCATGACTGGGGCCACCAGGGTCGTGTATCCACAGGTGTAGTAGAACATGCATAAATAAGTGGAAAATACCTTCTGTTTGACCTCTTAGCTCAGCACGGCTAACCCAGCTTGTCTTTTTTTCTTTTTGAGCCAGTCTTTTCGACTGCTTTTCTCATGGCAAGAAAATACCTTATCCTATGTTGTTAAGGTTGCCGCAGCAGACCTCGGAAGGAACTGGGATCTGCAGGGGGTTGCACAATTAAGTATTTCTTAATTCACGTCTGCCTTCCCCTCCAGATGAGCTTTACTCTGCCACTAATTGAGTCTGACAGCAGTTCTCATCCAAGCAACAGTGCGAAGAGTGTGTAGATGTTCATGCCATCAGAGCCAGTGGCAGTCTGGATGATTGTATCTTTCACTAATATGTCAGCATTGAAGAAGACAGATGCACGGTTTTATTGTGCAAACAGAAAACTATTTCGGCAAAGCTTTTTAAAAAGTCGTAGAGCACTACTTTCTTAAAGAAGTCGCCTCTGTTGTAGGTTCTCATGCTTTCCCTGTCTTCTTTGTATAGTCATCATCCTTGTCAGCTGAATAATTTTTTTAAATTATTGAACATGTTTAGGATGGTATTACAGAAGTGCCAGCCAAGGAAAGGGGCTGATGGATTCTCTACAAGCATTATGAAATACATGGTGTCTTTATGAAAGACACTGATATTTAAATAAATGAGGCTGATGTGGTTGGAGGAGAAGACATAACTGCAGAGAGAGCTGTCCTTGCTTCTGCTTATAAGGACAAGAAACCTTCATAGAAAGTGAATGAAGCAAGCAGATAATAGAAGAGTAGACACCCCATGTATACAGTTTCATAAAAAAACCTGCAAATCTCAGTTTAGGGATCTCAAATGACTTGCTCAGGTAACTCCTATTTCAGGACCCCAGGCAAACCCAGGACTGCAACACCTTGGACACATGGCCTGGCATTTAGCAGACTTTGCATACGAGAAAATAATATCCAGGAGGAATCATGAGCTGCTTTCTTTAGTCTGTAACCTCTCTGCTTCTCCGAAAATATAATATTTGTGCTGTTCATGAAAGGCTTAGAATTGCACTGTCTCACAGTTGGGTGTATTTTGGAAAGGAGGGGTGCGTGTGTACACAAGTATGTTTTCTGTTACACTGCAGTATCTTAGAGAGAGGTATTTCAGTCCTCAATAGGTTCAGATACTGATGTTAGGAAACTTGTATTTTACTTATAGGCTTATAAACTCTTTCAGAAGCATACGTTTATTGCTAAAAGCTCTTGTTCATACCTTTCTGGAGATAGTCAGCTGACAAATTGAATTATTTAGATGATGCAGAAAATTTCCAATTTTTTTTCTATATATAAAGATTTTCTTTAAAATGAAAATTATTTTCCCATTATTAATTTGCATTCAGGAGTTAGGATTTCTGTTTTAAATACTTATACACAGGCTCTTTCCTAAGGAGACAGTCTTTTAGATCTGTGGCAGTTTGCTCTTTGTTAAACTTACGATTTTCATTTAATATAATCTATTTGCTTTCCTATTATTTTAAGCCCTTCCATTACTAAGAGAATTCATTGCACACTATAGGTATGGTTATAATGTTTGCATTCCCTTCACACAAAATAAATCTTTGAAAATTTTTAATGCTTCATTGAATGACCTAAGAAAAGGCAGAGCACGTCTACCTGCTTGCGAGTGTTTCCCATATTTTGGCCTCACATGTTTTTCTCCATCTATGTCATTGTTTTTCTGAGGACTTCCAAAACTGGTCAGATGGTTGCTTCTGAGCAGGACAGCACATATCTTTGTTTCAAGTATTTTGCTGTAAGGTTACCTCATCTGCAGGTAATTTAGATTTCCTTACTCTTTTTTTTTTTTTTTTTTTTTTTAACAGGTATGTATTTCAGTCCTTCTTTTCTTCCCTCCTACATATTTTGACCTGGGAGAGGGGAGGAAAGACAAGGTGGAGAGAAAGAGAAAGGAGAGAAGAAATCTTGTGTGGCCTTCATATTGAAATCTTAGGCTGACAAAAGTGTAACTTTTATTTTTTTTTAATATAAATGAATAGCTAGATAAAATTAGATTATTCCACCTGTCTAACTGTTTCTTAAGCGTTCAGAGCTACAGTTCCCCAGCCCCTTTTCCACTGGCTGGAGGACCAGTGGCACGAGTGGGTAGCACCATCTGCTGGCATCGCCGGCTGGAAATAGCGCAGAGCTGCACCCAAACTGGAGGCTAGCATCCCTCAAGCAGCTTTCATCTAGCAACTCTTGTATACTAACAGCTGCAGTGATGTGGAGATAAAGCTTCAGCGATCGTCCTGCTCTTCAAAACCCAGTGCCACGCTGATCTTCGCTGCAGTTGGCACTCAACCTGCATAAATGATTGCTTTGGATATATCTTCATGTTCTTCAGACACAGAAAGTTTAGGAGGAGTAATTCAATCTCAATGGATCATGTGGCATGAGATATCTAGCACAAGAGGTTTCAGAGATGAGAAATTACTGTTAAGTAGGTGATTAAGTCGCGTTTTTTCCCTTTTCTGCCACTGAACTTCTAAGTCTCGCTATGTGTGCATGCAGACAGTGCAAGCAAGAGTAGAACAATGAATCCATAAAAATGTTGGTATGCATCCGTTTAAAAATGGAAATTAAAAGCATCACTTTAAATCTGCGTTGCTAATTATAAGAAGCAAGTGTGCTTATTGTGAGTGACTATAAAGAACAACCGGGCAGTATTCTGAAGTTTCCCACGCCAGTTGGTTACTTGCCCAGCTGAGGCATTCGGATGGGTGTGCTGGCCCGGGGTAGGGACACACAGCAGAAACAAACACTCCAGGACTCCCACTTTTCTCTGAGCTCCCTTTGGTTTGTTTTTTAAAGTTTAGAGGTTGCTGTGATTCAATCGCGTTATAAACGCTTGCCGTAAATTCTCTCTGAAAGGGAGGGATAGAAGCAAATATTAAAATTCCCACAGTACTAGCTTATGGTTCACTGCCAATACAAACCATAGCAGCGTGCCAGTAACTGCAGATCACAGACTCTCTTTATCGCTCACCGGTGAAAAAAGGGCAATGGAAAAAACTACTTTTATATTATAAATGCCAATTAATGAACAAATGCTAAGTTAAGGTGGAATACACTTCCAATTTCTAGTCCCATTTGGCTAGTTTTTCCATGCCAATAGCACTGCAGTAGATGCAGGAGCTGTGCTCACAAATGAGAGGGCTGATATACTGAGGGTGCTCTTTGGTGTTAACGTACCACATCCGAAGTAGCTGTCATCTGTCATTCCTGATTCTCTTAATTTTTCTTTTCTTTAATGAGTCTTTGAACCAGAGGAATTCTGTTTAATTAAGCAAAACTCTTGGTTTCTGATCCTGAAATGAGGTCTGAGGAGACAATCCAGGCAGCTGTAGCTAGTCATGCTCTCTGTGGGTGCCTGGAGATCACTGCTGAGGTCTCAGCAAGCGCAGCCCTTCTGAAACACTGGGGTGGAAACACAGCTGCTCTTCTTGGTGCTTTCTGCTTGAAGTAGGATACACAGAGGATGTTTGGAAAGAATCATGGTTTGCAAGCTGATGCTTAGCCAGGGTTTTTGGGCGTGCCTGGTTCAGGCAAATGCTGAGACAGGCAGACAAGGGAAGTGATTCCACAACTTCTTGGTACTTGGACAGCTGAGAAGATACTACCCAGGCTCACCTGAGCTGTAATCATCATGAGAGACCATCTTTGCCAGTGAAAAATACAATTCAGACAAAATTCTCTCTTGGAGATAGTCGTGTCACAACAGAGGTACCTTGTTAGGGTAGTGGGGAAGTTTCAGCCACGAATTACAGACACCACCAGAACTTCCAGAACTGCTTCTGGTGACTTACATGAGAATTGAACCGACTGAAAATGCCCTGAGGGAAGAACATCCGTGCTTCACTTTTATACTCATTGTAATGTTCAAATGCAGTCTGTGACAGGCAAGCATCTCTTCGTTCATCTGATTTTTCTGGTGCGGTGGCCTGGCGGCATGGTTGTCAGTGGGAGCCTGGCAGCTAATTTCAGTGAGCCAGGCTCGTGATCTGCTCGCTCTGGTGAGCATACAAATTCAGAGTGTTTGAACAACCCCAGGAGGGACAGGGGGATTTCAGACCCACTAAAGACTCCTCTGTCATATTTGGACAGTTCTGTGGAGCCAGAGGGACAACATTTAACGACAGAGTGATTTAACCCATCTATTGCTCAAAAGCTCAAGTAGTGTCAACTCCAGTCCACGCTGAGTACAGACAGAAAGATAATAAGCTTACTCAGTGGGTTCATATTTTATGTTACCACTGTCAAATATTTTCTTACCAAAATCACTGGCTGTCTAAACTGCTGAGTTTATACAAGTCCGTTGTAATTTGTGCAGTGATTAAATATTAAAACAGAGTGTATTTTCAGAGGAAATAAATTTAGAGCAGACCACTTTGTTCTTTAGCAGAGGATCTCTGCTCCTGTCAGGTGATCGAGCAAACATTCTTCCCTCTAATAGCACAATTATTCAAAAATGTTTGCAAGAATCTCTCTGTAGAATTTGTGCTCACGCTTTAGAGTCATTCTTTTATTCCAAAATGAGGATAAAAGGTTTAAGATTCAACAGCTGACAAGGTGATGCAGGTTTACAAACAAAAATTTGGAGGAGAAAGGGCTCAACTGTATGTGAAAGTTAACCATTTACCATTTATATAGAAATCTAAAACTAAAGATGCTTTGCCATGCCATTTAATTTTAAAGATTTTCAGAAGCCTTCTCGTGTCTCTTAAGAAATTTTAATGGTTTAGCTTTACAGCCACCTGAGGTACTGCTTTGCAAAGCAAAAAAAAAAAAAAAACCCACCATAAACTTGGACACCATCAGTTTCTTAAGCATGTTTTAACACACAACAGTAATGCTTTCATTTTAACAGATGGCATTTTTAGCATTAAAAACTTTTGCTAAAATCAGTAGGTTTATTTTTCAACTTTTGAGAATGCCCATGCTCTTGCAGTATAAAACAAAAAAAGCTGCACTCTTGGGTTAGAGCAGGTGTAACTACTGATGCCTTGGCATGTGGAGACTTGTGTGTGTGCACATATAACATCTTTTCCATGTGAAACCTAGATGTACTTTGACTTTCATTGTCATCTTCGTACAATTTTCTGAATTTTCTGTGTCATTCTTTCTCCTTTTTTTTTTTTTGCATCTTATTAGTGCAGATTGGAAATCAACCTTCTTTGGGGAGTGCCAGACAATCTTTGACTACATAATGTTATCTGTAATCTAATGGGGTGTTTTTCCAGTGTAAAGGTCTCCCAGGTCTGCTCCTCGAGTGTACTGAGCACATCATTAATCTAAAGCATGTGCTCACTGAATTTCACCTTGAACATGCAGTAAAAATATCTGTGTCTTTATGCTGAATAAGTTTGATGTGCTTTAGTGCCCATAAGTGATGAAGAGGAAGGAGGCATTCTCTTTGATAACATTGCCAAATCTGCCATTGACCCCTTCGACACCTCTTCTGGATCGGTACAGCTGATAGCTATCAAACCCGTGGCACTACCCGCTGTTCATGCTGCATCAGATAGGAGCCAGGAATCTGCCATCATTAATGGAGAGGTAAGGACTGTCTGATAATGTCTCCAGCTGTTTCCTTGGCTACCTCCACAGGTGGAACAGTCTTAAGCCTGTTAGAGTTGAGGACTGATAGGAACTTTTCACCCTGATGCTATATAAAGTCCCATTAGAGTTATGGGCTCAGAGGTCTGAGAATTTATGATCTGCTTTTTTGCAATGCACCTGTGAACGCATGTGACCTTGGAAGAGGCAATTGTCTATATTCCTCCCTTCTCAATATCCTTCTCTCCTATCATATTAGTTTTAACAAGATGAGTAATGAAGGCAGAGAGCAGAATAATATCTTTGTCTACAGGAATACTGTGGCTGAACATGGAAACGTATACAGATCATCTGGGTCCCAAGCTGATCTTCCTATACTGAGCAATGCATCTCATTCAGAGCAAGAAGGGGTGGAACAGCACCATGGCTTTGCTCAGCCCGCGCTCCAGCCTGCGCGCAGAGGGTGCAGTTGTTTCCTGGGAACAAAGTGGGATGGCACAAGTGTCTGATGCAGGCACTGGCCAAAAAACATGCTTTGGCTCCAACACTTGCACGATTATTCATGTTTTCATGTAGATTTAATCAAGACTGGTCCACTTACAAAGGACCGAGGCTTTTATATAATTGTTAAACACGATGAGGACAAGCCAGAGAGGTGTCCTGTTTGCAAACTTGCACTGCAACAGTCATTTAAAGATCAGCCAGAATCTCCCTGATGATGTTTAAACGCAACAGGGAGGGCTGATGCCAGAGATCCAGTAAAAGACAGTGTCATCGGGCTTCCCACATGGGCCTGGATTAGAGGAGTCTGTTGTGCTCCCTTTCGTACTTGTATTTTAAGCCCTGATGTGCCATGTAGTTTCCAAACTCAGAGAAAGGCTTATTCAGACTTCAGCATCTATTTTCTGTAAGTCAACAGGATGGCACTCCTGGTGCTGTGTGCTCTCTTGTACATACATTTCTTGAAATTTGTGAGAAGACTGTAGAATTTGACTCTGGAAGCACAAAGCCCAGGTAAATTGCTCATTTCCACGTAACCGACAATTTGAAGCAGGAGGGAAATTTTCTCAATACTTAGGAGCATCCATGGGACCTGACCTGTACCAGGTCAGACCAGATCCATTTATTTAAGGATCCTGTCTCTGACAGGGGCCCGTAACAGATTTGTAAGGAAGCATATAAATAAGAGGAACATATGATGATATTTCACCAGAGCTCTTCCCTGGCCACCAGTGACAACTGGTTTAAGGTTTTGCGTAGTGAAGGGCAATGTCTCTCTACTTACGGGACCCCAGAAGAGTTTTCATCAGCGAGTTCTCCCCACGGTGCCCAAAAGCAAGCATGGCGTTGGGTCACGACAATTGGCTATCATCATCACTGTTTTTCTTCAGTGGGTGTATCTGAGTCACTGTTGTGATGGTACATAGTTTTTAGGCTAAAATTATTTAACCATCTGCCAAGCCATAAAAATGCAGCGACTCTGTTCACTTGCAGTTCCTCTCTGCTTACAGATGGCATGGTGTGGTACAAAAAGCGCTCTGTAAAATGACACATGCAGCGCAGCAAACACACTCCAACAATACCGTTTGGAAGTAGCCAGCCCAGCACCATCCTTTAAATGTCTTTTTGCCTTTTAGGTGAACAAGGCTTTGAAGCAGAAGTCCGATATAGAACATTACCGCAACAAGCTGCGCTTGAAAGCCAAGAGGAAGGGGTACTATGATTTCCCACAGGTTGATAACAACAAGGGGCTGACAGACAGAAAAAGGATGTATGAAAAAAACCAGAAAGAGCTTGACCACATTTTGGATCCAGATGCAGATGTCTCGTCTCCGTTTGCTGAGCCTAAGAACAGGTGAGACTTTTTATATGCAGTTCTTCATCTGGGAGGAAAGTTGATGTCCAGGGGTTGTAGGCAATCAAAGGGGCCGTTCTTAATGAGCCAACTGTTTGCTGTATGGTCAGCTGGTCCCTCCTACTTTATGAAGAAAAATCATATAACCCATGATTATTTATGAAAGTATGTTATCTGGTAAAACTGCCATGTGGTTAAAAAGAAAGAAATGGAAAGACAAACAAATCAGGGAAGGGACTGTTGCAAGTTCTTGTGAGTCATTTTCCAATTAAGGTAAATATAAAAAGTGGTAGTAACTTTTTTTGGTAATACTGAGAGTGGACTTAAGCCGGGAAGTTAGCATCTGAATTCATTCTTTTCCAAAGTTCAGTGGTGGTGTTATTTTGTCATTTTAATCTGCATATAACTATTGCAGTAGGCATAAGATAACACAACCAGTAGATTGCACGTGTATTTCAGTAAGTCCTGCAAGGATGGTATCTGTAAGGATGTGTGCGTGTACCTGTTATTGGTGATCTTCCCGTGCCTTTAACAGAGAAAGTCATAATTTGCTCATCTGTGACGTGAAGCTGGCATATTGTATAACAGTACTAATGTTTGATTAACACTTCACTGTCTCTTGAAGATGGCACACCAGTAGTATTCATCTCCCCATTTGAGAAACGAGGGGGCAGTTTACATGCTGATTCTGCCTGCGCCTACTGTGGGTGGGTGGGTGGGTGGACCTGCTCCGTCGCTGGTGCTCTCTGAAGCACAAGTTGACACATTGAAAAGAGGAGATCACACCAGTCCTACCCCAGGAATGGCACAGTATGCAGATTCCTCTTCCTTAGGGGTGGTGGAGGTGTGAAGGATTATAAAAGAGTGTGTTTGCCATTGCGCCTCGCACCACGAGGGCTCTGGTTCTTACTGTAATCAGGGACCAGCAGCAGCTGATCTATGAGAGAAAAACGGATACTGAAGTACAGTTCCTCTGGAAATGGCCTCATGCCTGCAGGTGCAATCTTGCATCCCATCTCCTGGAAAGTTCAGACCAAAGTTTTTTCCTATGAGCGTAAATCATGACTGCAATCAAAGCATTGGTGGTGACAGAGTCTTTGCACACAGTGCAACTTCAGCAATTATCCTTGGGGCACAGAGATGAAAAAGACTGTAATGGGAATTATAAAAGCAGAGTTGGCTCAGAACCTGGGCAAAACCTGTGATTAGATGAACTTCTATAGGTCTAGAGTTAAATGACTGAGGGATACTGCCCTTGATGGGCCGTTTCCCAGGGTTGCACTGGTCAACGAAGAAAAAAGATGCTGATTTAACTGTATGTTATGTCCTTGCTGGAGGGTCTGGGGTACTGTTTGACAGTAATTTCCTTGTCCAGTTTTCCAATGAAAGAGGAATAAATTGCTCCAAATGCACTGAGAAGGTAAGATACTGAACCCTCAGTACGCAGGAGTCCTGCTCTGTCTGCACAGTCTGTCCAGAAGACATAAATGAAACAGTAGAAACATTGATATGACCATGTGCTGTACATATAGTGAGGGACTGAGGCATTACTTTGGATATTTATTATGTGTCACAAGCCATGTAGGAAATGTTTAAAACATTACACATGAAGCTCTAATGCTAACCATCTGCTTTTTGTTAAATATACTGATGTTTGTTTGTTCACGTGCCAATGTGCTGAAAGGTCCCAGAATACATTTATTCTGCGTGCTTTCTAATGTGTTGTGTAAACCTGTCATAGTCTATTTGAGATAGTGATCACTGGCATGATATAAACTGCTTGAAGGCAGGTATACTGCTGCAGAGGAATGATTTCATTGTGTAGCTGAACCATAAAAAGCTGACTGCTGGATTTACTTGTTAAATATATAGTCTCTATCCTGACGTAGGAAGAGAGAAGAACCATTTCTGATGCAGTTTCTGTAAAGACACAAAGCATTTAGAGAACTTCACAGATGTTGCAGATGTTTGCAAACAAACCAATTCCAAAGTCTGCTAAAATTTCCAGACTAAGACCTGGAACTGAACTTGATAAGCTGCAAAACACATGACAGCATTATTGTCTTCATTTTTCTAACTAAAAATAAGATGGCTAAAATGGTATACTGCTGGAGGAAAACCTTGAATAATACTGCAAGGTAATGTGTGTTTTGGTTATTGATAAATGAATCAGTATGATTTTATTTCCATAATGAAATAAAATTGCTTTTAAAGCAATCTAGGTTAGCATAAAATTGGAAAGATTTGATATCTAACTTTTTCTGCCTTGTATCATTGCTGTATCATTGTATTTACAGCAATTAAAAACTGAAAAATGGAATTTTATTTTTTTTAATAATATCATTTAGGAGTAAGTCAAAGATTTCAAAGTTTCTTGGGAAAAGGTCAATTCCACTCTTTTCTGTTTTGTGTATATTCCACTAACTTAAATCACATTATTACAGCATTTCCAAAATATATCAGAAAATAAAGATGCAGTTGATTACATTATTCAAGATCACCTTTACATTTTGGATTTGCTTTAAATTGCATTTAAAAACGATTTACAAAACATGACCACTAAATAATTTGGTTTGTTCAAGAACAAACAGCTTTGTGCTCTTAGTACCTTTGAGTCTTCTGTACCATAAAATTCATGTTTTAAAACGTTCCAGTTGTGTTCCCAGAAGGCACTCACTAACCCATTTGAATGCCAGTTGTTAGTGTTCATACCTCCTTTCTCATTAGTAAAACTTTCTTAAATGAGCTAATTGGCAATCTCAAGGCAATTTTTAAGAGCCTACTGATGATATGCACTATTCTGGGTTTTTCTTTAATAGTTTGTAATCAGGTCAAGAATCTGCATGTATTAGCCGTATGTTTGAATCTCTTAAAAAATATATCACAACTGCCTCACCTAAGTATTTATGGACCTATTGTAAAACGTGTATGAAATTTTAGAGCCCTTTAATGTAGGAACATAAAGATTGTCAGATCTGATTAGCCTTAGCATAACCTAGTTCCCCATGTTTTCTGGCAATACTGACAGTATAGTCTTGGAAGAAACAAAGTATGGCACATTAATTTATTCAATATTATATTTATAGGGGAAATTTATTCCAAAACCTCTACTTGTCTTCTGCTTTGGCAGTGCATTTGGGACCTTCAAACATGTGCATGGAGATTTGTGATTAAAAGTCACGCAGAAGTTTTTGAAAGTTGCCTTAAAATTAAGTACCTGCTTGAGTACTTAGTTTAATCGGAAGTGTGAAATTGATATATTTTTTTTGTCCTATCTTTTATCCTATCTGATCATGTAAATGTCTGTCTGTCTGGATTTCTGCAAACCAGTTTCTGCTGCTCTAATCTGTCAAGGCAAAAAGTTCTGTTAACCAAATCTGGAATATCTGAAGAATTATTTCTTCTTATCAGCGAGTTCATTTGGACTGTGTTGTCTCTTCATTTCATTGATGGTTCTTGAGAGGTTAAACCATGAAGTCTTTGTAATTGCTGAATGGAACAGAGGCTACTTAACGTGGTTTCCTCTTATGTCACTTACAGAAATGGTCCTAGGCTTTTCAATATCTCAAATATTGTAGTAGATCTCTTTGTAATCGGTTCAGGCAGTCCCAAACATTTAAAACGCCGGAGACCTTATTTTCACCCCTCTTATTAACTCAAATAGAGCTCTCAGCCACAGGCTCACTTTAATGCAAGCATTTTTTGCCCTTCAATCAAATCTTAGCACAGGATTGCATTTTTCTCTCACGTTACCTGGCAAGCATAGGAGAATGACAGAAAAGTCACCGAAGCTTTCTCCCTTCAATAGCCCCCTTTCAAATTTCTGGTTTCAGCTCCTCAAGAAAATGACTAACGGCCAGATACACTATGAGAACAGCATCTCCTAAACTTTTTTGGTTTAGATGTAGCCTTCTTAAAAGATGCAGCTTGACGAAGCATGAAGTGCTTGTATCACGATTTGGCAACCACTCCTGAAGAGTTTATGTACGGATATGTTCTGTATCTTAGAGAAATGCTATATTTGTTTTTGTATAACGAATAACAAGGAAAGAAATGGTTGCATTGGAAAGATTGCAGGATATTTTGGGTATTGAGTTATATGCTGCCTTTCGAGCACCTTTGCTTCCCCTTGCTTCTGACACACAGTGGTGAAAGCTCAATGCCGAGGGATGCCTTTGCCCCAGCGCTGCTCAGAGTTATGCTGGAAGCGGTTTAATCCCAGGGAGTACAGCTCTCTGATAAACTTGGGGCCACTTACCAGACTGGCTATTTAAAACCAGCATCCTGCAAGCAGTTCCCTCCCACTCCTGTCTCTCTTCCTGTTCACTTTGCTGGGTGTTTTCGTGGAGCGTTATTCCGCTTCTCTCTCGTTGCTCAGGATCAGCAACCAAAGTCTCTGTTCCCCATCTGAGTGTGTCCTATTATTTTCTGATGATAGCACCTATTTATTTTTTATGAATTTGAATCGTATCAGCTGAGGTTAAAAGGGTTCTGATATCTTCTTGGGACATATTTCATCTGATAAGCTCCCACATATGATATCCGTGTCTTTTATGTAGCTTTAGTTTCTTTAACAGTAAACAAAATTAAGGATCTCTTAATAACATTACTGATTTCTAGCACTTCCATATACATAGAAAGAATATCCTATAATAAAGTGGCATTTTTATGAACCTCATCATTTTAGAATAAAGGTAAGTATTGAAAACTGCTGCCTGTCATTTTTTTTGTTTTCTTTTCATTTTACTGTTCTCTTGTTTTGTGTTTTCTAGGCAACCGATGAAGAACTCGGTATACAGAAGCAGGCAGTCTTTGAACAGTCCTAGCCCGGGAGAAACTGAGATGGATCTTCTTGTGACTCGAGAAAGACCTAGACGTGGAATCCGTAACAGTGGATATGATGTAAGTTTATCAGTTATATGCAGTGAAATTTGCTCAGCAAAGTCTTAACTTACTCCTAAAACCAGGAAACTATTGATAAGCTACACGCCAGAGTGCCAGTGGGTATTTAACGTTACAGTACGTCATGTGCACTCAGCATCCTGAAAAAGGCTCAGGATACTCAGCACAGACTTCTTCACGTACTTTATAGCTGTACAACATTTCACAGACCGAAATGCAAACAAAGCATTTGCCCTGAAACTCGTTATTTCCCAAAGTATTAAATTTTGAATTTAGATACTACTTCCAAGTATGCAGCCGCTTAAATGACACTGAGCTTATTTTCATTGCAATTAAAATCCTCTGTACCTCTGCTGCTGCTCTCTTGATTCAGAAGAATAGACAATCAGCTTCTGGGAAATTCACTTAAGTCCAGATGTCAGTGTTTTGTGGAAATCCCGTAGGAACAGATATTGTCCTCTTGCTACATCAGAACTGGGAGAGTTTTGAATAGGTAAATGTCAAAAGCAGCCAGAGGAGATGCTGATTTATGGTACAAGGAACTCACGCGGCCAACACAAGACTACATTAGTTGTCTTGGGCAGTCGGTGCATACACTGGGTGCGAGTTGATGCTGCGTGCGCCCAGAATGAGGATAAAAATGGTCCCCGCACTGGGGTAACGTAGAATTTTTCAGTCCTTCGCCACGTGTACAAAATGCTATAGCTCAGCCATCCCTGAAGATAAGTCCCTGGAAAAGGTCTAAACCATTCTGGAAAATAAGGGAGTTAATCTGGTGGTTGTTCATCCTCTAAACTCTGTAGGTGACAAGCATTTTGCGTGGGGCTTAACTGTCCATTCTCTCAGCTGCCAGGGATGTGTTTTTAGCAAGGTGAAGGAATGTACCAAGGTCAGGGGATGTGTTCAGGGAAGTTTAAATCTTTCTCGGAATTCTTTGGGGCATGTTGTAGGTGTCACATTTCTTAAATGATTTCCTACACTTGGACACTTCCCATCGGATTGCATGAGTCATGTTGTGCCAGGTAAGTGGGATGACTGGTTCACTGCTTTCTGAGGCATTAGAATACATCGCTGTAGCCTGGAAAAAGAACGGTATAACCTGTTAAAATAGGTTGGGGTTTTTTTTTGCAAAATTTTTTAATTTTGCAAAAAGATGTATTTTTTTTTTTACCCCACTTAAATGTTTCCTTTATTATTGGAGCTTTCTTAGATAATAAAAACATTGTCAAGCCAGCCTTCCCTCAGTAGGCTGAAAAACATATCTTTCAAGAAAGGAAGAGGTTTTTTTAATATGCTAATAAAAGGTAGTTTTTCATAGGTGCTGTCTTCCTGAAATGAATGTTGAAAACATTCTGGGAGCAGGCATGGCCTTCTGCTATGAGTTCGAAATTAATATGCTATAAGTAGTTAGCAGAAGATTTTAAAAATATATTTTAATATATTGTGTATATTATATATAAAATATATTTTAAAGCAAATTTGTTAAAAACCTTGGAAGTAGATTAACGAGCTCACGCAGGTTCTGAAATGTCCTAAAAGCCATGATAAACTCTGAGATCTGTGCACATCACACGCAAGTTTGCTTTCACCTTTCTCTTGAGGTTGCGGTGAGCGAGCTGTCCGTGGCACGGTCTTTTTTTTTACTGATAAGTTACATAAAACTCCTTTTGCCTGATGTGCTGCAGATTCACTGCAGTGCACCTCTTCTAACTCCGAATGTGTTTCCTGTCTGAAAGCAGAGAAATGCCAGGGGAAACTGGGACAGGATATTGAAATTTAGTTCCCAAGCCTCAGCTTGCAGCGTGGGCTGGTTTCCCTCACTCCTCTTTGAGGTTCCTCAGAGCTGTGCCGAGCGTCTGACAGGCTCGGGCTCCCAGGATGCCCACGGGCGGGCACTTATGTCTATATTTATGCATGGAATTCATATGGATCTCACCAGTGGTGCAACTAAACACCTCTGTAAATCTGACCTGTGAAAAAGGGCTCTGAAAGAGGGCTGGTTTGTATGCTGAATCTTGTGTCCTTCCTTTTTTATCTAGTAACATCTTGTACCATTTTTTTGACATCTGCTTTGCCGTTCTAAAGGTTCCAGCTTTCTCGGATTCCTGTTAACCTCTTCCTCCCAGAAATGATCAAATCAATGAAGCAAATAGCCCAGATCATCTTCAAGTAATGAGATTTATTTACAGATTAACAAATTGCCTTTTTTTTTTGAGCTGTTACCAGTTTACCCAGGTTATTTGTTGAGGTTTATCTTCCCAACCATGAGAAATGCTTTTTTTTTTTTTTTTTTTTTTTAAGAAAAGAGACTGCTTCCCCAGATTCTTGAAGAAAACTCCTGAAAGACTGCTAGACTGATATGCACAACCAAATCCTGAGGGTTTATAATCTGCCTGATTTTGCCTTGTCCTTTAAATAGGAGGAGGAAGTAAGAGCTCAGAAATCCGCCATTTCATACTATTAGTTTTTTAAAATATGGTTCCCCTTTCTAATATTTCAGTTATGGTTTTCTAAAACTATTTAATTCCCTACAATATTTTTTGTGATATTTCTCTGAATTGTTGTTATGTTTCTCGGAGCTAAAAACTGGTCAGGATATGAGGCCAATAGTTACATACCTGTCCGTAGAGAATACGTAGCTTTTTGTATTATTTTGGAGTGTGCATGCTACTGTTTGATGATCTAAGTATAGGATTTGCCCTTATAGCATCTTTTATAAATGAATTATTATTGAACAGCACCTGTCTGTCAATTTTAAATAATCCCAACAGGGTTTAGTATCATCATCTAGCAAGTAGATTAAGGAGACTTTAACACGTTTATTATTTTCAACATGTTCACAGACAACGGTGAGTACAACAAATGCTATAATGAAAGAGTCTAGAACCTCTAGACTGCTAATGAGCTTTATACTAGGGCAGAAAATATTTAGGCAGTTTTTGGTGTAAAAGGAAGAAAATGACCTTATTATACATATCTAAAAGATCAATATACGAAAGAATGTACTGGTGTAATTTTATTGATATAGTTAAATTAATGCAACTCCTTAAAAAGCTTACGGGTGAATGTTCACATGAAGATATTTACTGATACAGTTGCAGGAGCAGAGTTATGCCAGAAGGGTATAAAGTCTGTGGCTCAGTAGAGGACTTCCTTGTCCTTCGTGTAGTTCCAGTTCCTTGTATTATACACTAATGGTGTATGAACAATATCAGGTTTTTATAATGGTAATGTTAATGTGTAACAGCATCTATTTATGATACTTATATGTTTCAATTGCTAGGAAAGCAAATGACATACATCAGAAAGTGACAGGATGAATTGAAATACATTTGAAAACTTGAGGAAAAGTCATGGTCACCAGTTTCCCCCCAAATCTTCATGCCAGCTTTTAGATTGATAAATCAAAGCTGGCTTAATGTTAACTGCTAATACGCATCCTTTATTTATAAGATATATTTTAGACATTCTGTAGAGGTCTAATGGCTTCACCAAGGGGGTTGTAGTAGAGAAGCTGATTTATTTCAGCATTGGGTACTAATAGGTCTCTTGTGGGATTCCATTCACTGACATTTTTACAGTCATGAGGAAATAGCAGAGCCACGGTTATTAATCATCCGGTTGCGACAGTTTGATTTCAGAGGCTCTTTGGTTGCACTTATACATACAAACTACCATTGCATTTTAGAGTCAGGCTTCTAAAATTTACCTGATTTTTATTTACCTTACTCTGTAACAACACAGATAACAGTGGAATCAAAATGCAGGAAGAAAATGAAGGGAAACTATTTAGTTGAAGATTTCCTACAAAGTTTTTCCGTTTAAGATAAATTTGTGCCGTTACATTGTTCCTCCCCCAGTCTGACGTGTGTACCACTTAGGAATCCTAAAGTTGGGTTTGTGGTTTTGAATTGGATAATATACCATATAAATATAAACGTATAAATTACAGTTAAATTCTAATATCCAAATGATTAATTATTGTCTTAATTTTCCTTTTTTATTGCTGTATTGTCATTAAATACAAAATAAAGCTTTATTTATAACAGGTAAGAGAGAAAACAAATTAAGATCTTCTATTTAAATTTATTGTCAGTTTTTATGCTAACCGTGTAACTCTTCTCTGAATGGCTGATAACAGAAGAAGAAAGTCATTTTGATATTTGACTCTGCAGATAAATATGTACTATGATTGTCCTACAATATATATGACCATACATAGCTTGCAAAAGGTTGGGGGCACAGTTGCTTATCTAGTCAGGTATATAGAAAGCTATTGCACTATTACATGGGGAAAAAAGTATGCCACGCAGGAGCTACAGAGCACTCAAGGAAATTATCAGGGCAGTGCTGGAATTTTTAATAAGAACATCCTGTTGCATTCTTTTATTTGTGGCTATTTTAAATGCTAACACAATTCCAACCATGTGCTATGTATAGAAGGAGGTAGATATCCTATTCTTCATTCCCGTTATCCTAGCATCTTGAATTTCTTTTACTGATATTTAAAGAATTAGAAATGGGTTGCTTTTTCAGATTGCCTGTTTAACATGTAGTTTTTTTAAAACAAGAGCCTGTAAAACTAATCTTAGAGAAGATAGATGAAGTTAGGTATTTCACTGTCAAGTTCTTATGATGTTTTCTGTATTGGAGTTACAGGCAAAAAAATCAGGGGGATGATTTCTGTTTGTACTTATCTGTACAGAAGGAATTACCCTAGGAGTAACCCTTCAAGATAAGCTGCACGAGTACTATCTGCTCGTTAGAGTACGTGCTTCATTCACTGTTCCCACGTTAGTTTTGGATAAATTTCTGTGTAACTGGCGTTCGGTGGCTAGGTAAGATCACTGAGCTGGGTCAGGATATTTTCTGCAAGGAACAGGACCTAGTTTGTGGCGTAGTTGTTAGTGGTCCTTACGGGGTTAGAATGTTCAGGGAAACTCCTAAACTTTAATTCTTCTGAAATCTTAACGTGTAAGAATGGACAAAAGAATTTCAGTCCCTATGGCTGTAACAAGCGGTCCCTTGTAAGGGCTCCTTCATAGTGATGGTACTATTTAGGGAGCCATACTCCTCCTGGCACAGTTGTACTCCCATTGATGCTAAGAAAAGAATTTAAACATTAATTCTAATTGTTTTTAAGTGAATCATTGACAATTTAATCTGCTACAGAGTGTCCCTGCTAGTTTTTGCAGCAAACAATGGAGGATATAAATGGGTCTTTGAGTCCCTGGCTATTATACTCGCCTGCATCATATCACTCCTTTCCAGTATTTGTCATGTGTCTATATTGTCACAATTCCTGACTTTGTATATGTTACATCTGTGTTTGAGAATGTTTTGTGTGAAGCAGCACAAATACTGTCTTGTAAAGATTTTTACGTATACATGCTTTTATTCCATCCAACAGACTGAGCCTGAAATTATAGAAGAAACAAATGTTGACCGTGTCAACGAGCCTCGGAGTTACACCAGGTCCCGTCAGGCCAAAGGCCACTCGGAGACCTCAACTTTAAGTTCTCAGCCCTCCATTGATGAGGTTCGACAGCAGATGCATATGCTCTTGGAAGAGGCTTTCAGCCTGGCCTCTGCGGGCCACGGAGGACAGAGCAGGCAGGAGGCGTACAGCTCAGCACCGCACTTGCCCTACTCGGAGGTTGTGACCAGTGCTCCTGGCACCATGACCCGACCTAGAGGGGGGGTACAGTGGGTACCCACATACAGACCAGAAATGTATCAGTACAGTTTACCGAGACCAGTAAGTGAAACTTCTCTTTAGTAATATCATAAAGGTATTTCTACTCTGAGACACGTTTTTTAAAGATGGAGCCCCATTTACATGCTTAGCACCAGATGGAAAGCCATGCTTGCAGTAAATGAGTATGGCTAGTGGGGTGTATGCATGTGTGCTTACCCATACCCATCTCTTGCATGAAGACTCTTAGTATCTATTTTAGCAGCAAGGTTGCCTTGTCTAAATTGTACTTGAAAGAACGGGCTGCACTAAGCTCCAGGCTGTTCAACAGATCAAGAACTTGTTTGCATGTCTCCTCCTGCTCACTGAACACAGAATAGGAAGCAATCTGGTTTTGTAGAACAGCTACAAAAGCAGGGTGTGAAACATTCAACGCTTCTGCACGCGGTCCATCGTTGAAGAGCAGCGTTGTAAGAGGGGGAACCAAGTGTAATAATCAGAGTGACCTGAAATGTGGGCTGTTATTGACAATCTTGCAGTTATAGCTATTGACTTGGGACTCTAGAGATGGTTTAATTCCACAGGTTTCTTGGTTGACCTTATGTAAGTTGCTCGTCATCCCTCACTTTCTAGCCTCAAATCGCAGCTAACATCCTTACCGCACAAAAGTAATAAATAAGAACTGAAATCCATGGATGGAAATTGTTAATGGAATTTTGTAGGTATCTAGACAGCAGTCGCAGTAGCACTGTGCACACCATCGGCATGTTAAACCACCCCTGAATTCTCACACATGGTATTGTGAAACTCGACAAACATTTTCCTTCTCATATGTCAGGTACAAATGTAAACAAGACATGATGGGTTCCTTTCACATGAGAAACAGCCCATCTATCAATATGAATGTGAAAAGTTCTTCATTTTAAGGCTTTTTTTTTTGGTCAGAAATGATTATTTTTTTGGAAAAAATGCATTTCAAATGGAGTCCCTTACTCTGGCTAGAATAAGACAATAATGCAGAAAAATGTCCTCAGTTCAAAATAACTATTACTATGACTTCCTTCCATGACAAAAAAAAAACCAAAACCCATTAAGGGATGCTGCTTCTCAACTATCTGAGCATATTTGAAAGCCAATGGCACTGCCTGCAAAGGTTCATGCTGCTGCTATTTAAATCATGCTAAAGGTTATTTCTGGCACTTTGAAATTGGTCTGATGAAATTCATACAGTATATAATCATATTTTATGGTTAGAATTCGATTACAAGCTTAAGTGACAGCTAATGGGTAGTCAAATTACTTTGACACTTCAGAGAGTCTTTCTAAAATGAAATTAAAAATACTATATGGTGACAGATTTGTAAAAAATGTAATAGCCATACTTTTTCGGTGAATGCTTCACTATTTTCTTTCTAAGACTCGTTACTCTTCTAAATCATCTGCATGTTTAGGACCTTTAAACATTTGCTTATCTTTCTGGCGTTTTGAAGATAGTGTTAAAAAGTTCCTTGAAGATAACTGATCACCACAGATTAGGATAGGCACAGGCTGCTGGACTCCGGATAAGGGCTGTTAATTCATAGTTTTCTGCGTATTAGTTTCACAAATACGAGCTGTACTATAACTAAGCCATTTACTGTTTTGTTCTCAAATGGGGACGGAGGATTGGGATTGAAAATATCCAGCTGAGACGCGTGGGAAGTGACCTGTGGGTAGGAAAAACGGACGCATTACTGCTCCCAGGACCTTCGCAGCTGTTTGCCTGCCCAGGAGAGCTCCGTTCAGCAGCTCTGGGGGAGATGCTGCAAAGGGGAGCGCTCGGGAGTGGCTCGGCTGACAGGTAGAGAAGGTGTCCGGGGTGAGCCAGCAGCCTCCGGCAGCTTTGAGGATGAGAGGTACCTGAGCACTGGGATGTTTGTTATATGGGGGGGGATGCAAACCAACAATTAGTTATTTTTGTCCTTTCTTAAAATTAAGCTCTTAGTGGCAATTAAAAGTCAACATTAACAATGCTATTATAATTCAAAATCTGGATTCAAAAGCATTTTGCCTGCGTAGATGGAACAAATGCAGACATTGCCTTTACTGTTGCGTCTCTATATACAATGCGAGTGCAAAGATCTGCAGCCCGTCACTCTCTTCTAAGATCTGGCTCTTTGCAGTCCAGTTACACTAGACTCTCAACTTTTTACAAGATCCCACAAACTTTCCAGTAACTTCAGTGCAACTTTAGGTTTTATTATTGCAAAGGCATTTCCGAGGTGATACAAGTGCTGTGTAAGATTTCTAGCACAGACGTTCTCTACCTTTATAAAGCACAAATGGTAAACAGATTGAGGCAAACCAGCAAAAATCTGCATCCAAATCTCCATCTCAGTGTTTCCCTCTGTACCATATGCTTTCAGGCAACCAGAACCACTCTCCGTCTATGTTTCAAGTCTCCTCCAAGTTATGGATCTTTGATTTTTTGCGGTCAACTTCTTGGATGGTCCCACCATCAAACAGTTGTGTATCTCTCCATAGCATGCATACATCTTCTTTTTCCTTTTTCTTTTTCCTTTTGAGGCCGCCTGTGGTTTTTTTTTATATGCTAGCATTAATATCTAGATTCTCTGTAGCTCTTGTGAGGGAATGCCCGTCTGTCAAACTGCTAATGGGTGACCTGTGGTAGCAGGATTCCTTCATCTGGGGCTCGTGCCTTCTCCTGGCAGAGAAAAGCTAGTAAAATGCAAACTCTTAGTGTTGTTCTGGAGCCTCCAAAAACAGGATGAGCAACACTTGGCTGAGTCCTTGTCATCCAGCTACCATACAATCCGTATGGATGGATATACCATACTATGACTGGAGGATGGAGTTATAGCGTTGAGCGTACAACACAAGCCTGACCGCCAGCATTGTACCTTGGCAGATCATGTTACTGCTTTGGAAATTTGCACGGCTGAGTCGAGCAGAGAGCTATGACCAGGGGAAAAAAAAAAACCCCTCTTTATTACAAGGCTGGACCAGTTCCCATCTCTCCTCTTTAGTGCTCTGGACAGAGGAGTGAGAGTAACAGAGCTCTGGGTCCCAAGGTGAGACCTAGCACCGTACAACAGGCACTGCTGGACAGACTTGCAGGCTGAGTGACTGGTCAGGTATCCAAGTCCTTAGAGCTTCTCTTCATTTAACAGAGGTAAAGTGAGAGTATTTTACCAAAGTTCAGCCACTTTCCGTAACAGTGACTAAACTAAGTATAAAACAGGACAGCTAGCAAAGCAAAACCAAATCCAGCTGAAATCAATGTTTGCATTATTCCAGGATTGCAATTTAATAATCAAATTAGTTAAATCATTCAATGAATAAACAAAGACGCTGCCCTTTTAATTCCTATGGTGAGATGTAAGGAGATGGATACTTCTGTAATTAGAAGGCAACACTGAATAATTTCACCCAAGACAAATGCATCTGTAAGTTGGAGGTGGTAAAAATATTTTAATACTGCAACCAGGGACATGTAGCCTTAAAGCTAACTGCAAAGTTTCTCCTTTAGACTTTAGTTATTGTGTGCTGATTTTTAACTTTTTTTCCCTGCATCCTGAAAGGTACCTTAGACTTTTGTGGGTTGTAGAAGACAGGTGTCTGCCGGTGCCTGGACTTTATCTTCCAGAGGGTTGTGTTGTATGTCTCCTGGGCCCAAAGGCTGAAGTTTCTCTGCTATACTGCACCCACTACTTTTAAAATTCTTCACTGATTTGTTTTTTAAACTGTCAGTCTTTTAGCCACAACAGACTCCTTCACTGGCATTTCTGCCTGAAAGGGTGGGTTGGGTCTGCAATCTGGTACCTGTGCAGTCTGTCCTGAATCTCAAATTTGATTGCTTGTGCCAGTGATTGTTATAGCCTTTGTATTATACAAGTCCTCATTGTTCAACAAAATAGAGTTTGGAATCCATGCGGAATGTTTCTCTTTTTAAGTTGTTTTGGGTTTTGGTTTTTTTTGGGTGAACAACAAAAGTGATGCAACTTTTTTTAAAGGATGAACTCCTTTTGAAGAATAAAATTAGGGAAATTTTCTGTGAAATCAGCTCTTTGTTTTTTTTTCTGATTGGATTTACAACAGTATACGAATTTCAGGAAAGCGACTTTATTTCTACAATCATGCCAGTTAGCCTAGAACCAAAGGGCTCACCTAAATCTATAACCGACAGGCCTCTCTAGTAAAACTTTGGTTTAATTTAGCCTCTGAACAATTTTTTTCCATTTGTGTAATGCATGTAGGAAAACACCAATGTCCTGACCCATTGGAGAAATTCTAGAAATTTTAGTGGAGTTCCCTCTTGTAACGCTTTTGGTGTCTGTGGAAGCTCAGCACAAAGAGGACTGACTGCTGTCCCCCAGGACGTTCCTTGGCATGGCGTAGCAGATCTCGTAACAGGATTTTTCACTTGAATGTGATTCCCTCTGGCCAGCCATTAGCAAAATACTGCTGCTCACTCAAAATTGTTCATCTCCTATGTAAGCAGCAAAATAAGTGCTTTGATTTTCCATTTTACTTTTTCCTCCAAAATTTTCGGTGTAAGTCACAGCACATTTGTGAACTGTTCTTTGTGATCCCTTAAAATGCCTCCTTTGATGTCCGTATTCCAAAGCACATCCACTAACACACAGGAGAAAACCCACATCTGCCTCTGTGTGTCTGTCCACCCTGTTACGCTCAAACAGTATCTGGAGTCACCGACCACTCTGAAACATTGGCTCATGTGCTGTTCCTTTAAAATAGCAGGGGAAAAAAGAGAATTTCATACTTGGTACAAATGCATGCTGAGAGCAAGATGTGGGA
The DNA here is from genome assembly GCF_035582795.1 of Mycteria americana. NCBI lineage: Eukaryota > Metazoa > Chordata > Aves > Ciconiiformes > Ciconiidae > Mycteria > Mycteria americana. The sequence goes on from NC_134369.1 coordinate 9,765,538, forward strand.
TGAAAGGCTTGTGGAGCCAGAAGGAAGAGTTCAGTTCAGCCTGTGAGAGCACTGCCAACTTTTCAGATGCAGAAGAGGCATTGCGGACCATTTCAAGTCCAGCGCTATTAGGAGAAATCTAATTGAGGTTTTCTTTGATGCCAATAGCATTTGTTTTTTCTATACAGTTCTTTCATTAAAAATCAGTGTTTCCAACCGCTGGCTAGGAAATGTACCATTGCCTTTTTAGATTTTTTTTTTTTCCCCCCACCTAAATATAGAAATACTTTAATACCATTGTAGCATGCTGAAAGTAAATATTAGGAGACTTTGTAGGTGGCATGAAAGGAAAAATGATTTTCATAGACATGCCTTTGAGGGACTCTACCCTGCTTTAAAAGGGGTGGCAGTGAGAGGCGGGAGAAGGATGCTTGGTCTGTATTGCTTTTCCCTTAGAGACACTAACATCAAAAGTCAGTATTTGATAAGTTACCTTTCCTCTGTGTTAACCCAGTTTTGCAGCTATTTGAGAAAGAAGGTATTGGAACACTGTCTAAATGTGTAATTTTAAAAGATGATTACTGAAAGACAGTGGGTTTTGATATTTAGTGTGGGATTTATATTGCCAAATTCAAACCTAAATGTAGGTGTTAAGTCTGAGCTAATCATGTAAATCCTGTAGGCTCTTTCTACAGGCAGGAGATAGAGAGTGACTCATCCCATGGTAACATGTTTTTAGCTTTCTCTGCTGTTCGGGGAGGGAGCTTCTCTGGCTAAACCAGATCCCTCTTGTTTAGAGGGCCAAAGTCCTACCATTGGACTTTGGACTCTAGTTTTTGTCAAAATGCCTATGTCTTGATACTGGACAGCCTCCCCGTCATTTGTTATTTGCTATTGCTCTGATCTTATCTTTAATCCTGTGCATTGCTCTGAAGCATCGTCAATAAAAGCATAATAAAAAAAAAAAACCAACCCACAATGTGTTGAAGAAAAGTGTCAATGAAGTGCTAGAGAGATATCATCCCTCTGTCTTTAAGTATATTTAGCAAAATTATGACCTCTTATCTATAGCAGTACAAAGAATTTAGAAGAGAAATTTTGTCCTACATGTCATTTCTTGGGTGCCATGAGTTTCACGCACATGATTACTCGTCCTTCACATGTATTAGTGATGAAATCCAGAATCACTATGGGCAACATGCTTAATTGTGTGACTCAGCGGGTTGGTCCTGTGTTCCTCTGAATTGCTCTGCTTTTTCAGAACTGTTCGAGACCTTCGTTATTGCTTTAGAAAGTTACAGAGCTTGGGGTTTTTGTGAAGAATTTTCTTTTCATCTCTTCAAGGCTGAAAGGAAGAGGTTGAAATGTGCATTGCTCACAGGCAGCTTCACTTCACTACATGCTGCTCTGAGGATGCTTTCTGAATCTTTAAAATACGTTGTTTCTGGAGGAAGTGAAAATACTGAGACCTTTTTCCTGTGGGTCCAAAGCAGCTGTCGAGTCTCACATAATCATAACAGATCTGCTTTGCCAGCAAGGTTACAAATGTCACAGAGACAGAGTTTAATACGTTTTATTTTAATTAGACTTCATCTTGGCTCTGAACTCATTTGTTCATATTCTCTTCCACATCCCTAAAATCACCCAAGCACTGTAAATTCTCAAATAAAAGGCAATTATTATTGATGCCACAAAAAGTTAACTTCCTGTTGGCTGGCACGCAAAGCAGGTATTTAATTTCTGACTTTCTTTTGGTTTTTAATTTGACAGAGATCTATTGGTGTTTCAGAAAATATTTATTTTTCTCCTTTACAGGCTTACAGATTTTCTCAGCTTCCTGAGATGGTAATGGGTTCTCCTCCTCCTCCTGTCCCTCCCAGAACAGGTCCTGTGGCTGTTGCCTCTCTCAGGAGGTATTTATCTGTTGTTTTATTTTAGGTATGAACTCTAAAAACCACTGTTGTAATAAGAACTGGGGCAAACCCTGAAGGGGCACTTAGAAGCCACTTACAAGGCACTTACAAAGACACATTCATGAAATTAGAAACATGTTGTTTTTATTTCATTTTAACATGAAGAGGAAAGGAATAACAATGAATTTTCTCTTCTATTAGCTAACCAGTTTCAATAAAATTAGGAAATCCAGGCTCCGATTTCTTTTAAAACATGCTTTGCCTCAACTCGCATAATGGCGTATTGTATTGCAGATGTGTGGTAGATAATTGCCCTGTCATTCTCCCTGCTTTTCTCTATTGTAAGGACTTGCAACAGGATATGGATGAATTGTAAGATGTCTCTCGGTACCCCGGGTCTGGGGATTTCTGCCTGGCTTTCAGATATCTCATATCTGCGTTTCTGAAGCCAAATACATGCAAAAGCCTGCTTGCCTTAGCTCAGTGCATACATTTTGCCTCTTCCTCACAGTAAGGCACTCTATAAAATGTATTTCAAGGAATCCTTACGCTTCTGTGGTGGATGAACTCATTTAGCCCTCAGTGCTGTGCTGTTAGGTACTGCCTGGTGCCGACTACAATTCGAGGCACTGCAGGCCTGCTGAGAGCTGCTGTGGAGCACCGAGGCCAAAGGAAACTTTTCTGAGTGGCTGCTAATGATATCGTAACTGCATCCAGATATTCAGGATACGGACACTGGTGACATATTCTTGTTCATCCATTACATCTTAGCTCTAAAGCAACTGGGACACACCATGTCAAAAGATGTTAGTACTTCCCAAGTGCAGTTAATGTTATTTACCATAGTAGTCTCCTACTATATGATACCATGTCATATATGCTGTAGTAATATGGTATTGTCTACAGTCTTGTGTTGATGAACTATGGTAAAGCTCTAGTTTTTGTGTTACATGTCACAGGCAGTTGTTTGAAGCAGCAAGCAAAGCCTCTATGAAATGGTAGTAACATGCTTTGGCAAAGTAGTGACCAGGCTGAAGAAGTTGTTCTCAGACTTCTCCAGACTTACTGTTCTCCAGTTGTTCTCCAAATTTCTGTCATGCCAGAGCAAAATCAGATAGCTCGTTCCTAGCTGGGTTGTCATACTGTAGCTGATGGGCATGTATGTGGCTGTGAATCTCATTTGTCAGTCAGAAGGACAAAAGTTTCTATTTTTTTCTTTCTTGATGCACAGGTCTACATCAGATATTGGCAGCAAAGTGAGAATACCTGAGTCCAGTGGGGCAGATCAGGCCCAGCATCATGATCAGGCATCTTTTGCACCTGGTTCAAGAGCTCCGATGTCTGTTGGTCCACTTGATCAATCAGCTTTTCACTCAGGTGAAACAACAGTGCAGACCCAACTTGCAGCTTTGAGACCCTCAATTTCTTTCTGCATATAAATGGATGTATGGGCTATAGCAAGTACAGATGATTATTTGGAGAAAGACTGTATTAGGTGTTTTTTTCTGGTGCAACTGAAGGAGACCTAAAAAGAATTGCTCCTTTGTAAATGCAGCATCAGTTGCATTGTAGAATACTCCTCATTCTGCAGAAGCACCAGAAAATGGTCGTTTCTGAACGTAAGACCCAGCAGTAATGTACCAGATGGTCTTTGTTCAACTACGGCATTCTGCTGGCTCACTGATAAGGACTCTGAATTATTAAAGCCCAGTAAAACAGTTCATCTGTACCACAAAATCCACTGGAATTTTTAGCACTGGTACAGAGGGTGTTGGCTGGCAAAAGCAGAAGTTGCACTATTGGGACCGTGGTGTGACTTGTGTGTTGCGTTGCACCATGCACAGAAACAAGCAAAGCGGGAGAGATGGGTAACAGGGTTTTGAGGGGCATGGAGAAATGAGGTGGATCTTTCCATAATTTTATCAGTCAAGAATGTCAGGCCAAGTGCTTGAAAACAGAGTACGTACAATGGAGCTGTAAGTAGTACTGCAGAAGGAGGCTTAATGGCATTCAGCTCTGCTTGGTTTGTAAGGAAAAGGAGGAAAAACAAGTGGACGTGAAGAATAGTGTGTGCGAGACTGAGGTTTTCCAACCTGACCATGGGATGAGTTTTATGACTCCCTAGTTCCTCTTGAGAAACTTAACCCCTAGTCTTGTCACAACAAGTGAGCTGCTGAGGGGGGTAAGTTGAAGATATGTGCCCCCTTCCAAACACAAGGCAGCAGTGCTTTTGCATCGTCAAAGGTAATCCATTAGCTTGTCTCCCCTCCTGTTTTGGAGAAATTAGTTCCTGCTCAAGTGCAGAACTTGTTTTGGGTCTAAATGTCCCAGTTTTAAAGGCTTAGTGAGTTCCTGGTCCTTTTGATACGAATCTTGTTTACGAATGCATTGATTTAATCGCGAGATTAAGCCGATACACTGTTTTGGTGGTATCTGGATAACATTTAGCTGGGAAAATATTTGAAATAGCTTCTTATTGGCAAACAATGTTTTCTTGAAGAGCTATAGAAAAGAACTTACAAGATTAAAAAAATTTACATTGTCAGTTCAAAGTTTTGAAATTAGTAGGTTTATTAGACATTGCTCTGTTAATCTGCCAGAAAAATTTCTTTCTTAGCTTGCTCAGAAGTAATAGAGAGTTATCTGCATTGTATTCAACACCTTCTACTGAGAATAATAATGTGGATATGCAAATCTGTTGTCAATTAATTAAATACAGTAGGTTTGAAAGATCCATTCTGCTCTCACTTCTTGTCATACCTCTGCCAACGGTGCATGTGAATCTGCAAAGAGCAGATGCTCACCTTTTCGTTTTAAAGCATTTCAAGCTATAAAATATGCCACGCTACCAAGAGCTCTTTCTTCATGTCTGCAGTAATCTGTTCAGTGTGATATACCTTTTTATAATTTCCAGTGATGTGCAGATTTTATTGCTGTATGTTAAAACCAGGTATGTTGTGTTACCACTGAAGAGTGGCTGCATTTCAGAAGAGACAGCGACCTCTGTGTACACTGAGGAGCTCGCCAGAATTATTCTGGGGGTAGTTGGAGGAAACTTTCATATATGATAGATGCTACAAATGGCTATAATAAAGGGAAAGACTAAGACAGTTGTAAGAAACCTGCAACTGTAATACAAACAAGGATTTCTAAAGTTCTGATAGGAAAATAAAGTTTTATTGCCTCAATAGATGAAGAAACATTGCTGCAGGTGCTGATTTGGCGTGAAAGAGCCTAATGGGCTCATGCAGCCCATCAAGATCAGCTTTAAGATAATGATGTGGTAAGAATTGGGTTAAGGTACTACATCAGGTAATTGAGTGTTCATTTTGAATAGTAGCTCATTTTGCTGCAGTTAAATCAAAAGAGCATTTTGGTGTAGAAGCCATGTGTCATCTACAGGAGCAGCACTTTCTTCTCCATACATGTGTGAAGAATACTTATTTCCAGCCTTGCTAACTCATTTAAAATAGCAGCCCTTGCGCTGCCTGTGACCTGGGAAGAACAAAGATCGCCCACGCCTCTTCTCTTAGCCCACCTCCTTGCAAACCAAGGGGCTGGAGGAACTGGGATAGAGGTCCTCTGAGATACCCTGTGGCTACCTGCTGTGCAGACATACATCATAGATCCCACTGGTCCATAGCAATTCCACAGTGACTGCTCCTCTGAGGGCTGGGTGACCTCAGCATCCTCCCTGCCATAGTGCCTTTTCACCTACAACCCGATGTCAAAATGAAAGCTAGGACTTAGTCCCTAACAGTGGAAAACACTGTGTAACTGTAAAGAGTTTTTAGTCCATATTTTGGATGACATAGCCCTCATTTTTCTTCCAATTTTTTTCTGAATTGTTTTTTTTGAGACAGTGTTGAAAGAGATGATATGTTTCTGATCTGGAGGCAATCGTGCTACAAAATATATTTTTCTCCTCTTTGCGTGCCCTGATTGCACGCATAGCCCTTCTGGCCTAGGACTGCATGGGAGGTTGTTGAGAACCTATAAATTGCTGGGTTTGTGGAGACTGCTTTGGGGATGGTCGTCACTGTTCGAGTCTTTCTATCTCTACGTACAAGCCCATGCAGCGTTCCCAGTATCTATCAGAGGAAGCAGCCTAACCCTCTTGCAGAGTGTTCAGAAGTGAGGATGTGCCAGGGCTGTGAATTACATTCTGGGGGGCAGATATGTGAAGCAGCCAGTAAGTGATGCTAATTTCTATCAGTTATTCTGTTTGAAGTTTGGGGGAATGCCCATGTCTTGCCATTTTGTCAGTACCTCTCATGCAGTGGTATCATATCTGCTGAGGGCAATTAGTGGCAATATTCAAATGCTGGGCAGTTGGAGGGGAGAGGAATTGTATTTTCTCTGCATTGACTTTAGTACAGAGCCAGTGCCCATCTGTGCAATGTCACTGTACTTCCATTCCTCAGCGAAAAAACGTTGTACTTTATTGTGTTCTTATGGGGTTTACCGACTCCTGCTTTCACATAAATGATGTTATTTTTGCTATATTCTGTGAATCTGAGAAGTAAAATACATGTCCATGTGTTATAACTGAGTACTCAAAGCACACCGTCCACACGCTGTATTTACTACCTGATAAAGATGATACAGAGCTTTCCCACCCAGGATTTAGGAATGAGGATTTTATGACCATAGTGTAGCAGTGGTACACTGCTGGTGTCTGTCTTCGAGTGTAAATCAACACTAGAGGAAGGAAGTCTTACTGGACAAGCAAGTTGTTTCTATTTTATTCTAAACTTGGCAAATACATGGAGTTATGATGGTTTTTCTCAAGGAAAATAGCGGGAGCACACGATAAGATGCTGGTCTTCCAGACAGCCTAGTTATATCATGTGGATAATCTGAGTAATTGCAGCAAGAACCACATCGTTCCGTGCATCTCTGTGAGCCCCAGGAATAAACCCTACCTGAAAGAGCAGATGTAACCATATCCAGAGATTTGGCTGAACCACATACTAGGAAGGCTGGTTTCTCCCACCCAACTTGGAGTATGACAGTGGAATTTTAGTAGAAGGCTTCCTGGACATACCTATGCATACATCTTGATCAAGACATGACAAAACAGATTTGGTGTCAAGAAGTTTCCTTGGAAATATTTAAGTTGTAGCTGCATAATTTATTGCAGTCACAGACTGTTCCTGGAAAAGGAATTGAGCAGGTAGAGCCTTGGTATTTTTTATGGCAGCATTGAAGCTTTGTGATGGGGTTGTTGAAATTACAGCCTTTCAAATGTATCTCTCACTCATTTTTGTAGGTTTTGTGCCTAGAGATATTAAGACAGTTTTACTGTGTACACTGAATGCTCTAAAACCTGCTGTAGAAAAGAAAGGTGCACTACTCTGAAACCCATGGTAACAACAGCTAAAAATTGAATACAAGGAAGCAAATGTAAGAGGGGAAAAAAGCCTTTTTTTTCTAATGATTCAAACGTTTGATGAAGATCAGTTGTTACAAGGATCAAGTCCTAAGGACTAAGTCCTCATATCTTTATCTGAAGGCTATGCATGATAACATAGACAACTGGAAATCTTGCCTTCTCCAGTATTTCCCAGTATTATAGAGATGTTCTAGTCAGATGGTGGGAGCCTTACATCCAACCGATGGTGATCATGTTCTCACCAATTGAAAAAAAAAAAAAAAGACCGAGGCCAGTTACTCCATAAGCATTATCTTCTAATTTATAACTCAAAATGTCAGCTATTAATTATATCTACTCTCTTTCTTAATAGGAAATACCGTACCAGCAGTGTTTGCCATACCAGCAGCAAACCGACCTGGCTTCACAGGCTATTTTATCCCAACACCACCCACTGCATACAGGAACCAAGCCTGGATGCCCTATGCTGGAGAGAATGAATTACCAGGGCAGTGGGCAGACTCAGTAAGCATCCTTGCTTTTCTAACGACATATGCTTTCTGTGATTTGCAGAGGAGGGGTTTTAAGCAATGCTAAGTGATCGGCATAATTCTTCCTTGAATGGTAATAATATCTAGTAGTGAAAAGTTATGAGAGGGGGCATAGATACTTTAGCTGTCCATCCCGTGAACTGTAAGTAAAGTCTTTCAGAGAGTTAAATCATTCGCTAGGTTAGGGGCTGGCACCCGTTCAAAACTGGTGAATTAGGTACCATTTTTCTTTCCCAAGACAGAGGTTAAATGTTTGGATAGGCACGTGGCCGGAGTAGGTGATGCTGCCTCTCAAGGTGGCCTTGTGCTGTTTGGAAGCTGGGGAGCATCTTTCCCTCCTGTAAGGTCCTCCCAAGAGAGCCCGGCTCCCAAATCCTAGCTCCCGGCTCTGCCGCAGCCCTGCTGTGCAGTGTTTCAAGTCCTCCTGCAGGCTGCAGTGACAGAACATAAATTAAATAATTAATTGCACAATCCTAGTCTGGGACAGATGTAATTTTTAGCTCGAAGTATACCTACATTTCAAGGAAATGAAGTTGAGACATCCTAAAATGAATTGCAGTAGTTTATCATGTTTGAAACAATTTATAAAATTTAGGGCTTTTTTTCAGCTAGGAAAAAAAAGATCAATTCTGCTGCTTGAGCTCACATGTTGGTATTTATGCAGAACCAATTCAGCTAAACAAACTGGGAGATGGATTCTATTTCCTTGTGCACATCATCAACAGAATATTTTAGTGAATTGCAGTCGGAGTCTAATAGTTTGCTTAGCTGCTCAAAGCCAGAGACAACACGGTCATATAAATGTTCCTGGGGGCACCTATTTATTGCTAAATCTTTATTACTGCTCCTGATGCCTGCGAGGAAAAGAATTCAGTTTGACTGTCAGATGCAAGTCTGAACTTGTAGGCTGACTGTCAAGAAAAAAGAAGTATGTTCATCTGTAAGCTGAGCACATCTGCTGATGTGCCCCTGACACCTGGAGGCTTTTGATGCCATCATACACATTCCCTTCCCAGAGCTGTCCTTTAAAGCATGGAAACCCTTTTTCTTTTCATTGGGTTTTTTTTTTTGGGGGTGGTGGGGGTGGTGGTTGTAGTTGTTTTTAACCCTACTGACATTTTAAATCCAGGAGGCCCATTGTGTCTGAGCAATGATTTTAAACTTTTTCTTTAAGAAGAAGGAGAAAAAAACCAAACCAAACCAGGAAAAGTATTTTACTTGTCTTCCATTCTTTTTCCCTTTTGTATCCCTACTCCTTGGCTGCAGTCTCATGAAAAAAGTCAGATACCGCTTGTCAAAAGGGGAGACTGAAAACAAACTTGACAAAACTGGAACACAAGTCTCCAGCCCCCAGTTCCTTCCTCTGGAAGAAGAGTGTAACCCTGTTGTGGCTTTCCCTGTCTTCAGGGAAAGAGGTGGGAAGAGCAGTTAGTGCCGGTGGACCGTACACAGAGGAATGGATAGGGATGCGAGAAACTGTCTGAAAAATAACTGTGGCAATATAGAATTCAAAGGAAACAAATATTCCTTTTAACTTCACTTACCCATTACAGAGTTTTAACAAGTTCTTGTCACTCGGACTTTCAGCCCTCCTGTGACTTTGCAGGAGAAGAGGAAAAAATGTAAGCCCAAACCACTTCAGTTTCTGCAATGAATTTGCACCTCCCAATGACTGCAAATCTGTCAAGAAATTTCCTTTATTTGAAAATCATTACTAGAGGAACTAGTAATAGTGTTAGCAACATAATACGGCCGGAAAGCCTGAATAAAACTGCAAAAAATAAAGATCTAAAGTAATACCCAGGGTTTGAGTTTCTGGGTGCTTTCTGGTTTCTGAGCCTCTAGATTATACCCTGATCATGCTTCCAAGGTTTTCTTGACACTTAGTAAGAACAGAGGCTTAATATCTATAAGGTGAGAATTGAAATTCTTTACTTTTCATGCATTTCCACTAGCTGGACTGTAAACAAGGGGACATAGGAAAACAGGAGATTTGACCACAAAGAATTATCTTATAAGCTCAATTTACTGTAACGTACTCTTTTCTCAGTTTAAAAGGTAAGTATTGAAGCACTAAGTTTTGTGGGAGAAGGGAACTGTGTCCAACAACATTTACTTTCCAAACTGCTGGATGCTGCTTAGTGAAAGCAGTAACCTGGTGGCCTCTAGTGGTGTGTTCACATGTTGTACTACTAAAATGTTTGTCTTTTGAATGATGTGTTGTAAACTAAACAGAGGCAACTGCATTTAAAGATCATTTTCATATCATGCCCGCTTCCTGTGTTTGTCTCATCACATCATACTGAACGTGTTTGACATTCTCTTAATCGCTTGATGGATATCCAAGATCATATAGAGCATGTGTAAATCCTAGTAGTCAGGTTTTCATAGGTTCTTAGATGCCTGAAGTGGTAGGATTTTCAAAAGCACGCAAGGGGTTGTTAAACTCTCACAGGGCCAGAGCCAAAATGGGATTTAAGCCAAAGTCCACAGCTGTCACTCTGAAGTCCGTGTTGAGGTCCCGTGTTCCTCAGAAGGTATATAAAATTGGCAGATGGTTAATGTCTTGACATTTCAGTCTGCTTGCAGACACCTAAAATTCTGAAATTCTGCTTGAGGCGTACCCACCAAAGCCTTAGTCCTGGTGGGTGAAGCACCTTACACCTCAGCCTGACTGAAATCCAAAAATTAGCAGACACATCTGCCTGGCCGCCTGTATTATATGCTTATATAAGACCTCAATGTATTTGGAAAGTCAAAAACGTGGTTTTCCCATTTAAAGCAAAAAGAATTACAAAGTTAACTTTCTAGTAATTAAACATGGTGGAAACGTATCACTTAACTTGTAAGTGATAGTTAGATAGAAGAGTATAGTGTAGATAAGTGTAGTTTTCTGAGTCAGTTCACAAAAAAGCATCACTGAACTTTCCTTACTTACTTGTCATTGGCATGGACTAGAATGATCAGCTGGTAAGCTTTTTCTCAAAGAGAAATTATCTTGTCCTAGTAATAGGTTATGGGTTGCCTTCTGTAACAACATATAGCCTACTTCAAAACAAAGGGCCGTAGATTCCTGTTTTATAGACTTTTGCAAAACATAAATAGTATTTTTATTTGATGCATTAAAAACTTGAGGACTATAAAGACTGGTATCGTGGTTCGTGGATTTGTGAAGGAAATTTAGTATCTCACAGTGACTAAAGGGCCTACGCTATTATTTTAGTTTTAGCCAGTGTAACGTGGGGCTGAAATCAGTGAAATTACAACAGAGTAAAATTGTGAATCCCCCATGTAATTCTGTTAAATGTGGCCAGAAATCCTGATACTTCTGGGAAGACAAACCTCCTTTTCAGTGTTGAGTTTCCAGGTTGGCATATCTGAGCTTAGCCCCGTTGTCTGGATCTAGTGAGTTTTTGTTAGGAACGGTAAGTCCAGAGACTTGGCTGTCTTGGATTAGACAGTGGCTGCAAATCAGCGAACTCTACTTTTCTGTTCTAGGCTTTTCGGTCTCCTGAAACGTAGTGGTGCTGTCTGTTTAAAACTGAAATGTTTAGGAGGAATAGTAAGCGGACAACACACTTTCAGAAAAGCCTTCTCCCTTTGACTTTTTGTAGTGATGATAAATTAGGACATGCAATGTTTCCCCTGCGAGGTGTTTTTGCTGCCACAGTCTGGGGAGTTGAGTACCCAGTACATTGACATATGTGCTTAAACGGCACATGCCAAGGTAGACATTTGTAAATGGACGCTTAGGAGTATGAAGTTTATGTTCTCTTCATATGGTCCTATCTGTTACATCTTATTCTGCCCCAGGGAGGTTTGTGTTACCTGGCAGGTGGCACTACAGATCAACCGTTCTGTATAATTTTGTGTAATTACAATGCCCTACAGGTTCCACTACCTGGATACATTGAGGCTTATCCGAGGCCCCGCTACCAACATAATTCTCCTTCGCGACTTCCTCGCCAATACAGCCAGCAAGCGAGCATGCATCCCAGCCTGGAACAAGCTCCTTTGCCGTCCACCGCAGCTTCTCAGCAGAGCCTGACAGAAAATGACCCATCCGATGCTCCTCTCACCAACATTTCCACAGCTGCCCTCGTAAAGGCAATAAGAGAAGAAGTTGCTAAACTGGCCAAGAAGCAAACAGATATGTTTGAGTTCCAGGTCTAATATCTTTTGTGCACAGTACTTGTATCACGCAACCTGGGGTAGCCAAGAAAGCGACTCCTTTAATTTTCAATATAAACTTGCTGTGAATTGTGCCAAAGCGATGGCATTTTTCTCTGTCTGAAAAGTCAACACTATGAAATGACTTAAAGTAGAGCAACAGGACTCTGAAGATAACAGAATTCTGCTTGCCAGCTAAGGAAATGCTGCCAGATAACTGTTTAACACAGATAAGATTGATCATATGCAATTGTTTGTCACTTAGCTCTTGTATTATGACCCATCATCACTAAAGATGTTGCTGAACGTGTCTGCGCCACATGATGTTTCATTTGCAGGCCCAAAGGTAGAGCTGCTGAAAACAACTTCTGCATGTCAAAACTTTGATTAAAGAAGAAAATACAGTAGAAGATGGTTAGCTAAAGGCCACGGTAGGTGTGGCGGTGGCCGTGTTAATTGTTTGCTGCAGGACATTGTATAAGGGATGCTGATTTCAGCAATGCAGAGTCATTCAGCCTTTTCATTCTAGAGACCGTATTCAAACCAAAAGAATTTGAGATGAGTAAGTAATACAAATAAATGTCCTGTAAATAGCCCCAATTCTCCTCATCCTATTAACAGTACAAAGAAGTGAAAGAAGACTGTGAAGAAGGTTAATGATATTTTGATAAGGTGGCTACCTTGTCCCTGAATGCCACTGATGATTTATGGAGGAGATTTTTTTTCAGCGTGAGAGAATACAATGCACGAAGAGCCAACAAAGGATATTGGTGCTAGAAGCTTCCAGGAGAAATGAAAAAAGGTTATTCGCATTTGCTCTATATTCAGGCTTTTCACTCTGAATGCATGTGAAGCTGGTAAACCTGAGACCTTTGAGCAAGGCTTTCCAACCTGGAATAATGAATACACCTGCTTGGACAAGAAAACCTCTGTTTAATACAGTGCTTTTTTCTCTTTCTTAAACAATGCTATCTACTAAAGTGATGCCAGAAAGTGCTACCTGAAGCTGCAGTTGATTTTGATTACGCTGGAATAGTGAATGCACACCTAGGAAGTTCTGAATGTATAGGACCTGATTATTATATTAACATGTAAATAAGTAAACGGTTACATGGATTAACAAAAATACTAATGTTCTGTGAAAAAGAGAGCATTTCCAGAAGTTATGCTGACTATATATTGTGCAAGATGAAGGTCACTAATTGTTAAACTGCATTGTTGTATGATTCCAATCCCAAAAGAAAAATCACAGTTGAATGGGACAACAGTTGTACAAAACAGTTGGAGACGATGAACAATTGTTTTCAGTTCCTTCGGCAATTAGCTTCGGGAACTGAAGTTTTTGCAAAATACGTTGTGTTGGGCATGTTTGATGTCAACTGGAGTTAAAGGCAATGTCCTTCATTTCAGTAAGTTATTTAGTCATCCTTAATTGCTTATGCTGTTTTGTCTGATCATTTCATTTCCCTGAGTTTCTTTGGTCTTTACTGAGGTGAGAAAGGGAACTTGGTTTAGCTTTTTGGCCATCAGTAAAATAAGAGGAGAAGGAGAGAGGAGACTAGAATAGAAGACAGAAGAAGAAATTGATGAAGCACAAACTTTCAAGGCAGAGCTATTTTTTTCCCAAATAATTATATCATAAACCCTGATTGAGATTGTGATACATAATTATCCTAGAATATACAGATATCTTCTGCTCCAATACCTTAAATATTGCAGAAGCTTTTGGAATGCTAGCTAATCTTTCAACAAATGTGAAATTTCATTTTTATTATTTAAAAATCAGATATAAATAAAATGTATTTTTGTAATTTCTATGTATATATGTGCTGTATATTTATATGTGACTAGTCTGCTATCGTCAGAAAATTTCCATAAACCAAGTGCAAAAAAAAAGAAAAAAAAAAAACAAAAAAACACCCTAGTAATTTTAATGATCAATATAAACGTGCTATGTCTGGAGTACACAAATATACATTTGGGTGACTTGGATACTAAACAACCAAAGAAACTCAAGCTTTCATATAAATATAAGTCTAGTAAAGGCAGACTGCTGTCTCAGTTACCTGTCAGCTAGTACTGATCTTATCAGTGTAATACAATACATCCAAATGTGTTTTTCTGTTGAATTAATAGCTGCCTAAGAGTATCACACTTTAAAATAACAACTAAAAATACTGCACCAAACTCCGCGTGCCATAAAAAGACTAGTTCTGGTTGGCTTCAGTGGGAACTTCACTCGCTGAGAGCAAGGGTGAGTTTCTCTATTAGGATTCGTCTATACGTGAAAGTTTCACTCGAATCCCTTGAAGAATATTCTGCTTATTTTTCAGTCATTTAAATCACTGTAACATCATTACAGACATAACTGAAGAGTGGCTTACTTTTATTTAGCCTAAGCTGGTTCATAACTGGCTTAAGCTAATTTGGTAAGTGAAATTACGCTAAATTGTGCCAGCCACATTTTACATCAGCTTTATTACCTCAGTTTTTGAATGATTCCTCTATTTATCCCAGTGAAATTTTGCAAGTACGTAGGCCCTTCTATGCAACGGGAGTGAAATGCTCTGTGAAATAAATTTCTGTATCTCAGACTCCAGTTCTGCAGAGTTATCCTAAAGTTATCCTGCAAGCAGGGAAGCAGCAGCAATCATGTGGATGGGAGTGCTGAAGCAATATAGCTGGGAAGGGTAATGTTACGATGTATTCCCAAAAGAGTCACAGGAGGTAGGACGTACCAGATTTAAACAGCAGCTTTGGGACACTTAGTTCTGCGTGTAAATCTGGACCAATTCTTCAATGTAAGCGATTTAGTAGTTCTATCGAAAAATGTGTGAGGATAAAGCCAAGCATATATCTTGCCATAATGGACATCAAAAAGTTTGGAAATTACCTAACTGTACAGGGTTTGAATGCCTACATGCAAACAAAATGAACAAACAGAAAAACCCCAAATAAAAACATTTAAATAGCCTTCTAGAAAGACAAACCATTTCAGTAAAGTTAAACGAAGTACTCTTCATACTACTGAGGAAGACCTGTTAGACTTTCAAAATTAATTTTGTTTGGTATTGTATCGATGATGTGCAGTCTATTGAATATTCCTTCAACCATCACTCTAAAACCATTGTGGTGCACTTTAATCACAAAGACATTTTACATTCTTCATTCATAATGGCGTTTTATCTTGTTTGTAATACGTTTCTGTATTTTTTTTTAAGTACAAAGTAAGATTATATCAAGTCAGTAAGGACATTCCTGGGAAAGAAAAACCATGCTGTAATATTTATACCGTCTGAGCACAAAAGCAATGATAAAGTGAAAATATAGTGTACAAATAATTTGTAATATAATAAACATTTTGTATGGCTACAATTACAATATAGTTTTTCAATATTGATTTCAAAGAAGAAAGTATGCCTGTTTAAAGTTATAACCTCATCAAAATATATTCATGCCATTTTTACTGATAAAAATTTAGTCATTAAGGTTTTTCTACTAAATGTCCCAATTTTCTTTAAAATTATGTTAAATGTTTAGGTGAAAATACTGTTTTCTGTGTACAAAAATGTTGATGTTCTGACCACTATTTGTCTTCAGACTTGTAAATCATCAGTAGACACATCTGTAAATGAAATGCAGATAAAATTACTTCTCGGTATGTGTGTAATGACCACTCTCAGTAGGTACTCTGTGTGTGACATTAACATCAGAAGAACAGTAACTTTAAGAGGATAAGAGGGTACTCTTTGACAGTAATTTTTTGAGAAAAACATATTATCTGGATTTGAGAGAAGCTCTAGCACTCAGTGTAGAAATGTGAATAATATTTGTATCTAATAATCATGAATAGAACTTGATAGAAATGCACGTAAATCCTCTATATAGAAATGGGGAAATTATCATAAGTTATGATCCTTTCTTTTTCAGGCTAACTTTGAAAAGGTGAGACATGGAGGAAAGAAAATGTAAGATAAAAATGCGAAGCAGGTAGAAAAAGCAGCATTGGATTGAGTGACAGAACTGAAGTGAGGCCTCTGTCTTGTTTAAGGGAGGACACATACAAACTAACTAGAATTTTTGTTATATTTCAAGATGTCTGACTGTAAAGAATTAATTACATTTTAATGCACTTTTTTAGTCCTGCATTGCAAATAGATGCTGGCAGTGAGCTCTTGTAAAAGTCTGAGGGAGCTTGAAAGCAGCAAGTTTTCTGAGCTAGCAGGAGAAGTCACTTCATTTTGCTGACCTTGTTCATCCTGTACATGTCTGAGCAGCTCTGAGTACTGCGTCCAAGGATGCTGTAAATCAGTTACGGTCCTGACCTTGCATTTCTTGTACATAAACAAATCTCAGTGGCTTCCCATACCTCACTGACGTGAAATGGGATAGGAAGAGAACAAGTGGGAGATACGATGAAGGCCATTAACAGGTCAGGAGTACCTTAACGGTCTGGAAGCCATGAATCTTCTGTTGCGTGCCATCTCATACCTACTAGAAAACGGTTGTGTTTGGCAGCTGTCCTCGGCAAGGTGCATTCCTTTCATTGGCAATGACCAATATGTATAAATTAAGACTCAGTCCTATCACGAGAGAGTGTATCAATTCATGCTTCCACTTCTTCGTGTAAGCCATGTGAATTCTTTCTGTAGCTCCACATGAGAGTGGCATAATTAACACGAGTGGTTTCCAGTTACTCAGAGTAATCTCTTGTAATAAAACACCAAGTAGTATGACACCTTTATATATATATATATATATTCTACTACATCATTAGGAGGGGGAAAAAAAATATGACCATACGGTATGTTAGTATATTGATACCATTAGCCTTTTTTTTTAAAGGCTTTGTGAAAAAGGGAAAGTTTGGTCTGCTAGGATCAGGACTGCTCACTAGTCAGAGTGCATGCAGGGCAACAGCCCCCTTCTGCTCAGTACGCTGTTGTGGCTGATGGAGCAGATCTCTCCTCTCACCATTTACTACCCCACTGGAAACGGGTACAAGCACACGGCTTTCTTTCAGTAAGACAGTATTGAAAATAAGTATATGGGGTAAATAACATCTACCTAGTTCTCTGTGACCACTCCAGATCCATTACTTGTCTGCTAAGTAAATTTTACAAAGCAGTGTGTGTTCAAAGAGAAATGAATTAGCTCAAGCTTGTTTACTATAATGTTATCTAGACATAGCACTGTAGATGCTGTAACAGTGCTATATGGAATCAGTACGTCAAACAGTAACTTACACTTTCTGTGCTAGACTTTCTTTTCATGGGTTAATTTTTTGGCCATATCTCCAGGACTGAGTAAGATTATTTTTTTGCTTATCAAAATATTTCAAAGTTATATTTTTCCATTTTAAAGTGTAGGCATGCAAAATGAAGATAAGAGTAGTCATTTAGAATGCCTTTTTTTTTTTTTTTTTTAACTCTTGCCTTTTTCTCACAAATAAATAATGCAAAACTTGACTTGTGGAAATTAGATTTATATAGGTCAGTAAATGAATCGGGTACTGACTTGCTCTTTAAAAGAAAGTTTCGAGATGGCTGAGTCATAAAGGCATACCTGGTTAATACTGCAGAATCTCTATTGAGAAGAACTGTATCGAACATCCTCGATCAAAAATGTTTTGCCATGCCCAATGAGTGAAAAGCAATCAGAAACCTGTGCATGTGGGGACTCCTGTTATCCAGGAAAATTTTTGCTTGGGCTGTATATAAGACATGGGAGATGGGACAGGGATTTCAATGGGGCTCTGAGGTGGGTAGACTACCCTCTGTAACACATTAGCCCTTTGAGTTGGCCCCTAATACCAACAGAAGTAAAACCAACTGCCACCAATGTGGTATGGCAGAAAGGTGGTTTAGGTCTTGATTTTTAAAACTGTTGAGATGCCCCAAAATCATATAATATTTCATGTTTTAAAAATCACATTGATACCATACTCCTATTGAAAATCCTTAAGGATTTTCAATAGGAGTATGGTATCAAACTCATATATATATACACACACATATATATATATAAATCTGTCCAAAAATATTTTTTTAAAACTAGTTCTTTGATCCATCTATTTGTCCCCATACATTTCAGGTTCCTTAAGGTGTACAGAGGCAGTAAAGAAGAGTTAGTTCTCAGTTTTTCTGCTATGAATGTCATGAAAGATGAGAAATGGTTTTTAAATACTTAGGTAGCCAAGTGTATAGCAGATGTCTCAAATAATTACAAATACCATGAGGAGATGTTTCAGGAATTTGATTTTTTTGCATTTGTTAAAAATAGTTCTTGTCTTAAGAAGTGCCTGACTTTTCATGAATTTCCATGCTTGATTCATTCCTAAGGAGTAGCTTGAAACTGTATTGCATTCTGTAAATAATTTTGTAAATTTATAAATACACATTTACATACTAGGCAATAATGGGTCCAAAGGATTGTAAATCATACAGAAAGTTGATTCCACTGAGTACAATATTTAGAGAGGAGGTGATTTTTTTTCTTCCAAAGAATGTCCCTTTTCACTGCAGCTCAATGCACTTCTATGCTTTGTAAATCAGTGTCTAAACACTATAACACACATTGGCATCAGTTAAAATCTCATATATCTGGCAAGCAGCACTGACTTTTGCAGCCTCCAGTGGGACCTTGTAAAGAGTGCCTGTGTATAAGATTATTTTTTTTAAACTATTAAAACAGAAATTTGTGGGTCCTTAACTCTGGCTTTTTGCAAGGAATCGGTGGCTTTTAGGTCCTGCATCACCATCAAACTTAGCCAATAGATACATTGAGATGGGATGCAGCAGAATACAGCAGCCTATGCCAGGGATTCACCAGGATCTAAAAAGCAAGTGACTGTAGTAGAAGCAGCAGTGGTAAACCTTCTATTTCAGCAGTGGATGGACACTAAGTAATTATGAATTGATTACTATGGCAGGTCAAAGAGTCTTGAAGTTAACTGCTTAGAATCAATTTTATGTATTTGGTTAGCTTTTGATTTCTTAATTTGTTTAAACAGTGCAAAAACAGCAACATTAACAGCATATTCTATTTCAGAGTTATAAACATGGGAGATCTGAATGTAAGTAAACTTGAGGTTTATTCTTTGTCCTTGCCTTTATCTAATACTTTCAACACTGCAAGTAGGAAAAAAAAAACCAAACCACTTTACCCTCCGCCAAATTAATTTTAGTATTTCTTTCTATGACAGAGAGACTGGGAAGGCTTTTTTCATTTCATGTTGGTGTTGGGTTCTTCAACCTGTATTCAAGGTCATATTTGATAGAAAAAAAAAAAAGACAGTGAAGCCAAAAATTTTTGAAAATAAGTTAGAATCCAGCTTATCAAGGCTTGAATTTTGGTTTAGGATTTAGCAACCCAGCAGAAACAGCTCAGACCCAACCAAGGGTCTGTTCTGGGCAGTTTTTTGGGTCTCATTGGAAAGAACACGTGTACAGCGCAGATATTCCTATGTTCTTTGACTTCTTATTTTCATTTAATGTCTTTCTTGCCATAGCTGTGCATTTTGAATCTGACTTTTACATTGGTGTACACAAACAAGTGCACTCTTTAGCTTGCTGATATACTGCTAGTGTGATAGAAGTAGTAACCAACATATGTGATATAATTTTTAATTAGCTATGGCACTGTGTGGCTTTGGCCCGTGTTCTGCTTTGTGATACTTACAGATGTCATATTAGTATTAAGGTGACATGAATATAGATAACGTCTTCCATTGAAGTTATTGGCAAAACACCTGCTCACCTCAAGGAGAGCAGGACTGATCCAGTGTTCTCTCAGTGAATTAACTATCACAAGTATCTTTAAATTTTGCAAAGATAGGAAGGATGCTATCTAGTTATGGGCAGCTGGAAATTAGGAGATAAGAGGTCGGTTGTCCCTTTTTCATAATTTCGGATTGGTCCTGGGCAAGATGCTTAATCTGCCTATGCCTCAGTGTCCCCGTCCGTAAAGCAGGGTGAAGGGGCTGTCTCTCCTCACATCCCTGGTGAGAGGTTGAGCTAACTGATAATGTTAGAAAAACTGAAACCCTGGAATGGAAGTGGATACTTTAGTACAGAGCACTATTTATTATTTCACGGAGCATGGTAATTGTTCAAGACTATAAATTACCTGTTCCTCTGGTAGCATTTAAATATGCGTGAATTTACAAGAAAAGAAACCCACTTCCCGATACTATTTCAGTATGTTCTAGGAAGCCTTTCCAATAACAGCTTCTACACTTTTTTACTGAGATGTTATATCAATAAATTGTCTCACTTCCCATGCAACAGATCTCACTTTCTGATGAAATGAACTTTTCTTGCGTCTTTGAATTATCGAAAGGACTAGCTCTGCATGATTACAAATATCCATGTTATCTTTTGTTCACAGCTTGATTCAACTAAACTGTAATGGCTGTGTCTGTGAAAATTGCTCAAAATTTATAAGTGTTTCAGCTGTAAATGGGAAAATTAGTTTTCTGAAGCCAGTCAGAACTGCAAAATTGAGAGTGATTTGTAAAGCCAAGTGTACAGATTAAACTGAAAGAGGAAGAAAGTAATTAATTAAAATTTTATACTATGCAATCAGAAGGGAAATCTCCAGAACTGGTTCCTTTTGCAATTACAAACGTAAAACCATACCAATGGTAGAATTTTACATATCACTGAAAAGGAGGCATTTAAAATGTTCTGGGTCATTAGCAAATGGCTGTGTTTTTACTCTGAACTGTAGGGTGATTCTAGAAATGAAGCTTACGAGTACATCGAATAGTTTCTTTCATGTTAGTGGCTATAGCTTAGTTGAAGTTGTACGTGTTTTTTCTTGGCAATTTTGCACATTAAATAAAATACGTCTTATAATCTATGTTGCTACCTATTGCTTGTTCCTGCCGTGTCCTTTTCTGTAGATCAGCTGCTTTAAAGCATGAACATGCCTCTCCCTTGGAGCTGCCAGACTTCTGGGCTGTGTAGGGGTCCCGCTGCTCGTGCTCTTGAGGCAGAACCTGGCAAAGAACAGGAAAGGAGTTTTAAGAACTCCACAAGTTAAAACCATGTATTTCAGCGGTGGCGTTCCCTCTGAAGAAAGGCATTTGCCTACCTTACAGAGGTGAGCAGGACAGTAACTAGCAAGCCCATGGGTTTTGAGGGTATCTTGTGATCCTGTGTTTCCTTTGTGAATTTTTGTTCTCACCTTAATGTCCTCTATGCCTTCCTCTATTATTCAGTCAGTTACTGTGGTTTTTATTGGTATTTACTCAGACCTAAGTTTCCTGCTATGAGTCTGAAAAGAAAAAGGAAATGAAAAGAAAAAGGAAAATGCAGGTATGTGCTTTGGACAGTACTGCTTTTGTGTAATTTGTGATGCAAGAAATTTGGAATTAAAAGTTCATCTTACTACAAGGAACACATCTAACCCTTCCTCCCTCTCTTTGTAGTTTCAGAGAAAAAAAGAGGCAGGAAAGGATCTTCCCAAAATAGAGGATAAATGAAGTTCCTAGTGTACATATCACTACTAAGGTTCTGGACAGATGGTATACTTAAGATAGAGTTATATATATATGTTGTGACTGTGAGTGCTTAAATTGCCTCAAGGGGTTGTTCTGGCTTTTCTCAAGATATGCCAAAATCTCAGCCTATTTCGCAAATGTATGTTTTTAGTGTGTAACATTAAACAACTGACGAGTGTTATTAATAAATACGTGTTTCTTTAGAAAGGCCAAATGCACCACTCATTGACTGCTTCCTGATTAGCTCCCCTTATGGCACCTCTTTCATTCAGTATCTAGGTGATCTTAAGAAACACTACCTCCCACACAAACAAAAGAGGACAAGTTTCCTAGAGTTAAGTGCTGCTCTTGATTTCCCTACTTTATGTTGAGATACTAGCTCTGAATTTTCAGGACAGGTGAATCTATCATGCAGCATTCACTGCTGAAAACAGAATAATCATTTTATGATAGCTTAGTGCTTTTGGATTCCCTTCATAATCTGGCCCTGAGCTAATTAAGGCAGCTTTACTTGAAGATTAATTTACATTCTAATGATCCATTGTAATAAGGCTGAGTATCTATTTGGAGAATTTTAACATAGCAAACTCTGAAATAAAGCAGTCTGAAATTTGATGGACCCTGTTTGGTATAAAATACTTTAAAGCTTAAATGCATTCTTGTTTTCAAACGGCTTTGTAACTAATTTTTCCCATCATAAAGCAGCCAAGGCTGCTTCAGGTTTCCGAAGTGAAGACCTGAGGGCACCCCTTGGGGAGCACCTGAGTATCTCTGTAGGTGCAGACACAGCTCTTTCTGCCGGACAGCTGTCATTGCTCAGCCCTCAGGGTGGCTGAGAAGACGTGACACTCTGCTTTTTGAGAAGCCGCCTTTGTTAAGAACTGGAAACGGGAGCAACCTACTGATGTTTTGAGATCTCTGCCCGTGAAGCAAAATTGTAGCCTAATGTTTCTTTCTTGAATGCAATAGAGAGATTTGTTGAGTCACAAGGCAGCTATATGAAAGAGATCTGAGCTGTACCGGCACCTGAATGTCAAGTTTAGCCTTCCCTAAGCAGTCTAAGAGAACAGAAACAATTAAAAAAAATGAATGACATATACTTTGTGAATAAAAAAAGCCTGCAGTAAGAATGCTCATTCTATTTTGTTTAATAGATGCTTAATTTTTACAAAGGAAACAATAAATAGATCAGTTTTGCGATGAACCCATAAGCCTACAGAGACAAGAGCAAATTACTGGATGTACAAGGTCAGGTGGAAACAGAGAAGAAAAATAAAGGTAAATAAAATGTTCATGGACAAATGAGAATCAACATATGTGCCATTACGTATAACTGGTTGCTTGTCCAGGCTATTAATACAAGCTTATGACTGTCTCGCCAAATTCATGCACATGCGTTAGTATTTCCAACCGAACGCACAAACAGGGGTTCTTTCCAGGCAGAATATTTCACTGTTATGTCCCATGTTTCCCCTACAGTCTCTAAGTTACTTTTTGTAGGTGTTACTTCACACACAGGAGGCCAAATTGGCTTTCCAGTGAAGATAGCCACCACCCTTTAATGATCTTCTTGGAACGCTGAGATGCCTCAGTGACAGGACTTGGACCAAAGCATCCTGATACTGGAGTGCCGTGGCTGATGCTGGCCAAGGGAAACCATTCTGCCTTGTTTTGGCATGTGAATCAAATGATTTTTTTCAGTAGATGTGTGTCCCCAGGCAACTTTAATTGAGATTACATATTAACTGATGTTATTCCTTGCATTATCACCTGGTAATTAAACATGAAGTGTTGTTTTAGCATAAAGGCCGTATGACAGAAACTGAACAACAGATGGGAAAAGATTTAAACTGTGTGCAGGGAAAAGTAGCTTTGTTTAAGCCAAGAAAACCTGAGTGAGTAATGGCTCATGAGAGCTGGATGCAAAGTGAAAGAGTTGCTAAAACATGAGGGGAAGTAACAGTTACGGAGCAGTGATCGTATGTAATGGAAATCCTTGTAGGGCCTTGCAATAACCACGGGAAACTTGGGGTGGTTTAGGAGTGAAATTATTCTGGAGATTTGGGAAAATTAAGATAGTTCCTCTGCTACCTAACTTGATTTAAAAGCTCTTACTTCTGCGTGAAGCCTTTGAAGGCCCCTGTATATTGGCCCCTTTTTGTCCTGTCCAAGTTTGTCTTGTGGTATTTAGTTAAGCACTAATACAGTTCCCATTTTCAGAGTAATGAACCATTGCAGTATCTGTTCATCGGTTTAGCCTCAGAACTGAGAGACTTTTTATCCTCATTCTGCAGAGGGAGCTGTAGAACACCGTAGCCCAGATTTCCAAGGTATATCAGTAATAATTGGGTTCTTTAGGCACCTAGATCTACCTTTTGTATGTTTACTGCCTCAGCCTACAAGATGTGGTTGGGAAGAGAGAGAAATCATTGGTGGTTATGTGAGCATTTCCCAACAAGGTGTAAAAATACCTCGTTTAAGAAGCTCACTTTGGAAGTTACTTGTGGTGTGCTGTCTGGAGTAAAATAGCTTCAAAGATGCCAACTAGTGAAAACAGAACTGATAGCCAGAAGCACAATGCCATTAATTAGGCTCTAAAGAGCTAAGCAGCAATTAAATGGTGCCAAGGTGGGCCTAACGAGGAGATTTAAGAAAGCTGAAGAGAGAGGGTGTTTATATTGGAGTGAATATGCATTTGTAGTGTAGAGGGGGAAGCTTGTGGTAGCTACTATCGATCTGTGAACACTCGACCCAGTGTGCAGGTGGCTGTCAGGGCCTCGGGCCCCCCAGCAGGCCGCAGGTGCCCTGGCCAGCCTCCTCCGGCCCTCCACCACCTGCTCTCTGCCCCACAGGCCCGGGAGCCCCATGGAAGCTCAGGCCCTGGCTCCCACCCCACCCTGGCCTGGGCTGCGCTGCAGGTATCCCTGCGATTGGGCTTTGAAGTTTTAGGGCTGCCTCGGTGAGACCCTCCGTGGGCCTATGTTACAGGTAGTCTTGTCTCCAGCCCTGCCCCTGGGCTTCCTGCATGGGCCTGGGGCCTGGTCCCTCACCTTGCCCTGCCTGAGGCACACCGGAGCATTGCACAAAACCTGGCCTTGCCACGCTCCCCCCAGCTCTGCTCAGGCTTCGTTTCATTCAAAAAACCATATATATTAGCAGATGAAACCGTGAATTGCCATATTGGTGGAGACACCCAGCTGACAACGGCAGTTGCGGATGGTAAGAGCCTCTTTAAGATCTGCTTGCTGCTCTGATAAAATGTGATTGTTATAGTTTGCTGATTGACAAATGGGAGTTATAAACTAGAGATTTTTTTAATATAAACTCTGTGTAGGGCAGATCAAAATCTGGCTGGAAAGATTAAGATAGTAATAGAGTGAATGCTGTAATAAGCAGTAATAGGAAATAAAATTTTGATATCACACTGTGTTAAAATGCTACACAGTTGAGCAACTTGAACGCAGTTTAAAAAAAAACAGATTAAAACATTACTCTTTTTTAAAAAAAAAGCTGCTTGCTAAAATATGATAGCTTCAGGGTTGCTAACTTTATTATTTCATGCTGCCACCTACTGCTCTTGAATTAGAACAGGAAAAAGTAATTGGTATCTTTTTAACAGTCTGATGAGCCTATTTACTACTTTGTTAGGTTATTCTCAATGCCCTATATGGCATTACTTTTTTAATGGCAGATATTCTCCAGATCTTCAATCTGTCATTGCTGCCTCTGTCCATTTTTTTCTCATGAAAGGGCATGCCTTCCAAACATAAGGATGTTTTCACTCCAAAAACTGCCACAGGCTTTAGCCTAAGCACTATTAGTCCTAAAATAATAGTACAATGTTAGTTGAAAGTCAATGTTATATGACTATTCTGTTAAAAACTAACTCAAGCCATAACTTCTGTAATTTTGTGGTACACTAAAGACAATAAAAGAACACACTGTGATTGTTTGTAACAAAGATTTTTGTGCTAACATGAAAGTAGTTTTCTAAAGCTTGCTTGGAAGCATAGGACTTTTCACCATATCTATTTACTTTCAGTTGCACGTACTTAATGTATTTAGAATGAAAACACCCCCCCCCCCCGCCCCGTATTTTGTATTGGAATTACTGTGTTTCCTTGCTACATGTATCTTGAACATCATCAATGGACTGCTAGATCAACAGTGTTAATTTCTTAGTGGTTTTGAAGAAAATATTATCCATCCTGTTTGCCTATAAGCAATTGGAGAAAAAACGTTAAAATACATAGTAGTGTTATCAATAACTAGTACCAGAAAAATAATATGCAAAAAAGTCAACAAGAAAATATACTGTATTTTTTAATTTGGTAGGAGAATAGCATATAATAAGTAGAAAAATAATATCAAAGATCCATTAAAATACTCTACAGTGACACAGTGACAGAATATCTAGCTGAAATAATCCTCATCATGTTGGTGGCTATTTCTTCAGCTTCTGCCTTGCTTTCATGCCTTGTATCTTTTCTTCTTTAAGTGCCTTCAGAAGTTTATCTAAATGGGAAAGAAACATAATTTGTCATCAATTTTGTCATTAACACTTCACAATACTTTTAAGAAAATCAAATACTGTGTTAAGCAAACTAGTAATATTCCTTACAATTTCTTGTTTAGCAAATATCTGAAAACTAAAGTTTCACATATGTAATAAGAGGTATTAAAATGGAAAAAGGTATGTATTGCTATGGACAAAGGAAAAAAACCTATTAATTTCCTGTTCTGAAAAGTATATGTATGCAAACTACCTATCACAATTTCTTTGAGATCTTCCTTTCACTGTGTATATCTGACGGACATTTTTTCTGTGTTCTTGTAACCTTTGGACTCCTGAAAGTTTCCTCACTGGCAGCCTGTGACCTTGAAGGAAATGATGAGTATCACCTCCTTACAGCTGGTGGAACTCTCAGTAATCACTATCTGCTGAACTATTTTATTTCCTGTATTTCCTTCATGGCCAGTAGGTTTTAAAATTAAAATGCAAACTAATTTAACTTTTTTTTTTAACACCTCCAACTATCAGCGGTCATCAGTGGCCTTTATTTTACACCAATGATGATTTACAACCACAGGATCTCATTAGTAGTGGATACATTTTGAGTGTACAAACTCCCTCTGATATAAGCAGCATCTGAATTGGTTTTTTGCCAACACTTAATGACTTTGGGGTTTTTTTTCCTTTGTGCAAAAGTAACCACATCTGCAATTCTTGTGCCTCCTTTAATTTGTGCCCCCAGCCGCTTGCCCGTGACCAGGGCAGATGACATCGGACAACGGCTTTGCTGCCTGCACCCCATGTGCTGCCCAGGCACCTGCTGCCGGGAAGAGTTAGGTGCTGCGCACCAAACCTGGGGAGCCTCACACCGAAGCCCGGGAGCGGGAGCACGGCTGCCTGGCTGGCTTACGGCGCTGTGCGTGCAGTGATACCCAAGACTGCCTGTTCACATCACATTTCGGGGTTACTGACGGCGGAACCTGCTGCCTTTGAGGCTGAGGTGTGCTCGGAGGCGGCAGGGGGGGGTCCCACCCCGCTGCCCAGCGGAGCCCCGCTCCGCCGGCCGGGGCAGGTAGCCGTGGCCCGCCGTCGGCCGTCGTGGGGCGGCCCCGGAGCGAGGGGAGCCGCGTCGGGCCCGTGCCCTTCCCCCGGCCCCGGGGGGGGGGGACGCACACTGCTGCGCGTCGAAGCCGTCGCCGACCAGCGCCAGCAGCTCCAGCTCCTTGAGGCGGATGCCCAGCTCGCAGATCTCGCCCTCCAGCTGCGGCTGCTCCCCGGGCCGCCGCGCCGCGCCCGCGCCCTCCTCCGCAGCCGCCGCCGGGCAGAAGAAGCGCAGCGGCTCGTAGGCGATGGGCGCCAGCCCCGCGGCCCAGCGGGGCGGCCCGGCGGCAGGCGGCGGGGGCTGCCGCGGCCCGCATATGGCTGCGAAGGGCGCCCACGGGCCGCCGCCGTCGGCCGGGGGTGGGACGGGCTCGGCGCGGTCGTGGAAGTGGGGGAAGTAGAGGGGCCGCGGCGGGCGCTGCTCGGTCATGGCGCCGGCCGCCAACGGCGGTTGTCCTGGAGACGGGCCGGCCTGGGCTCGGGCCTCTCCGTGCCGGGCGTCGCGGGCCCGCTCCCAGCGCCGGCGGCAAGCACCGGGGGAGCCCGGGCCGGCGCTGGCCCCTTTCCTTCCTCCCCTTTTCCCGCAGCGCCCCGACCTCGCCCCGAGGCTGTGGCCGGGCAGCCGCCTCCCCTCGGCGGGCGGGCACGGGCCCAGCGGTCTCCCCGCGGCGCGGGACGGCGGATGAATGTTGAATCTTCCGACGTCGAACGCGATCGGTGTAGAGCCAAAGCGTGGGTGACGTTTCCAGCATAGCTGAGTTTTTCTGCGAGAGGGCAGGTGCTTCACCCAGCGGTTTTATTTCTGGGCCAGGGATGTGGTACTTCAGGGTGCATTAGGCTCTGGAAGTAGCCTTTATTAAAAGAAGTGAGGAAGGTGTTGTCCAAAAGTTGTCTTTCAGCAGTTTGTCCTCAGGCTACACGTGAAATAAGGAAACCAGATATTGAGAATGGAAGGATGTTGGTGAGGGAAAAATTCATCTTTCAGGTGTTTGCTCACAGGTAGCTACTGCTCAGTGTATCTGATGTTTGGGATTATAGGGTGGGTTTTGGGGGGTTTTATTTGGTTGTTTTATTTTCCCCCGTGAAAACCTTCCATCCTTTATTTGGATTTGGGGATGAGACCTGTCATTAATGCTGGTTCATTGCTATTTCATGGGAAAGCATTCTCGTAGCCTTAACTATGTTTCCATTAAACATGACAACTCCCCTGCAGCCCTAGGCAGCAATCGGGGGCATTGCTGGTTACTTCTGTGGAGGTCAAAACAGGCCAAAAAAAGGCCAAACAGGCCTCAGGCTTCTAGCAGGAGGACTTCTGGGACGGATTTGAGGTCATTTGAGGTGTTCTGGACAACCCTAATAAGAGAGGTGCTGTACCAGTGCTGTGGGTGGAGGACTGATGACTGCAGGCCCTGTGGAGGTTAGTTATGATCAGTAAATTCACTTAAAACGAGGTAAAGAGCCCACTGCAGTACTAATACAGGCTTGAGCAGACTTCAGCAATACCCAGGCCCTAAGGGACTGCTATGTGCTCTGGAGTAAATTTCATCTTTAAAGCTTTCCCTTGAATAAAATGAGAAGTTTGGTTATTACCTATTTCTAGAAGTGGACTTCTCTGTATTTAGGTGTAGTGCTCTGTGGTGGGAGCCAATACTAATGTGAATGTTTCTTTGAAATTTAGCAGATCAACAGGCATTAGCTGTCACAAAAGTGACAGTCAGTGCCCTGAAAAGTGGTAAGAGCAGAGAGATAGTGGCAGGAGTCATTCAGTATTTTATTTTCATGTGCATTGTTTAGGGAATGTGCTCTGACTTAGAGTCAAAACTGATAGCGGTATATGCAGTGTGCTTACGTTTTTGAAATACCATTACCAGTATAATACCAGTATAGGTTGCATATTTTCTGAATGGAGCACACATATTTGAAATGGGCACTGATCAGATGAGAAGTCTGATAAGATGATTTTTTTTTTCTTCCCCCCACTTCTTAGTGAATTAGACAAGAACCACCAGTATAGCTGATTCTACGTGACAATGTGAGGAGTGAATCTAAGCATTAGGTGGGCACAGTGCCTGTGTCTCCGCCCCCCCCCCCCCCCCCCCCCCCAATAATTTGGGAATGTATAGTAAAAGCCAATAACCTTTCCTTACCTTTGTGGGTTGCTTTTGAAAGCAAAACAGTGTTCATGCAGATTTTGCAGGGAGCTCTACTTTTGAAACCAGCAGGAGGCCCAGTGCTTCCACTTATCTTTCCTAAAATAAGTTTCTGTTTATCTGTGAACATGCAAAACGAACAGATACATTGCTGTTTTATTTGAATCTGATTCAGTCTGTCTTTGTTTATGCTCTAATTAGATTCCCTTTTATTGATACAATTCACTTTGTCATTGGGGTAATATTGGCATACTTTTTAATTAGTAATACTTTGAATAACTGGATCTGGACTTTTTTCTCTGGCCCTTTTTATCATCACAGTAGAGTCACTACTGTCTTGCCGTTGCACTGTTTAGCACACCCTTGCTTCCCTACCTCTTAACTATTAAAGAAGATTAGGTAAAATATTATTATTTAATATTCAGTAGGGAAAACCAAAATGTAAGCGTATCAAGGTGTGTGTAAGTATGTATGTAGGTGGAAAAGAAGGGGTACTAGAAAACCAGGAAGGTTCTCATGACTGGAAAGCCCAATCTTAAATTTGTATAGTATATTCCTTATATAGGGGGTGATAAGCAAAACCATCTGCTTTCAAAAGAATTGAGAAAAAAGAATTTAAAAGAATTCTTTCAAAAGAAAAATATCTTTAGTAAAAGTGTTTGTTTTATGAAATAGCTCTTATGACTGACATTTATATTTTAGTGAAGTGGCGTGAAATGTGGCTATTCATTAACACATATGTGTATATTGTAAAGTTTTAGTCATTTGTTACAACTGGCAGTGATAGGATGCCAAGAAATGTCAAGGTCAATCTTTGCCCTGATCCATTGCAGCAATTCTAAGTTTCTGAAGATCGATCTCAGTGAAAAGATAAAGATAACTTGGAACATAGAGAATGGAGATTTTCAGCTGAAAGGGGCAAAATGGGAAAAAATTCTTCTGAAAAGGAGGAGGAAGGTACCTGCATTCACTAAAGAGGAAAATTTTTGGAGGAGAGAGCATAATACAAGTATTGCAATTTCACACTTTTTCTAGCATTTTTCATTCATCGTTTGCTATCAGTCAAATATACAATTTATAAACATTTCTATTTTCCTAAAACACGTGGACTAGTGAATCACAGCAATACATGGTTTTATATGCTAGATGTTAAAATCATGAACCTAAAGGTTCTTTTTTTTTAATCCTTACAGCAAAAAAAGTGTGTGATACTAATGCTGAAGTAGTGAGTCATGTTGTCTTTAGGTGCCATCTGGTGGAGTTTTTACAGCATGTTAAAAGTGCTGCTTTTTCTTTTTGATTGCATTAGTCATGCAGATAAATATGTGCTGAGCACAGAAAAGGTTGCTGCAAGAATCAGAAGTTAAAGATACAGAGACTAGATAAAGATGACCTGGAGTGCAAAGGCTGCAGCAGGGAGAGCTAGTCAGATTATAATCCACATCTTTATAGTATGGGTTTCAGAGATTTCCAGTTCTCATAACTCTTAATATTTTCTCCTTCATTTAATGTATAATTAGTGATAGCCTCTTTACTGTGAAGCAAATAATGTTCTTGGTAATGATATTTTGAAATTAAGATGATGATATTCCGGAGTTCCAGTCTAACCTTTTGTGAGGGGAATGCTGTCAAGATATTTTAGGGTTTATTTTTGTAATTGTACAGGCATCTTGAGGTGATGCATTGCTATTAATATAACCCCAAAGATCATATTAAATAGCAAAAGGGTTTATGTAAATTTTATAGTAGAATAGTCACTATATACATTGTTGTTAGACGTCTCTGGGATTTAAGAGTCAATTATATGAGTTACAGTAGGACTTGTCCCATGGGAGAAAGTACTGTCGTTTGGCTTAACCAAAGAGTTTAGAAGTGTATTATTTTCTACTTGGGCCTCAGGAATAAGGTCCTTTTCACCTGTCATGCAGGTCCTACCTAAAGCACGAGGTAGTGCATGATAAAGCAGGATTGCATTTTGGATGCTGCCTCCTGCGAGCAGGTGAGACATCTGGGAAGAGGCAGGGAAGGGAGAGGAAATACTTCTGTCTGCCTGCCAGGAAGGCAAGGTGGAGAAAGGATGTCATTCTGTGAGATGTGAGAAAAACTCTGCTTTTAGGAAAGATGCGTTCATTTGCCATATTTATAGAGTTACACACTGGTCAGACATGTGCCTTCATCTTTGGCATTCAAAATTTGT
The DNA here is from genome assembly GCF_035582795.1 of Mycteria americana. Classification (NCBI taxonomy): domain Eukaryota; kingdom Metazoa; phylum Chordata; class Aves; order Ciconiiformes; family Ciconiidae; genus Mycteria; species Mycteria americana. Next base: position 9,796,991 of record NC_134369.1, read on the forward strand.
ATACAAAGTTGGGAACCTTTGGTCCTGGATTAATGAATGCATCAGTAGACAGAAATTTTGTGTAGCTAAACTGACCGTAAATGATATAAAGGTCAGAGTTTTGAGACAAAAAGTGTATATATGTGCTTTGTAGGCCAGCAAATGCAGTATGGGTAATAACTATACAGATTTGATCCCATAGAGGGAGTAATATACATACACTTGGCAATGTGTTATAATTTGATAAATTTAGCACATTCATCTCTGTGTGTTTAAGTGTTGATATTTGAAGTATTTATGAAAATGTTAATGTTGGAGAAGCAAGTCTTCTACTTATCTAGCCAACAAAGACAGCAGTGACAGTATTCCAGCCACCACTCCTCTACAGTACTTAAAAACTTTTTGAAAGACTTTTCTGTTGAGAGAAGTTAAGGATAGTCAATTAAAGTTATGAAGTCTGAGGGCAGCTAAAATATTCTCATGTTAGTAGCAGCAGCAGGCAATGCAGTCTGTGGCGTCAGTGACAATATTAACATTTAAAATGACGGGAATGGAAACTATGCTGTTATCTGCTTGTGTCACCATCTAAGCTATATGGACTTTTTATTTTGCATTTTGTATGCACATTCATTTGTATTTACATTCAATGATACCTAGGAGAGTGTCTTCCATTGGCTTGATATTTACAGTTTGAAAATGTACAGCTGCTGTAAATTTTAAATTTAAGTTTAAATACTGATACTCAGGAGTGTTTAGTGTGCAGTTTAAATACTGATACTCAGGAGTGTTTAGTGTGCATGTGTGTGAATTCATGTTTTCACACAGATTGCTCTGAGAATCTGTAAAAGCCACAAAAGCTACAGCTCTTACACTTTCACAATGAATTTTATATGGCATTTAAAAAAAAAGCAGATTTTCACCACTGAGATAACTTTTCAGGGTATGTCAAAAAGTTGGATTTAACATCTAATGTGTTACTTAAAAGACATACTAATAAATCACATTTTTTGCACTCAGTTGAGAGTTGTGTTGGTCTTCCAGCATGGATAGTCTGCCATCTCTTCTTTTTAGTTCAGCTTTTTAGTTTAGTTGTCTATTTTTCTGCCTTTTTTAGCTGATTTAATTATGCTGGTGTTCCTGGCTGGTCCAATAATGTATTTTGTATCAACTTCCCACTTTCAGTACCCACATCCCCAGCCTTTATTGCCCATCATTCAGATTCTCCAGCAAAAATTACTAGATTTTCTCCTTTCTAGGGGAAAAGCTTCTAAAAATCTATACAGGAACTGCCGTGCTGTACTTCAGATGTATGGGTTTGCAGGCAGTGAGCTGTGACACTTCTGCTCCTCTTGTTCATTTCTGCTCCTTACGCATGTTGTCTCTCTCATTTGTGCCATTTGTCATACTGTTTCTTAATGATAAGTAGAAGAGTCCCATTATGTTTATGAACTATTGTACTGCATCTAATTTGTCCCTTGTTTCTATTGCTTTACGTTTGGAGTCCCTTCCAGAAGGCCTCTCTTCTCTGTATTTGAAAAGATGTTGGTGCTGTTCAACCCGATCCCGATTTAGACATGTGACTACTACCACAGTATGTTAATATAAATTGTAATAATTTGAATAATGTATTAGGTTTACATGGCAAGGTTTTGGTAGCAGGGAGGCTACAGGGATGGCTTCTGTGAGAAGGTGCCAGAAGCTTCCCCCGTGTCTGACAGAGCAAGTTCCAGATGGCTCCAAGACGGACCTGCCGCTGGCCACGGCTGAGCCAAACAGTGGCATTGGTAGCGCCTCCATGATAGCATATTTTAGAAGGGGTAAAAACTGCTGCACAACAGCAGCCGGGAGAGAGGAGTGAGACTATGTGAGAGAAACAACCCTGCAGACACCAAGGTCAGTGAAGAAGGAGGGGGAGGAGGTGCACCAGGTGCCGGAGCAGAGATTCCCCTGCAGCCTGTGATGAAGACCATGGTGAGGCAGGCTGTCCTCCTGCAGCCCATGGAGGTCCACGGTAGAGCAGATATCCACCTGCAGCCATGGAGGGCCCCACGCTGGAGTGGGTGGATGTGTCTGAAGGAGGCTGTGACCACGTGGAGAGCCAATACTGGAGCAGGCTCCTGGCAGGACCTGTGACCCCACGGAGGGAGGAGCCCACGCTGGAGCAGGTTTTCTGGCAGGACCTGTGACCCTGTGGGGAACCCATGCTGGAGCAGTCCATTCCTGAAGGACTGCACCCCATGGAAAAGACACGTCCTGGAGCAGTTCATGAAGAACTGCAGCCTGTGGGAAGGACCCACATTGGAGAAGTTTGTGACTGTCTCCTGTGGGAGGGACCCCACGCTGGAGCAGGGGAAGAGAGTGAGGAGGAAGGAGCAGCAGAGACAACTCGTAATGAACTGACAGCAGCCCCCATTCCCTGTCCCCCTGTGCCACTAAGGGGGGAGGAGGTAGAGAAATCGGGAGTGAAGCTGAGCCTGGGAAGAAGGGAGGAGTGGAAGGAAAGTGTTTTAAGATTTGGTTTTATTTCTCATTATCCTAATCTGATTTAGATTGGCAATAAATTAAATTATTTCCCCAAGTCGAGTCTGTTTTGCCCGTGATGGTAATTGGTGAGTGATCTCTCCCTGTCCTTATCTTAACCCACGAGCCTTTTGTCATATTTTCTCTCTCCTGTCCAGTTGAGGAGGGGGAGTGATAGAGCGGCTTGGTGGGTACCTGGCAGCCAGCCAATGTCATCCCACCACAATAAATTAATTTATATTATTGCTATTAATAAAATATAATTCTTTTTACTGAGTTCATACTGCTTTCAATTTATAATCCGTCAGATTTATTAGTGAAATTGATTTCAGAAGTATGCCACTCCCTTCCCTGATGCGTGTGTCTGGTTTGCTAGATTTGTCACATTACAACAATACAAACCAATATGCAGAGGGCTATTTATAAAGTCTCAAAGCACTATGCCAGCAAACTTAAAATTAACAGTGAGCAACTAATTAACAATTATACAACTTGAAAGAAGTGCTAATTAAAAAGTTTCTAAGAGATGAGTTTTCAATTGAAATACAGAATTAGCCAGAGACTTAGTGCCTGAAATAGAAATTTGGACTGATTAGCAGAAATGCAAGAAGCACTAGCTGTGTAAAAAATGAATTTTTAATTTTCTCTTCAGGTAAGTCTGCCAATCTTTAGGATCAGAAGAAGATACACTGTTTTGGATAGAAAGTATAAATCGAACTATTTTTCAGTGTTGGTGTTTCAGTCTTATACATGTTTACAGTGTGTTCAATCACAGAAGCTGGAGATTTTGGCAGAGAGACCGTGACTCTGCAGCTCTCTGATTTCTGTGCTGAGTTCAAAATGCCTGCCTTATTCCAAGAACACAAAATGAGGTAAGAAATAACAAGATAGAAGTTGTCTGGAAGACAAGTATTGCTTGTTTAAAGGCATTCAAGTCTGGTAACTGGGGGAGCTTTGTATGTTTTGAGGTTTTTCTCTTCTGCCAGTAACTCCTGTTCTGTGGAATATTGGGAATAGAAATCCAGTGGCTTCAGAAGTGGTTTAGATGCTACATTTTTACAAGACAAAGTGGTGAAGGGTGCATAAATGGAATAAAAGCAGCATTAAAAACCGATCTACCTGCAGAGTCTCTGAAAAGGATCTTTTGAAGTTGCCTGTTTTTATGCATTGTATCTTGTGTATGAGTATGTGTAGGGTGATGGAGGAGGAATGAGATTATTTTGATAGAGCAGAGTAATGTCTGCATGTTAATTCAGCAGATAAGTACTTTGATTAGCTCTGTTTCGTCTGAGTTAATGATAGGTGCTTTTTCTTTAAACATGAATCTTTGTCAAACCCTGCTTCTTGCCACCAAGTATATCTCTAGGATGACCTCATTTTTGAAATGTGATTTTTGATAGTCTCTCTCTTTTCTGGAAATCATACTGTTTTAGGAGTATACTTGGCAATCTAAAGGAAGTAATGAGACCTCCTGTGGAGTGGGAAAGCTGAATTGCACTGACCATTAGAGGTCTGGGTTCGGTGCTACATCACACGTACATGAAATGAGTCATCACAGCAGACAAGGTTGCACAAAAAAGGCACAGTTCACCACATAAAAAATAAAGAGAGCCCAATCCATGCCAGCTTTGAAATAACAGAACTCATGAATAATCCTGAAGGCAGTCTTGCACCTTGCTCCTGGCTGTTCATATGCCAGACTCCAAACACCTTTTAAAATTCCTATTGCAGAACCATTTAATCCCGGCCCAATAAATACTAATAGGCTTGACAATAATAAAATTTATTAAATATAAATTCTGCAAACCAGAATGGGTTGCATATTTTGGTTTTTTTTCTGCTGTGAAATGAAAGAGGTTGGAAGAGAATTTACATGTCACTCAAATATTTTTCTTTGTGTGTTGGGAGCTGACACCATCACAAATCCGTGCATTTTCACATGATGTTGTAGTCTATAGATCTCAAAATTTATTTGGGAGATTTTATGCAAAGCCTCTAAAATTCAGATGGATTTTACTGCGAATATGCATCATATGCTTATAACTTAATTCAAATGGGCTTTAACAGAAAAAGCCTTTGTGTGGATCTGTAAGATTTGTTCTTTATTAGTTTACACTATACTTAGGGGCTAAGCACTGTGCTAAAACCTGTTATGGCTTTAAGGGTTAGCATTGTGTAAGATTATATTTTCAGAACTGTGTAAATATTATTGGCATATAAAGTGAGTTTTTATTCATACTTGCCAAGAGTTACTGTAAAAGTTTGGAGATGTAGATGGTTTCTAATTATAGCAGCATTGGAATCTGAGTGGTCTCTGACTCACTAATAATTTTCTTTGGAGCTGCAGCGCATCCTACAATCTGCGCTACTTACATTAACTACTTAGAAAAATGGAGACTGGCTCATGCCAAACAGAAAAGTACAATGGTTGCAGTGGTACAATGTATTGCAATGGTACATTGAGTTTCATTAAGAGGCATTTTCATCATACAGCATAGCTGATTCAGAGCAAAGATGTCATTCAAGTATTTCAGTCCAATATGTCTGTGCTCATCGTTACTAGTGCCATGCATTGATGAGCAGAAATTATGATAAAGGTAGCATTTTCTTTGAAGCTACTTAAGGCTGATTTTTTTAAGTGTGCAAACAAGGTATATATTTCATAAACAGGAATAGCAACTGGCGTATGTTGACATTATTTAACTTTCCTCTTTTATTTTAAACAGCTTAAATTAGATGAATCTTAAACAGATTTACAGTTAGGCCATTATTTTTCTTAGGAAAAATCATGACCTTATGTTTTAGCCATGTCTTAGGCTTTTGGGATAATCATGGTCTGTCGTTGAATTTCTTTCTTTTTTTCTTTGCAAGATCCATCAGTTTAAGTATTTGGAAGACTTATGGACTATATCGATAGTATATCATGGTTTAAATGGATTCTGTGCAGTTCCATCTTCAGCTGCTGTGACCTCATTCCCTCTACTGGAAGATAACTTTACGGCTAGCTGGTTGCTGCAGCAGTGCTTTTGGCAGTTCTTTCCGTATATTTCTTTCTGTAGTTTATCATGAAAAACCAAATGATCCAGCAGAGAGGTTAACCCTATGTATAAAGAAACTGGAGGAGAAAACAGAATACACTAAATCAATATCAAAATAACTTTTTTTTTTAAAAGGAGTGCCCATCCATCATCATATCAAGCCAATTCTGATTAACAAACACAAAAGTTTGAAACGATCACCAAGTCCCACTGTCCGTAAGAGCAGATGTAAGATGACCTGAATCATTAGCTGCCTGAGAACCACCTACATGCTTGATTGAAGCTTCAGTCTCTCAGTAGTGGGTGTAATCCATGCATTTAAAGCTAGAGTGTTTCAGACAGTACCTGTGCCTCTAGGCATCGACAGACTCAAAAATACAGGTTATGTACAGTGATGAGTATTCCTCTCAGAAATACTAATTCTGGTGGATAGCCTGTTGTCATGTAAAACAGTCACTTCCGACAAACAACTTTTAGATAAGCCTGGTTCCTGTAGTTATGATGATGATGTGGATCACGGTGGGTGGAAAGAACTGGAGTAAAGCTATGGAAATCAATAGAGTGGAGCCAATTAGGAGTTAAAGCATCTCCTAACCTGGGAGAGAGATGATGAGAAGTAGGACTGGGCTTTTCAGGATAAAAAGACTGAATTAGAAAGGAAGCCTAGAAGGAATCTTAGAGTTATATACATAGAAGTGATTTTTTTTTTATTATGAAGCTGAAATTATTAATACAATTTGAAAACAGTTTAAAGCTCCTAAAGGGAAATGATTGGGGATTTTTTTCCCCCTTGCTTTAACTTTGGTTAAAATATATTTTTCCTGAAGCATTAGTGTTCTTTCTAGGGCTTCTTACCATTTAGGCAGGTCTGTTACTGTCCATTTTCTGCTGCCTCTTGGGAAATGGTTTTCCCATCTCTTCAATTGACTCATTTGAACAATAGTTCAATGCCCTAATGCAATGAAAGATGAGCTTTCAATTAATTCTGGGGCACTTCTGCTGTTTTCTTACTTCAAGGACTAAATCGTAGCAAGAATGCAAAAAGGGCATCTAATTTAAGCACACATTTGGGGGTAGAGGGAGGGCAAATACAGTGAAGACTTGCTGGCTATTGCCACCTGGTCAGAAAAATATCAAAGGAGGAAATTGTCTGTGAAAATGACCTAGATGAAGAAATAAGAGGGGAAAGGGCACAAGGAGGAAGACCATGTGAATAGGTGTACTGTTAGGAGCATAAGATACCCCTCCAGAATGTTGTTTTTTTAAAATAAGGTATTTTGTGCAATCTGGTGTATTCCAAAAGAAAATGGAAAGTCTGGTCACAAGTTTTTTCCTAAGACCCAAGGATAAATCCTGGAGAGGGAACAGCATGTCTGTTGCTTATGGATACCTTCTCCCATCTTGCAGTGGGGTGGTGGAACAATGGGCTCCTCCCTGAACAGGGCTGAAAGAAATTGCTTCATAGCTGGGAAAAGAAGTCTGGAAAATTAAAAAGTAGGTGGAATAAAATACGAGGCAGCTGCATCAGCAGTATTGCACTAGCAATGGCTAATTCCGTGCCTCGCTGTTTCTTTGAAATGGCCTCTGCTGGACAGTCATAAATGTTTTGACACCTGCGGCACATTTTCCTCCTTGGCTCTTGACAAAGTTCAAAATATGAATACTGAAACACAAGCTAAAACAAACCAAGCTAACAAGGCTGTGGCTAAGTGTCATTTTAAGACCTTGGCTAAGGAGGTTTTTTCCTTTATAGCCCACATGAAAGTTGTCTAAAAATAATCTTTGGCCTGATTATAGCGAAATAGCTTCAGCACTGGAAGGCTGGCTGGAATCTCATCTCGCCAGTGCTGTGCTAATGATCGTACTTCCTCTGGCTTCAGTGCCATTGCTGTGGATGACATTAGTTAAGGTATCATCAAAGCTTGATCGTTTACTATTAATTGATACATATTAATTAGTTATTGGATGGCATCTTGTCATTGATTTGTTTAAATTACAGGACTCATATCTATAAAATACCTTCCGCTCAGAGCACGTATTCAAACTTTAAACCAGATGTACAATCCTTTTAGTAAATAAATGCCTCTTGCATTAAGCTGCATCCATCCCACTGACAACATTTGTGAAGCAGTGTAATGTAGCAAATCATATCCAACATAAACAGATGAAATGCATCATAAATGAAACAGGATGCATCTGGAAAATGGTGTAATGAAAGTAGATGTATGATTTCAGCAGATTGGGTATTTCTAATTAGTCCTGAATAGTTCATTTTCACGGATAAGTGTATATCTGCATAATGAAATGTGTAGTGCTTTCATGATCGTTCATGATCGGCGCTCCTTCCTTTTGTTGCCGGCAGATGTCTCTCTTGAATATTGCATAGCGTGACAATTGATCATCTCCACTCTGATTTACGGTCCGTGCGTAGGTTGTACAGCTGTTAAGTACCTCATTCTAGCTGGTTCCCAATTAACTGAAATTCTCTTCTGCTCTGTGCAGCAATGTGGCTTTGCACACAGACGTGTAGAAATAGACTGAGTTAATGGTATCCGAGAATGAATACGCACAAATGTCATCCAAATGTGCTTCAGTTCCATGAAAAATAATAATGGAATGATGCACTGCAGGAAAGACAATTTGAAAAATATCCATTTGATTTTGCTGGTGAAGAATATTACAAAAAAGTGAGGGCTCAGACAAGGCTTGAATAATCTAGCAGAAAAAATCTCTTACCTAAAGCTTAGGGAAAACATCTTTGGTATCATCATGAGATTACTCAAGTGTCATTTTAGATCCTATTCCCCAATTCATATTCTGAGCTGAAATAAGAAAGTAGTCTAAGTAGGGGTGGCAAATAGGTAGTATAACCTTTTTTATTTTACCCTTACTAATACCAAAACAAGATTTTGAATGAGAAGGTGGAATCTGAGGAGAAGTTTGTGCAGCGTGGAATTTGAGTAAGTCCAGTGCAGAGTAATGGGAAAGCCTTACGGGGGCAGCTGCTGCTGTAAGGAAGAAAGAGGTGGAATTTTGGGGGCAGGAAACTGAATGTTGGTGAGATGAAAAGCATGATGATGAAAGCAAGGCTTAGGTTGTCTTGTTATATGTAGAGGGATGGGTCAAAGATGTAACGTGGCTGAAATATCAGCTGCTGTGTTGGGTGACAGAAATTTAGACATGCTGAAAACGAATGGGTACATACTAGAGAAGTCCATAGAGAAAGAGAGAGAAGTCACAGCGGAGGTTCACTCGTTATGCAATAGAGTTTGGCAAGTGAATGTGGAAATTAATTAATTATATATGTTGCAGAATAAGTGGTCTGAAAATGAGGATTAAACTAGACATAGATTCACCAGGGACTTTCTCCTTATTAGCACAGCCTGGTGCTTCAGCCTGCTTCTCAGATAAAGGTTCACAAGAAGGATAAGAAACTTCAGAAACAGAAGGGGTTATTGAATAGTGAAAATGGGATAATGGAAAGATTCCAATTTTAACATGCCGAATATAAATGGAAGTGGTGTGTCCATGCAAGCGTGTGCAGCATTAGCATGCGCTTAAAAATACACGTCACTGAAATGCAAATATATTTTACACACCGGTCACTCAATAATGATTGAGATGGGAGGTTGGGGGGGGCAGGGGGCTATGAGGGCAGAGATTAATTTGTCTAACAGTCGAGCCAAGTAATTTTCCCAACTGAATACTCTTCAGGTGCAACATGAGTGGAGTGCTAGAGTGGAGATTCTCATCTGCTACCTGACATTAGTGTTTAGTGTAGCAGGATTTTTCTGTTAAAATATACACTTCTGGAAAATCAGTTAGAAATGAAGTCTGATAAAATCCCTAAAGAAACCTGCTGTGTATTTTTAAAGTGTTTTTTAATACAAACCCTTTAGGAAACTGTGACACATCTCCAAAAGGATAGATACTTCAGAAAAGCACTGCTAGAAATAAATTCTTTTATTGTGTTTTGTATTACTTTTCAAGTTCTTTTAGTTTCTTTTATGAAAAGCTATTTCTCTTTCACTGTGAGAGTGTTTCTGTGGGAAATACATATCTGATATCAACAGATTCCACATAGGGTTGTTTCAGGGATATGTGTAGTTTCTGAGGGTACAACTTCCATTGTAAGGAAAATGAAAGTTCTTTTTTAATGAACCACACGATGTAAGAACAAAGAGGCCCTTGATAACTTTGCAACAAAGAAAAGGGAAGAGAGTCTTATTTCCAAGCCTGTATGTAGCAATTTTATGAGTGTAGAATTCTAGATATGCAGAAGGAAGAAAAACACCTGGATGGCAAATTACCTTAAAATGCAAAATGGCTGTCCATTTTCCTAGCTGGCATTGCAAATGTTGGCCATGGAGTTTTCCTTACAAATCTAACCTTTAAGACAGGCTGCTTAGGGCTGCTGTCCTGCTGCATCCTGCTGCTCTGCATACTCCAGGAAACAGTGGAACATCTCTCTTGAGATTAACACAAATTAATTTGTTGGAAGCTGCATTTCTGCACAGCTGGTCAGACCTTACTCCACTTGTGTGTGTGTGTGTATATATATATATATATATATATATATATAGTGAATATTGCACAAAATACTGACTGTGGGTGTTGCTGATAGGAAAGGATAAGTAATTGCTGATAAGGAATTTTGTTAAATTGCTGATCATAACATTAACGTTGATTTACTGAATTACTGTGCTTTACTGGGAAGGGATCGGAAAGTGCTGCAGGGAGAAACCTCCTTGCTTTCACCATGTACTGTGGAAATCCAAGTCATTTGACTTTAAGTAGTAATCTGTCTCTGGAATTAAGGCAAGATAAAAAGGACACTTCAGTCATAACATCCCTGTTGTGTCAACCTTGCCCCAATCTCATATCATTTTTCCCTCTCTGAATAGAAGTAATATAGACCAACACATGTTCATTACTGCTGTGGATTTTAAAACGCAGGAAGTGATGTCTGGGCTTTAAAAGATGGATGGTCAATTAGTTCATGACTGTTAACAGCACTGCAGTTTGCAAAGATGGAGAAAATGTTAATGAAATAACGCTCAGAATCTCTGCTGGTTGCCTCTAATTGGCAAAAGGAATTTTTTTGCTTTTATATAGTGCTGCACAACAGGTATCGCACATAAATCTTTTGTTTCATCTTCTGATGTAGATGGAGCAAAGGTTTGATCTGATGCACGCACTTGTTACTCCGTGCACCCTGCTCTGAGCAGGCAGTTAGACTATGTGGCCTCTGGTGCTCTCTCCCCACCTAAAGTGTTCTGTGAGTATATTCTATGATAAGAAACAACTTTCTATACCATTTCTAGTGATGACAACTTTGCAAACAAGTTATGCAACATTGGTGGTCCTTTGCTACTTCATTTGTTAACAAATAAAAATGAAAATTAAAAACCAACTTAGATAATCAGTCCAAATATTCTAGTACATGGACCTTTTGAAGTGAATGAGAATATTTTTATCGGCGGCAATAAGAGTTAGGTCAGACTTTTTACGCATAAATTTTTACTTACTCTAAACATGGTAAAATTTTCTTAATTTGTATGTAATTGCACTCTTTAAAAATAAATCCTTTCCTAGAATTACCTTTTCCTAGGGAAAAAAAAACCTGCTGGAAAATAGTATAAAAACTGTATATAATGTGAAATGTCTAATAAAATCAGTTTTAAAAGCTACTTAAGATAGTTTAAGTTATGAATATTGATTGATATTAGAAATCAGTATGTTTTTGACCATACGAGATTTTGTTTTCCTTTTATATTTAATTTATGAAGTTAAAGTAGATATGTATCTGGGTATAGACACTTTCTTTTTTATTATTTTTAAGACCACAATATATATTTTTAGCATTGCAGAAAAATATCAAGTTAAAATAAGCCTCATTTAAAAAGCCTTGTAGTATTATTTATATAAATGTCTCATTAGAAAGATAGACGTATTTTTGCAATGTTTTGTCAAATCTATTATGTAGTATCTATAATTTGCCTTTGAATTATTTGATAAACTGATTCCTAAATGATACTAGAAGCATCATACAAAACAACAAGAGCCAAGAAATTCCAAACTAAGAATGCCATTATTCAAGGTTTCATTCACATTAAAATGAATCAAAGTGAACATTATTTCTTTAACCTTCATCGTTCTGTGTTCTATTGCAGATATATTATTTTAATATGATTTTTGTCAGTTTATACGAACTTCATGTGATACTGTATTTCAGTAACTATTGCCTTAATAATTCTGCAAAATTCAATAAGATATACCGCAGTCACAATTTATCCTGGTTCATAATTATTCATCTGAACTTTCTTCGTCATTTTAGGCTAAAATACCCAAAGCTCCTTGTTAGAAACATTTTTTTTTACAGTGACTATGAAAATTGATTTGGTAATTGAAAAAATGATTGAAATAAACACAATTGCTCATGGTGCTTGAATATACAATTAATGCAATACTTAGAATTTACAGCTATTATGAAGATCAAAGCAAACAGGCTGGTTATTTTTGTAGTTATAATTAGATATTCTACAGGGAAACATAGTTTAAGCTTGTTGCTTCTCATATGAAAGAACATAGCAGTTGTAATGAAGGCTTTCCAGGAAAAAAAAATCTGTGTAGTTAATGTTGTGTTTTCCTTTCTGGAAATATCCAGTCCACAGCAAAAGTCACGTACGTGTTTGAAAACGTTAAAGGAAAGCTGAAGAAGCAGTGGGAGCTGTGTGTTTTGAAGGCATGTGGATGGGAGACGGCCCTGTCTGTTTGCTTGATCTGTTCCTTCAGGCAGAGGCTGGGTGAGAAAGAGCTGCCCAAGATGAGAAAGAAGGAATCTTGCTTTTTCAAAACAGCAGTAAGACATGATAGGAATAACCTTGCAATATAGGAATTTTGATTCAGATTTGGAGCTTATTGTTCTGCTTTATTGTAAGATGCTCCTGAACATCTAGGGGAGAGCAGGGGCTCTGTTTTCTCATGTGCCACTGTTGGGCTGTTACAGGCTTCTTGGACCACTTTTGCTGTAGTTACCCTTTGTCACAGCAAAATTTTACTTCTGTTGTGCTTGGGAATACTATGTTTAGAGACGACTTTAAATCTTCGGTTATAACCAATAAAAGTTTCTGTCTCTTTGTTGCTTCATGTACGTTGCAGTTAGTTTGTGGTGGTTGTGCTGACTCTCAGGTTGTTGCTGGATGCAATTTAAGCAGTTACCTTTTTTTGAGTATCACTAATGTGAGGAGCCATTTGGTTTTTTTACTGCAATTAGGATCAAATGAGGCAATTTAATTCAGCAGCACAAAGTATGGAGGAAACCTAATAGTGCTCTGTTTTGATGTGACGTAAGCGTATTTAATTTGAAAATCAATTGTTAAAATGTGTTAAATTTTCAAGAGCAGAGCCAAGGCCCATCCCTCTCACAGTGCAGTTACCTTGGCTTCTTGCCTGGCTAGAGCTGGAATCTATAGTCATTTCACAGTACGTCAAGTTACTAAATCAGAATTTAACCTAATAGGAATTTACAAGAATCAAAAGCAAAGGATGGGACGGCATCAGCTACCACTTCCCATCTGAAAAGCACTGCGTGTAAATCTGCAGAAAAAGATGAACAAATCTGAAAGAGACTAAATTCCTGCCCTGTGCTACATATTCTCCCTTTCACTCTACTGCAGCCTTTGCACACGCTGTTGTTTCAGCTGAATGGAAATAATGTACGTCAAAATAGAGAATACAGCCATTGTCATCGAAGATCCTCCTTTCCTTCAAGCATGGTTCATTTCTTCCTGCAGAGCACTGAGCTCCAATTGACATCCCGAGGAGTATTATATCCACTGCGCTGTGGACCACAGATGCCTTTTGTGTGCTTCCCTAGGTCGTGACCTCCAGGGTCACGGTGTCCTCGCATGCCTGGTAGTGGGTCCATCGGTAGCACTGGGGGCTGGAATACTGTCCAAGTGTTGGGAATGATCTGCAACCTTTCTTGGTCTGACTGCCTTCCCAAACAGCATTTCTACAGACTCGTTGGGATCTGAAGCCGCTCCATTTGCATTTTGTGAGGATCACCTTGGATTTAAGGAGGATGTATGCCTTTATTTACCAGCTCATTTTCAGGAGGGGGCTGCTAGTCTGGCGTGATGGGAGACCAGTTTTCTGTTTGCAGCCTGCTTTGCAGTATGATTCACCCCTTGCACAGGGAGTGTCTCTGGTTCATGGTGGAAGACTCTGGTAAGCACGGAGGGTAACCCCATCTCATCTCCCTGCAGGTTTTGTTTCTGTCCAGCAGTGCTATCCTGGTCTCTCCTTGCCAAAGTTTGTCTTTCCCTAGAGAGCTTTCAGGTGCCAAGGAAGCTCCTAAAAAAGTGACTCTGGCTCAGCGCAGTAAGGTTTATGAGCTGTGCTGGAACACATGAAGTTACGCACCTACCTAATTTTCCATTCCAGCTTTCCATGGATGACGTATGATAGTTATGTCAGAATAGTGCATCACTGGCTTTTAAAAGTGCTGTGTGTGTTTTGGAAAAAGTAACTCTGCACAGCCCAGTAGACAAACTGGCTCCCAACTGGATGTCCAGTGCCCCTGTCATGGCCCAGTTTGCAGTGAGGATGCGCCCAAGGTGGTGGAATTGCCTCTCTTCCCAGCTGACAAGACATAGTCAGGAGAATTAAACCAGTGATTTATTTAACGCAATTGGATGAAATTTTACAACAAATGCTTGAAAAAAAATTTTGAATATCTCATCCTGTGCACATTAAAGAGGGTATTTTCTTCTAGTTCAGTGAAAGGTTTGCAAGCCAGCTTGGTTACCTTCTGTCTGGGCTTGAGACTGTAACCAGGGTTTTGCATGATTAAAGTATTTTTAACCAGCATTTCTTGTTCTAATGTTTAACTTATTCTCCACTTTTGAGAACTTACTGTGTTTTTTTCCCTGGTCTTCTTCAGTCTGGGTTTCTATAAATTATTTCTAGATTATACTCTTGCACTGTAAGAGGTGTCCTCAATTTTGTGCATTAATTTATAAGATACCTCCCACGGAGAGTGTTTCCTGCAGAATCAGGACTCTTTTTTAATACAAGAGAGACTAAAAACTTCAAATGAAGCTCTGATGAAAGGAAAGCTATAAAATAAGGATAATTTTTTTTAAAAGAGATTAATTATTTCCCCTGTCTTCTGCTATCAAAATGCTCAGTGCCTGATTTCCAAAATAGAGAGAGCCTGCAATCTATAGTACTTCATAACAGCTGCAGGTCCCAAAAGATCAATAATAAACAAACATTTATAGTCAATGCTGACAGTTTCATTTTTAGAAGGAACTCTTTTGAGTGTAGAGAATGAATCTCTGTTGTTCAATTCAATATTTATTGTCTAACTGCCTGTCTCCCTTTGCTTTGGTGATGCTAAGAACAATGAGGCTTACTGATACTCTTGTCTTTTCCTCTGCTTCTTGATGCTTTTAAAGTAACAAAATATGGAAGGTGGGCATTGAGCTGTGTTAGAGATTCATTGGTTGTTACAGTCAGATTTATTTTCACTAGCCTAAACTCAAGTGACGTAGGCTGAGGAAGGGCACATACCCTCAGAATTTTTTTGTTCTAAATAGTGGAAATGCTAATAAATTCTAAGTGTGAGCCTTTCTTCGTGGAGGTTTACCAAATGAGTGTTTTTTCTTACAGTGTTCACAGTAGCTGCTGCAACATAGATATTTATTGCTTGCCATTTGGCAGTGTGTGCCATTTCAGGGCATAGAAGTACTAGTGTACTCTGTATTTGCCTTATGGACTAGTGCCAGTGTCACAGTTTAATTCCATTGTGATGGTAAAAGTCCAACGTGTAATGGTGCCCGGTCTTCTTTAAGAGGCAATGTAGTCCACTGCATAGAGTCTGCGGATCAAGTCTGCTTCAGGCTTTGCTAATGATATAGGAGACAAATTGCCTTATGCATTTCCTTCCCCATTTGCTAATTTGTCTGTTCAGATTGGCAATTCTTGTAGTCTGTGTGTTCGTGCAGTGTCTAGCAAAACTTGACTTTGATATCAGAGTAGGACCATAGTATTTATTATTGGTAATTATAATACCATGTTCAAGAATATAATGTATAAGAATCAAATAAATGTTTGACTCCTGTTCAAAGATCCCGTTTTATTTCCTCTCAGATATGCAAACATTTCAAGGCATTTAATATTCTATGTTATTAAAAATTCAGGGCACAGAATTGCCATCATCTACTTAATTACTCTAGATTTATCTAAAAATAAGTGAATTCTTAAAAAAAAGTGAAATGGATATTTGTTGAAACATAAATTTAGTAAAGAGTGGACTGTTGTAATACCGATGATGTAGCTCTAGATGTACAATTGTTAGGACTTTATCAAAATGTACAATTTATACGGGTTCTTTCTGTTTAATAGAGATATTAAATTATTAATTTTGAAGCAGGTCTCTGCTGAATTAAAAGATGAAACAACAATTTTATTTGGTGCCAAAATTAGTTACTTAAACCAATTATGAATATGTTTCCATGATTTAGCTGTTTGAAGTCATTGCTAGAAAAGTGCTCTTCATTTTAAAGACCCAAGAGATTAATGGTCTTTCTGGGCATGTACTGCACTCATATGTATTAAGAGCTACATTTGAATATGGAGATTAGAGCCCATATTGTTTGCATACCCTAAAGGATATATGATAAATGTTGCCCTGTGCATAAATGATGCGGGGGATTAACGGTTGTCTATGAAGACTTTCAGTTTTAGAATCTAGCCTCTTCACTGATACTATGGTGAATAATGCTTTAGAAATGCTTAAAATAGAGTCAAGAGCTGAAAATTATTTTCTTTCCAGTTGTCTATATGAAATGAATTGTGAGTTGTCCTTGCTGTCATGCGATCATGGACTCGTAGGCCCCAGTAACCAGTAATTATTGCACCTGTTCTAGCAGGTGCCATCTAGAAAACCAAAGGATCATAGGATTTATACTGTTTTATTACCTAGATTTCTCACTCATTTCTGAAGCACACTGATGGAGCTGTACCAAAAGGTGGAATGAAATGCCTTGTTCTGCCATTTACTTTACTGGAGGCAGGATTTGAACCTTGGATTTTGAGAAAGGTATTAAATGTTATTTATAAAAACATTATTTTTGTTCAGCTTGTGCCATCAACTCTTCTTTCTACTGCTTCATTTGTAATTCATATTTGTGTGTGATATAATATAATATTAAGCATAGAATGTAATGAAAGATATTTCAAAAGGCAACAGCAGAGAACAATCAAATAACTAACAGACAGTTAGTGGCAGAAGCAATGCAGAAAGTGGAATAATCATCCCAGTTATCTTGGAAAAGATCAGAGAATTCTCTTATTCTTTCAGGGTGATATTTATAGACTTTGCCTCTGACTTAGTACACATGATACTGTGGGGGTTTTTTTCTTCCTTTTTTCAGTTCATCTGAAAACCTTTTTTTCCAGGAAGGAACAAACTTCAAGTAAAACATGACTTTTTACTTGACCCTTTCACTATAGAGGATTAACAGGTTTGGTGGATTCCTAGTATTCTCCCTTGGAAATGAGCCTAGGTCACATATATCTGGGTTTTGAGTGAGCTTTTGAATCTGCTGGACAAGAAGGTCAGTCTATGAAATTTTAGAAATGACAGAAGGGCTGAGGCCAGGACAATACCTTCAAAACCTTTTATTGTCCTAGTCACATTCACACTGATGTGTGCAATTAGTTTGTGATAGGGGGAGTGTAAAAGTGGCTTGAACAGTGTGGCAAATCCACAAATGCCTTGCATTGAAAACAGAGTTCGTTAGTTTTATTGAATACTGATTCAGAAATTTTCATTCTGATTACTCAGTCATTAAATTTTTCAGTCAAGATGGTCAAAAAGGAGGAAGAGGTGTAGGTGTATCAAACCTTTTCCCCTATTGTATGAATTCTCCTCACCCTTTCTCTCTCTCCATGTTGGAGACAAGGTCTCTATATGTCTCAAATTTTGTACTACTGTCCTCTTTTTTTTATTTATTTTTTAATTTATTTGGACCATAATAGTATGTAGCAGGCCTGATTATGGATAGTGCTGAGTACTGTACAAGCATACATGAAAAAGCCAGTTCTTTCCCAAAACAACTTTGTCCTAGTGCGTATCACTTTTGTGACAATTATTACTTTATTACAGGTACTCTGCCATGAGTTATTTTTTTTCTGTTGTGTTAGAGCTCACTGCTCTGCACCAGAATAATCTTGTATATTCCACATAATTTATTCATACCCCAGCACATTATTAATAATTATCATAATCTGCATTACAGTAATGCCAAGAATTATCAGTCGTAGGCCAGAAAGCTGTTGTGCTCAGTGCTGTTAAAACACATCACGAAAGCAGTCCCAGGCAAGACAAGGTTTTCATGTAAAATCATTATGGTTGAACGGATAACGGGTAGAACCGGGAGTCAGTAATTCTTGTTTTCTAATTCTGCTTCTGCCACTGATTCACTGGGTGGTTGGTGCCAGCAGAGCTACCACTGAGCCAGGCACAAGTCTGCTGGTGCCTGTATGTGTCTGTTTCCCTTGACATAAAATGGGATTAATTCCCTGCCACGTTTGGATGGAGAAGAGGGGCACATAAGGCATTATATGTATAAGATGGCTTTGCTGTGAGCTTGTTGGAAGGCAGAACAATACAGAAATTTAGGCTGAGAGGTTCAAGCGAGAGGTCATCAACTCACCCATCAGGACCCCCAGGTTATTTTCTGCAGAGCTGTTGCCCAGCTAGTCAGTCCCCTGTCTGTAGGGATTCACAGGGTTGGTCCATCCCACATTCAGGGCTTTGCATCTGTCTTTTTTGGACTTCATGAAGTTTTTGATGGTCTTACCTCCAGCTTGTTGAGTTCCTTCTGAATGGTAGCCCTGCCCTCCAACTCCCCCCACTTTGGTGTCATTTGCAAGCTTGTAGAGCGCACAGTGCATCCTGTGAACCACATGTAGGTGTGAAAGCCCATCTCCTCTCTCAGCATGGGTAAGGCTCTTTTCCAGCAGTAATGTAAACATGTTACCCCACACACTTAGAAGTTATGAACAGTAATAAAAACCCTACACACATTTGTACAGTTTCCATATGTGCATTGTTTTTATTCCAGCACTTTGGAGTCGGCAGGTCTGATTTAAGGATGGGAGACAGCCCCAGCCTGCAGGTTTGGACTGGAGCTGGGCTGCAGCATTTGCATGTGGGCATCGAGTCTGTTTAAAGCTGACTATCTTCTGAAAGAGCTTAAGTGACAAAGTACAACCTGTTACAGCAGGTAACAAGAGCTTGGGGGGTATGAAATCACCCCACAGGGAGTATTTCATTTAAGAAATACTGCTACCAGCCATAGCACTGTGGAGTCCCCGGTGGCTTGCACTGGCCACAAGCTGGTGCAATTTGTTCCTATAAGAGTGGAGGGTGATTTTAGAGACGGAGAGCAGCTTAATTCACCTTGCTAACAGCCTAGCTACAGCAGTCCAAAGGTGATTTACCCATGGTTACAAAGCAAAAAACATCAGAGCTCTCAGTGATAGCCCTTTGCTCTAACTGTTAACCATGCGAAAATAAAGTAAAAGCTTGATTTAAACCAATGAAAGCAAAGGAAATGCACAATTATATACAGCATGCCTGATCCTCCCTCCCTTCCTTCTGCTCAGATGTTGTGGATTTCTTGAAAATGTGTTTGGAAGGGAGGAGGGGAATAGGGGTGTTGTGAGGGTTGCTGTCTGCACGCAATGGGGAGAATCAGAAATCAGGTTGCTGCCTTAACTCTGCCAGTTTAAGCCAAAGCCACAGGGATATTATTTTTGACACTGTGCACAGTGGATTATAACTTCAGCTCCCATTACCTCTAATGGGATGTTTGCTTGCAATCTGCCACTGCTACAGCAATGAAAATCTGTCCCTTAATGCTATTTTACTGTTGCAGGTTTTTGTGTTTAATTATATTATATAATAATTTGTTGCAGCATCTACATGATTCCTTTAGGAGTGCACTTGAAATGCTTATGAATTTTTATAAACACAAGCTGTGTATCACTTTAAGTGTCTCATTGCTTTTGTAAACTATTCTGCCTTAATACAGCATCATTTTTTCTCCCTTGCTGGGTGAGCACCATCTTTTACAGTGTGGCCATTTTGAAAAGCACAAGGATACTAATGCTGAGAAGCCCAAACCTCTCGTTATTGCATTGATGACTTGTGAGAAAACACTCAGGTGTTACAGCCGGCTCCCACTAGAGTCAAATGCAGAAAAAACCCCGAGACACTAGTAGGTAGAAGGTTTATCTTTAGTGGTGAAATGTATTATAGTTGTTATAAAGTTATTGAAATGAGAAAATAGATATATTGCCACATACATTTTTTTCATGGATGTACGTTCAAACTTTTACGTGAATTGGTTTACACTTTGCTACTTTTTTCTCAGACATACAATTACATTTAACTGATCTGCAAAATGATGAAGTTCTGAGATATATCTAAAAATTACTGAGTCTGAATTATTCACCAAGCTCTGTCCTTGTGCAGGCTGTCATCAGCTCTACAGCCCTACAAAGCTAATTTCTCAGAAAGATAAATGAACATGATGGCTGTTGCTCTGTTTTCCTCCTGCAACCTTATTTTTTTTATCTTCTCTCTCCCCCTACATGTAGATAGATATGTATTTGTGTATGTATGTGTAGAGAGAGATTTGTATGTCTGGAGAGAAAGCAAGATTTATTATTCTCCTTTTAATCTGCTTTGGAGGCATTGCTTACTGGGCACACAGTATGTACTGAACAGAGCGTACTAATGAAGTACCAGAAGGCAGACCAACCCATTTACTTGAGACTTTGCCACAGATGCATTAATTGTTTACACATGACTTTTTTTCCCTCCCCTTCCTTTTTGAACCATCTACACCATATATAGACTGCCTGCCAGCAAGCCGATCAGCACTACTCTCCCACCTTATCAAAGACAGGAAACCTTCCTACTCTGGCCAAGGATTTTCCCAGCTACTTGTCTTTTTGGCAGTGCCTGTAGCGCTGGGCTGATGGTTTGCCCTAGGTGTCCGTTGTGCTATGGGTACGCCACGTGTTCGAGTTGCTTCATGCTGGGGAGGGTCAGCAGAAAGTTTTCTCCATGCTCCTCTTAAGGAAAAATATACTAATTTGAGCAGTGATTAAAGGAGCTCTCTTTCAAATGTGTAATTTTAGCCAGGGAAGAGGTTAGTCGTGGGAATCTTCCTCCGGAGCTCTATCCTGTGAGGGGGGATGTGCTGGGGTCCTTTTCTGCTTTGGGCCTTGAGAATGCTAGAGGGGACTGCATGAAGCTAATACACCCGTGAGATACGGGCTACTAGAATTTCTCGATAGCTGTACGTGGAATAACATTGCGACTATTTGCTGAAACTGGGAGCTGTGTGCAAAACTTTTATCCTTTGCCTCCCACTGGCAACACCAGCTAATGCCTCCTGAAGAAGAGTGTGTGATATACCTGTTGTATCCAGCCTTGGGCAAAACATACAGAGGTGTACGTATACTAACGTGGAAATAACACAGTTCAGTGTATATGATCTGGAGTAAACCGGATCGCTGCTTTTTTTATGATCTGAATTGCTTGTATAACTCCCTCAGCTCAACATTTACATTCACGTTTTAAAGAACTATTGAAATAACGGAAAAAAGGTCTCCTAAAAGCAATGCTTCCGACAAGCAGAAGAGCAAATTTCTCATGAAGGAATCTTATTTTTGGTATGAGTTCTATCCCAGCTTAACAGGATGGAAGGGTTTGGCGAGGATGGCTCCATCTGATTTCACTTAGTCCATCCTTACGGCTCTCTAATTGCATTGTTTTAACTAGAAGCAGTTCTAATTAACAATGGAACACTAACGCAGCAGGGCACTGCCTGAAGTGAACTGGGACCTTGACCGTTTGGGAGTGTTCTCAAAATAAAGGGCCTAACTCTGCTATCTAGTACCAACTAATTAATTTCTTCCAGGGAAAGAAACAAAATAGCAAACTACATACTGTGTGAGTAAGTGTGGTATGATTTGTTCCTGAATTTTAAAATTTGATAGATTTTTTCATATATCTCCCTTCAAAGATGAAGGTAATTTTATTTATATAAATGAGGTAGAGATGGTCACAGCAGGTTTTGGGGGAAGTGAAGAGAGAATATGCTGCTTTACTTGCTTTATATTTATTACTTAGAACATCATAAAAACAATTATATTTTTCTGTTGTTTATTTTATGTATTTGTGTATGACAAAAACCATTGTATGTCCACATTTAAACATCCATTAAAAAATTTCTGTAAAATATTACGCTAACATGTAATGACAACTAATTTCAACCATAGGAAAAAAGTCTCCTCTAAAATGTTAATGATTAAAGTGCATTTACACAGTTTCTATATAATTTAAAGGTAATATACTTCTGTTGCATAGGCAGATGTCTGCACTACATCAATACCTCTTTATCTCTGCTTTGCTTTGAAAGTTATTTTTCTCCTTTTTCAGAAACCTACATTTCTGTGTATTGCTTGCATATCTAACTTTGAAGATTTCTTTTAAAATAGTTATAAGTGACATTAATAAATCTCTGTCTTGAGGGGGTTGATGATACTTTTCTTAGTAGCACTCCTTTTCAATAGTTTCTCTTTGGATGTTAACCTTAAATTGCAAATTAAAGATGAAAGATATTTCAGGAATTGGCAAGAATTCTGAATCATAATTTATTGAGCGTGACATGATTGGACTTGATCGCAGGCCCTGATATTTTCAGTGTTCTCAGGAATACATAAATTATTGGAAGAAAACAAAATGTAAGGAAATGCTAGCCAAACTCAGAAAGGTAAGCAAATTCACGAATATCACAGCTCAAGTAAAGTGTTTTTAATTCCCTTACAGATGACTGAAGAACTGATTTTCTGGTCTTACCTAGTCACTTTGGCTGCAGTAATCACTATGTCTAAGATGAACTACTGAGGACGTCTATTAAAATGATAGTCTGTAATTCAATTCTGGAATTATTGAAGCTTTGGGGAACTAAAAGGCAAGATTTTTACTAAGTAAATCCACCCATTTCTAATTCCACCATTCTCAAGAATAGAAGTAGTTATATTTAAGCACCAGAGAATAAAAATAGTTAAATTTAAGCACCAGAGGAAAATACCATTAATAATTTAAATAGTTGTTGCTTAAAAATGAAAAAATAGAAGTAAGCACTTTGCCAACAGAACGCAGTTCCTGGACTGCAGGAGGTGAAACGTGGACCACAGCTCTTGGTGTTCCTCTTCAGCACTAAACCCCCCCACATTTGAAGGTCTGCAAGAAAATGAGTGTTTCAGGAAATACACAGTATGAGAAGAAGCATTAGTGAGAAAAATAAAACAGCAGGTAAGGGTAGTATATTTTAGTACAACTAAATGTTTCTTGACAATTAAGGAATTGGAGGGCATAGAAGATAATTTAGTAGCTCTTTTCCAACTCAGATTGAGTTGGACCCTGACACTGTAGTTCCACTGTGACTAATTTGTTAGAACAAAACAACAAATGGATGAATTCATCTGAATTTGACTTTTAGTCTTTAAGATGGTTTCTTTTCTGCCTATTTTCTCCAATTAAGATATTTAAAGGAAGAAAAAGAAACACAATGCTAGGAATGACCAATTTCATTGGAAGGAACCCGGAACAATGATTCATGTAAAATCAGTGTAAAGAAGGACTTCATGATTCAGTCCATTATCTGTGAGCTTACTAGATCTATGCCCTGCGTCATAAGACATTCTAGATTGATAACAATGCATGGTAATTACTTATTAATCATAGAGAAGTATTTTATGTAAGAGCTGTTCAGATGAAATTCAGTCATTCAAACAGATTAAAGACTTCTGTACTGAAGACTTATTTTCTATGGTGAATGGTTTTGATTTTCCTGTCTGTCCATTGTAAAAAAAAAAAAAAAAATGAACTTGGGGAATCTCAACAACTGAGATGGATTTAATATTTGCAAATTTCCCTTGCACAGATTTTCTTCAAATTTTGTAGTCTGCAGTTATTCACCAACCAATTTCTTGGTCTTTAAATTGTGTGCTCTAGATCCCATGTGAGAATTTGATACATGGAATTAAAATAGAATGGTGTAATTTTCAGTATATAGATGGGAGACACAGATCATGTCTCCTTTGGGATTTCAGTCCCTGGTGTAGTTTCAATTATGCAAATAACTGATGTAGCTGTGATTGACATTAACGGCAATTGCATGAGACCGACGTCGGTTGGTTGGACTTATTCTATCCTGTTGAAGCACTCTAAGTGATACCTGAGCGATGGGGTTTGCTAACTGTCTGTGCTGTGTTGGCTTTGCAGCACAGCTAGGAATGTGTAGCGGGTGAGCGATACTGAGAACACCCCACTGGCATGCTGAAGAGATTGTTTGGACTCACGCTGTTACTGCTCTTTAGGGTTTTGGGTTGCGTGGGTACCTGGGTTTGTTTCTGCCTGTAGCTGCTTGAGGTGACTGTATGGTGCGCAGGACTGTGCAGCATGGCCCGCACCATCTCCTCTCCTCCAAGTCTCTGCTGCCCCATGCGTAGCGTCCTCCTTCAAAAACACAGAGGGAAGCTGCTCAGCCCTGTCCGTAGCTGCGCTGGTTACGCGCTCAGCAGCGGCAGGATGCCTGCCGCGGGGGATGCATCGGAGCAGCCCTGGCTTAGCAGGTACCGTGTAGACCTGGAGCCACATGGACTAACTCTGCCAGAAACCAGGCGCCCCTAATCAATGCCAGGGTGCTGCACCTGGCCCCTGGCAACTACCGCACACACCTGTGAGCCCTGGTTACTCAAGCAAACCCTCCTTCCCCCGCCACCAAACAGCTCCTGTGCCGACCTGAGTCAGTTCTGGTTGGCCGCTAGCCAGGGCTGATGGGCAGTAGGATCACCAGCCACTGCCATTGGCTCTGCAGGAGCTGGAGCTGGTTGTAGCGGGTCACCTTGGGGAGATGTTGTGTTCGCATGGGGTGCCAGCTCCTTGGCAATAACACACTGAGACGTGTATCTGGTGACTGGAGAAAAGGAAACTAACAACGGGAGGACAAAATGTTTCACCAGAGACTGCTGGGTTCAGGCAGGGATGTCCTTGGCCCTCTGAAAAGTTTGGAGGCAAATCCCTCTGGTTTGGGATTAGTTGCATTCAAAGAGTCTGGGGGTGATGTTGCCATTTCTAAACTGAGTTGTTCGGCACACCTAATCTCCCGATATTCAGGAGCTCAAGAAGGCAAAGAAATGGTGGAAACCAGAAATGGGCTTTCAGACTGCAGAAAAGGCTTGGTAGTGTTGTTCTTGATTTTGGGTTTCCTTGTTGAGAGATACATTGCTTTCTAGGTTAGGTGCCGCAGGGCTGCGTAGGAGCTCTACCTGGCAAGCTCCTGCTGAGGTAGCAGTGCAGATGGGAGCAAAAGATAGTCCATTTTTCAACAATAGAAATGTATTTCACCTTTCGCTGTGGAGAGAGAGTTGAAAACGCATGACTTGTCTTCTCTGTAAATGGGAATCGTGCACGTTTTCTCTGCTGAGCGGGAAAAAATGAAGTGTGAGATAGCTCTGTCTCCCAGAGGTACCAGTCCTACCGTGCTCGCTTGGCAGCACACGCGCGTTGTCCTGCCGCGGCGAGGAACAGCGGGGGCAGGCGTGCCCCCAGGTCCTTGTGGGCTGTTTATCAGAAATTGTTTCACAAGTGTTGCGCAAAACAGATGGTTTGAGAGGCATGTACGTTGTGTGTTAGAGTAACATTTCTGAAATGCTAGAAATTGTTTAAATTGCTAGTTCTGAGAAGAATAATCAACATTTTATTTCTAGCACTGAAAATGTGATTTAAACATTTACTGTCTAGATAAGAAAACATCATTAATTGTGAATAAAACCAGGATATGCAAGATACCCACTTCTGCTTTTTGTGTGCTAATGCCATCTTTGAATAATGGCTCCTATAAAGACTGCTGAAAATCTTTTCGTTAACAGTGTTTGTTCACACTGTATGCCCAGGCTTAGTTGATGTTTCTCCTCTCTTCCAAGATTTGCTATATGTGTACTTGTATTTGGTGGCACAAAATGAGAATTTAGGGGCTGTGTATTTATTCCAATTCAAAATTTGGACAGCATTAAATGAAAAAGATTTTTGTTTCTTTAATGGTCAGAAATGCAGATTTCAGCCAGAGTCTGAAAGTCAGTTTCAGTTTTATGCAATGAATAACATCACTAATAATAGAGATTTGGCAGGTCAGATTCTGCACTGATTTACACATCTGTTCAACCCAATTATCATCAGATTTAATGTGATGGCAGCTACAGATAAGCGGGTAGGTTTTTGGTCCTGTAATTGGAACTTGGTTAACAAATTCCGTTTATGCAGTAGAGAGCTCCTCCGCTGTTTCCCAGAGCTGTTTGTGACTCTATAGAGCTGAGAACAGTAAAAATCGTGGAAAATGTTATTTTCATTACTTGGAGACCGCTAGTCATATCGTGCTAGGACTGTGGGTGAGGAGTAGCTTGCAGAGAGAAGAATTTTCTTCCTCCTCTTGGTGAGAGGCAGTCTGACTGCCCCTGAGCTCCTGAGGAATTTTAAGTATCTGCCTAAAACTTCTGATCCTCTGATTCTCAAGGATGCTGTAGCCCGCCTCTGCAAATGTATTGTAGGCATCGTGTCTTTGTACCGGGGGACTGTATTGTGTTGTGTGGCAACTACATATTGCCTGTAGTTGGCATCAAACTGGGAGAATCCAGGAGGTACAGAAATTATTTTCCTTTTTTTGGTCTTCTTAAGCATGTCTCAAGGCCCTGGCTTCATCCCAGCAAGTCTTACAATACTCTCTGTCTATGCCTGCTACTCTTCAACAGTAATAAAAGGCATCTAGCTGAAACTTCGTGGCACCTGAAGTTAGACAAAACGGATTTGGTGGTACGTTTTGACACTTGAACATTTAATATTTGGTATTCTTTGTGAACATGTACATAAACAAATGTTGGCTTAAAAGAAGAGGAAAAATAATTTGTTTTCAAAAGTAAGGAGGACTGGGAATTTCATTGCTGGCCAGTCTGCCTGTGGGAGACAGAATGCTGTAAAAACTTTGCAAACTGAAATCATTGTCATAGATAGGGCATGTGAGAGTCATCTCACCTAACTTTTTGTGTCCAATATTCTTAAAAACACTGAGCTGTGGAGTTTATACTCCAAGTGGCTTGTCAGTTAAGACTGCACTGGATCCCAGTGTGTATTTTACCTGGTAAATTGACTCAAAAAGCTGTGACCTACTGCACCATATTAAGCGTGCCTGTGTTACCTGCTGCTGAGTCCACCCTGGTTCCACCAAGCCGGGGAGCGCTCAGGGCTGCCTGCAGCACACACCACAGGGCTCCAAGTACAGGCAGAGGACAAACTGCACCAAAAAGAACCTTTTCACCCAGTAATTTGCTCATATAGACCACGACTAGAGTCCTTCTTTATATCTTTTAAAATTACTCACCTATCTAGATTGTCAGGATATATGGCTCTGAATGAAGCGAATGTGCTGTTTGGGTAACAGGTACACTGTAAGTTTTCAAGTTAGAACCATGTTTTGTAAAGGGGTAAGATATGGCATTTGGTTTTAACTGTCATTTCTTGAAGTGAAAATATCTAGCACCAGAGCTTACCACTAAATTTGCTGACGCTACAGAAAAATTTCAAATGTGAAATGAAAAGGCTGAATTGCTGCTTGTGAAACCGATGAAGCTGTAAGAGGTGGCTAAGCAGGATCAAGTGTCTCTCTCCATCTTGCCATTGTGCTCTGCTGAGGTGCTGGACTTATTTTAACCTCCGTGTAATTTGGAAGGGAATCAGGGATACTCCAGTTCAAGCCTGGCTGCAGAGCATCTGCATATGCCATTCTGGTAGCAGTAGTGACTTGCGCTGCGTAGTGTATCTTTGTAATATAACAGAAATGCAGTTAAGGTCCGTGTGCTACTTTCTGTACTTCAGAGTAGATTCCATGTGCAAAAAGTGAAGAATGAGAAAGAAATGCTGCAAAACTATGCAGCTTCTCATATGAAGGTCTCCTACAGAGTGTTATGGCATGGGGGAGTCACCAGTGCTCGATCAAACTCATCGGACTCCCTGAGTGACAGAGCCGGAGAGGAGAGAGGTGGAATAATGCTGTAAGCAGAAGTATCCTCTGCTGGTTTGTTACCCATGCGCTACAGGCCATGTTAGATCAGCTTCTGGGCTCAGAAGTATCAACTTAGTGCTGCTGAATTATCAGTTCTTTGTGCTAGGATCTAGTTCTCAGCTAAAACAATATGATCTGAGAATTTTTTAAATTACCTGTTTCTTTCATAGAATGATGAGAAACAAAAAGACCCCTATTAATAAATAAGAAAATGATCACACAGGAGCCTAAAAAAGAAATGCATAAGCTAGCAAGTGAGGCTTGGGAAGGAAAAGTGATGGGTTAGAATTTTTCACCTGGTCAAGTTGGAAATTACATGAAAATCCCCACCCTACCAAAAAAACCCCAAACCAAACCAGCAAGTTCAGGAACCTAAAAAGCAGCAATTGTTCAGGACAACCATCTCCAGCTTTCAACTGGGTGGAATATCAGAAATCTAATAATTTTTGTAGCTTTCCTGTGGAAGATGCTTTCTCAAAACCCGAAAGTTTTATCCTCCATCTTTAGCTTTCTTTTATCAAATTCAGGTTGGTTAGAAGAGCAGCTGACTGGGAACAAAGGAAGAAGATTAAAAAGGGCTACCAGCAAGTAACTTTTTTCAAGAAAAAAAGGGCTTTATTTTTAGATTTGCTTCCCTGCCTGTGAGAGACACAGAAAAAGGAAACAACAGGTAAAAGAGAAATGGATGGTGATGTTGACAATGATATCTGTATTCACTCTCAAGCCATGCGTGGGATAATCTGTCCATGTGGGAATTTTTTGGTTATTTTTCTGAGAAGGAACTTATGTCCATGCCGTGTGGTTTCCATCGCCATGTCTGTACCAATAAATTTGAATTAAACAGGGCTAGAGAACATATTTGAGAACTGGCACACGATCAGCTATAATATTTAAATGCTTGTATGCTCTTTGGCAGGGTTGGGACCCTTGCAGCTCCCTGTCAATGTAAATGGGTGATTTGGGGAATTGTCTGAACGGTGATGGACAGCTCCCCATAGCAGGAGTGGATGAGAGCTCTTTTGGGGATAAAACCACCATAGATGCATGAATGCAGACTATGCTGAGCCGTATGCCCTCAGGGCATATGTTTAATTTAGTACTATAGACATAACCTTTACATTTGGGGCTGTGTGGTGTGAGGCAAGTGAGAAAGGTGGGAGATCCTATTATAGCACAGTCTAACCTAATTCTCCAGGTCACTAGGAAATGGAGTCGTGAGATTGCCAGGAGTTGTCTGTAGCACAGAAATGGATCCGAGGGACATGATTGTGTCTCGGACTGTCGAGGTGCTTTCCTGAGCCATCTGTTAACCCGTTTTCCTCCTGCAAGGCAGAACTGGTGGCCACCTCCCTGTCCCCAGCCTTTTGCACAGGCTCCTCAGACCCCTCTGCCCCAGGATTGCACTACAGCTGCCAGGATTTGCACGTGCATTTTAATTCTTCAGAGGAAAAATGTGAGGGGAAAAAAGAAGTTTACAAATAGATTATGTCACTATCTGAATATTCTTGCTTTTTTTTTAAAAGATAAACCGGGATGAATTCAAATAAAGTTGCAAAATACAGTGAATGCTGCTTTATAGCTGATCTCTTGGGAGGAGCCCACTGCATTAGGATGACCGGCTTTCCTCTTACCTCATTAAGATTCTTCATTTCCCTCATCACACTGGCACATTCTCTAGCAGAGGTCAGGTTCATTGAGGAGGTCACGATCATTTTCTGCTACAGTGCTATTTTCTTTTCCATCATGGAAACTTCCACCGTGCAAAAGCAGGCTGAAAATAGAGCTTTTCTGCCCTGCAAAAGCATGTTGGCATTCTTCTGTCCTTGTTCAAAACATCTAGTGCTTTACCTCATCTTTCTGTCAGTTCCTGAGTTGTCCCCTCTGCCTCTATAGCTTGCTGCTGATAATCTGCCTCTGTCCCGACTGCATTTTTGGGTCTCTCTTCTTACCACCCTCCTCTTCTTCCAGAAGACAAAAAGTCTGTGTCCTCCAGTCCCAGCCGTCTCCTGTAGGGATGATTTGACTGCTGAGAATTATTTTCCTTGCAAGGGTCTTTTGTAGGAACTTTTAATTCCAATTTATTGATAAAATTAAGATTTCTACAAAATTTCAGCAGAAATAGCTGCTTGCCTCGATAAATGAGCATTTCATATGTATAACAAAGTAATATACATTATAATGTGCTTAAGATATTATTATGACCTGCTGTTCCGAGATTATAAAAGGATTAATTCTGCAGAATCTGCTCCTTCCTTCTTCGCTCTTCTACCTACCGGTGCACTTCTGGTGCCGTTGTAAAGAAGTTCTAAAACGAAATGAAATAAAATTCGTTAGAATACTGACCTGAAGAGGACCTTTTGTTCAAGTGAATATATTACATGCTTTCTTCACAGGTGATTTTTAGTATTTCTGAGTTTACTTAAATGAAAATTTGCAAAAGGCAATAGCAACAAGCATATACCACAACCCTTAGGAGGGAAGGCTTGAAACATATGTTCTTACTCTGATTCTGTATTTCTGTATATCTTGTGAAAGTTGTTCTTGTGGACGTTGCCATGCTGAGATGTGTGATGGTGAAAATCTTCCTCTGGTCTCAGTGTAAATGTAATGTAGACTGCAGTACAGCGTTCCTTTTCATACTACTTAGCAAAGGGCTCTTTGACCTTCAGGGGTCATCTTTGTAGTTAAGGGCTTAATTGTTGCTGGCTAAGCCTATTGAAGACTAAAACTGTTAACTTGCAAACGTCCTGTGGATGCTTAGTTACTGAGGAAGCCTGAACCCCCTGTCTCAAAACTGAGTCTAGTACCATATTAAATTAAAGGTCGTTAGGGTGCGTGAATCCTCTTGTGGACCCAGATGTAGAGTAGAACTCTACTAAGGCTTCAGCATCCACACTGTACACATTTTTGGTGGTTTTACTTCAGGCTGGCTCTGGTCTGGGTGCCGATTCGTGGCTGGGGTGCACTTCCCAATTTAGTTTCACTGGCAGGAGTTCAGATCTTGTGCTGTGGAGCGGCTCGCCGAAGCAAGCCGGAGCGCTGTGAGCGGAGGCCGTCAGGAGGTTTGTTTCAAGTGTTTACTCCTCATCCAAATTAAATGCTAATGCAGATCCACCCTCTAATTCCGCTTTGTGCCGTGCTAATCTTTCTGAGAAGCTTTAGCCTGTGGAAAATCAGTTCTGCAAGACACAAAGATATTTCACAAATCAATATCTCAATTGCAAAAGAGAATGCCTGCTGTGGAAATATGTTTTATTCAGTTGTGTCTAGGCTGAAGATAGTGCATCTCCAGATAGGGTGTCTTTCAACTTCTGTTGAAAGTGATGAAATGTAGGCTTCTGTCTCAGACAGAACATTTTGGGACATTATTCTTACCAGTGATACGGCAAAAGAGTTTAGCGCTGTTTATTGACCTTATGTAGCCAGGCTAGGCAGACTCTTCCTTTAGCGACTGGATCTGGAGGTCTCGGGGTTTTTGCTGAGGATTTGCTTTTCCTTCAATTTATACAAACATCACTCGGGAGACAGTGTTTTATCCTCGTCACGCTAACTTGGATGCAAAGTGACTTCCCCCTGGCTCCCCCCTGCCTCCCGAGCTCTGCAAGGCGCCAGCTGTGACAATGCCATTGCGGGCACCCCTGTGTGATCAATTTGGCTCACAGCTGTACTCAGTGTCAGTAGTAATTATAAGGGTTAATGTGATTAGTTTCACTTGTAGTGTTGGTAAGTATCTGTTGTTGTTGCCCTTGGCAATAAATTTCCCTGTATAAGTTTCGTGGTATACTGTTTTATGGTACTAGTTGCAGTCATGGTAGGTAAGGTAGGTAAGCTATGTGAGGAAAGTTGGAAATAAAGGCAGAGGAAAGCGGGTGGGTAAAATCTCTTTTGTATGAAGTAAAATACATAGTGACTGCTCACTGTAAGAGTATAAAGAATCCCCATAGATAAGATTTTTACCCTCTGATATTTCGTCCATCTCAAGATTGTGGAAAAATATGGTTTATTTCACTCATTAATTACTGACTGGTGGTAGCATCTGGGTAATACCAAAACTCATATAAGAATATATTTGCTGTTGATACTTTCTGTCTCATTCAGGCGCTAGTGGCAAGAGCATTCTCTTCTGCACAGTAATCTGGAATGTATTTAAGACTGTTTCATTTGTCATTTTAAAAGGAATAAGCAAGAGGTGGTAGGTGAAATGTCTCTTTCCCTCTTGCCTTTATGAACTGAGCAGGAAAGTGAGATGAATTGAAGTCAAATGTGAGAAATCTTTTCAACCTTAATTTGCCATCTGAGAATGATACGATTTAAGCACAATAAATAATGTGTGTGAATGTGCGTTGGGGAGGGAGAGAATCAGCAATTTAAATGAGTTTATTCACACAGGGTGAGACATACAAAATTAAAAAGACTCGGTTTGTTCTGCTGTTGTAACTTATCAGGGATGTGTGGAGTCTCTCGGATGTCTGGGGCTTTAGGGATTAGCATTACTCCTGGAGAGGGGATTTGGTCCATTGAACACGGCTTGTCATATTTCCGTTTAGCACAAAATACTACAGAGCTTATTATACATGGTATGGTTTTTATCTTCACCTGAACCGTGCGTCTAGTGTATGTGCACATCTCTCTTTTCCTTTCTGCTTTTGGTCTCCTTCCTTTTCCTCCCTCTCTTCAGGTACTTGCCTCTCTCCAGTATGATTTCCAGCCTTTTGCCAACACCTTCATCTTTGCACCGAGTATCCATGTTTCTCTCAAGCTGCTGAAATTGATTTAAAGCTGAAAAGATAAGAGAAATGGACAAGAAATATTTTCAAATCACAATGGAAGATAAGAAGGGAAACCCTCTTCCTAAGATAACAGGGCTTTTGGAGCGCTGGCAAACTGGAAATATGTATTCGGCTGTTGATATGGACATTCTGCAGAGAAGACGTGTATGAAAAGTGGTTGTTGGTTTTTTTTTTTTTACTGGCACAAAGAAGTCTTTTAACATAAAGATAAGTGAAGTCCAGTCTACAAAATTTAGTTTTTCATTCATCTGAGTGCATGTAATTCCTATCAAAGTGGCATTCCCCCTTGTATGGAAATGAGAAGGATGTTAGGTTTACGTACAGATTTTGTATTAAACTGTCACAAGCAGAGAGATTTGTTTTTAAGGCATGTCTGCATGCAGAAATTGCAGGTAACCATAATGTCTTAGGCACTTTTAAATTCCCGTCCCCAAACAGAGGTTTTATTGGAAAGCTTATAAATAGAAACTCTGTGAGAAGAGTAGAGAGAAGGACTCGGTGTCCTCTCATCCTCTTTCCCAATCTTATTTTTTAAATTTTGTCATTACTTTCTGTTCAGCTGTCACAGAATGGTGAATTATTACCTGCAATTTAGCACGCTCAAGTTCCCCTCGCAGCCATCCTGGTGCATATAAATTGCTATCAATAGCTTCTTTTAATTTTCAAGCTAAGCTAGCAGCGGATACAAAAGGACCTTGCGTGCCAGTCACACCTCCCTCGGGCAGCAGGGAGCAGAGGTGGGGGAATCCTGACTGGATCCCTCTGTTATCCCGCAGCTGGACTTGCGTGCTCGCCGCCCGTTTTGGCAGCTGGAGGAGCCGCAATGGCAGGACTGGCCGCGGCAGGCCGGGACGCAGGGCTGCAGGTTTCTCTTGGCAGGATGGAGTTCATTTATCTTCAGGCTTCAGCTCGCGTTTCTGGGAGCTGGCGTACTTTCCCAAGAGTGGGAATGGTACGGCGATGTTTTCAGTTCCAGTTTGGCTGTAATTTAAGCCTTCTATAAAGCAAGGTTTTCTGAGGCCTCACATGACGTGTCCCTCTTCCGTCCCCCCCTTTTTTTTTTATTTTCAGGAAAATACCATATATTTTCAAAGGAATAACCTTCTGCCTGTGTGTCCGCAGTGTTGTAATAATGGGAAAATGTAGCCGAGCCAGGAGTGTCATGGGCTCCTAAAAACTTTTCAGTTGAAACCAAATGAAAGAGAAGAAAATATTACCCTCCCGTGTTTGTTACATTGCAATAAGAAAAAGACACTTTCTGCATTGTATTTGCATAGCTGCACGGCAGTGGAGGCTGTTGGCTTCAGAGCTCTGCTCTGCCGGACACGAACACAGGACATAGGTATTACTCCCCTGAAAGGTTTGTTGGAAAACTTAGTTAAAACTATATCCTTTAGACTTTTCCCCCTCTAAGTAAAGGTTATTTCTCACTGCACATAATTTTTTAAAAGTTTATTTGCAACCAAGTACTCAAAGTTATGCTTCTTTTTAGGAAAGAAGTTATGCTTCTTAATGCTGAGTTACATAGCTTTGGATGCATTTATCCAGAGCCATCATATTTGTATTTTAATTACATGGGTAACTTTTTTTTTTCTTAATTTTATTTACTTGAAATTCATCCAACTGTATGCTTGCAAATGGACATTCAACCTTAATTAAATAGAAATAGTTTTAAAAAAATTGACACTTATTTTTCACTTAAACTTAGTGAACAAAGGAAATTCACCAAAGCTAGTGAATGAAATGTTTCTGGTCACTGCATCCCCAATATTTAAAGCTACTTTTTCAGGTAAGTTCCCACTCAAATTTTGAAAGTTGAGAGACAGGTGATTTGACAGTGAATTTTAATTTTAGGTGTGTAATTATCTTAAAATCTGATGCAAACCCCAAAGTTTAAAAAAAAGTATAAATCCTGGTTTGTATTCATAGATTGGAAAGGGAAAATAATTTATCTTGCTTTTTATATGGCCATTGAATTTCTAACTTTTAATGAATACTAGCACCTGCTGTCTAAATTGAAACCAAACATAATCAAGGAAGGATTTTCTAAACAACAGAAACTAGTTACCACCAGCTGAAAAAAGAGGTATCTTAACTTTTGTTTCATTTTTATATTATGTCGATATTAATATAGCATGGAACACTGAAAAGTGTATAATGGTTGTGTTGACATGAGAACAGATATATGCCTTGTAGTTTTACTTGTAATTAGAAAACAACACCTTTAAATCTTTATAAAGTGCTTTGTTAATAAGTATTTTGGCATAACTTAATACATTTAGGCCTTTACATCAGTTGCCATAATGTCCAGTTTAATTTTTTAGCAGGTTTTCTTTTTTAAAAACTTTTACTGCAAATATTTATGCTTCTATTATTTTTTCATGCTTTGAATGAAAACAGAAAGACAGAAAAAGAAATAGAGTCATTGGATTGCACACAACTAATTTCAATACTATGTTACTTTTTAGTTTCTTTAAAGCAGTTTGACTGGCGATCACCAAAAGAATAAAGTTGAATTTCCAATGAACTTTATTAAGAAATTCTATTGGAACAGATAACAAAATGGACATTGAAATGTAGAGCGTTACGACTTGATTGAGGTTTAAAGTTGTAAGGTACAATAAGCAGAAATTTCTTCGGCTGCAGATTTGTGCTACTTGTGTTTTGTAAAGTCGTTTTACCAAACCACTGGCTGAGCACGTATAGTGCAGTACGGTTTCCCTATTCGAAGTCACTGAAAAGCAGATTTCCTCAGTGATTAGTAGAGTTAACAGCACATATTTTAATTCAAGTTTATTTAAGATGTTTGTTTACGTAAGTGATAGGTATTTAAAATTATAGATTTATAATGGTAGTGAAGAAAACTAATTTTAAAGCACATAAAATGTATTTTGATGATCCCATGGTAACTGTAGAATTTCCTCCAAATTATTACCACACTTTTATTCACCATACCAATATGAAACGTAGGTAGAAAATCGTTCTTGCAAACGGAAGCTGTATTATTTCATTCTTGCATGTGCCAGTCATGGCCAAGAATGGTTTTGGCTTCCAGAGCGTTGCTTTTTTGGCTGTTTGGCGCTCTGTTGTCCTTAAGGACGTACTGGATGAAGTAGCTCAGCCTTGGAAGTAGGGCATTTGGGGTCTTGGTACTGAGTTTCTCTGCTTAATTCTGCTGGTGCACAGGAACATGTAGTCCACTTATCATTTTACATACATAAAACTTTTAGTTTTAAGTGTATTGCTTAGTGATTTGGGGGTAAAGGCATTTCAGCATGCTGTACCCAAGCTTCTCATGTGCAGAAAAGGATACGGTGGTCATGTTAAATAATTGTTGTTCAGCTTAATGGTGTCATGCTGCTACAGGGCCCTTGAATAGGAAGCGAGTATAAAATGTTAATAAAGTACAGCCTATACAGCTATTGGATTTTAGTGAGTTGTTGTGCTCGAGGGAGTCCTGGCAGAGACACTTTTGTCGTGGTTGCTATAGAATGAACTCCACAGCCCTCCAAAATGGTACTCGCTAAATATCAAGAGATATTTCAAGGATGCCTGGTGCTATCAATTTGACCATGCAGTGATTAATGCAGCTGCTTGTACTCATTAAATTGAGAGATGCAGCAGGCTGAAGTTTACAGTATTGATCCAGTTTCAGTCCTGATAAAAGATATATGGAGGAAATATTCCTTGTGATATTATTGCTCATCCTAAAGCCATGTGCAAAGTGAACAGAAGATCTCTTAAGCTTTAGTATTACATAAACTATATAAAGTGCTCCAAAAACAAAGGTACATTTAGGCTTAAAAGCAGGGCAGATGTTTTATAATGAAAACAAATTCTACAGCACAAATATTTACTTTGTAAGTCACAGTTGTGATTGTTTCCTTTATACTGATTCCAAACTACCAAAGAAGACATAAACAGTAAAAGCAAATTGTTGTTCCGTTGCAAATTGCAGGTGCAATGAGAAATAATGAACCTTAAAAAGAAGTATGGAATTAAAACCTTTTTCCTTCCTTTTCGTCTGGCCTGCAAAGGCCCACATCAGCTGGCTGCCACCTGACGTGACATTTCTTCTCATCCTCTGCCGACGTCTGGCCTCGCTGCGGAGCGGCGCCGGCGACCAGAAAAGGTCAGCCGTCGTTTTTGCCCGAGTCGGCGCGGTGCCTCCCCCGCGCAGCGTCGCTGTGCCTGGGCTGACGCCGTGCCTCGGGGAGCCCGGCCGGACGCGCGCTCCTGGGAGGCTTCGATCCCTGCTGTGCGGCCGCCCAGCATCACAGAAATCGTCAAACTAATGAAACGCGGGGGGATTTCGGTACTTCCAGAAGGCTGTCGGAGTCCTTTAGAGTTTACTCTGTTGTAACTGTACTGTATTTCAATTATTTCTCAGGCATTAGTATGCAAAGCTTAGCATTTCTGGTTAACATTTGATTTCCGACGAAGGAAGCAAAGCAAGCGCCTGCTGCAAGGAAATGCTTTCAGCGTGGCCTAAAAATATTGCCATGAAAATTTACTCGCTCAGATACAGTATGTTTTTCTGGCACTTTGCAGTGATTATGAAGCTAATGAAAATGGAAGCTGTTACATCCATCTGTCAAAAATATTACTTGCTTTGGAAAGGGAGCATCGAGAATTGTGTTTGGCTATCATAACCTTAGGAGGAATATATGGCAGCTTGGCCGCAAGCGGGCGGTCTGATAACTTCACCTGTGTCGGAGCGTATAGTGTGGGGCAAGAGGTGTAAGAGGAGAAAAGGGAAATCTCTTTTCCTCTGGGTTTCATTTTTGCAGCCGTAAGAAGGCACAAGAGCGGGTGCTGATGTCCTGGTTTATCCCGTTCGCTTAGGCTGGTAACATCCGTGTTTTCCTAAATGAATGCCAGGATTTGCGGACTGCCTATGAGCGTTCACAAATTCGGAATTGTCATGTTGGATGTTTAAAGTCTTATATTCTAGATATTACCAGCGTCGCAGGCAAGTGTCGTGTTATATTGCTACGATTTGCCTTTTGTTGTAAAATTTCTCATTCTCCCATGCCAGGAGAGAATTTGCTCTCTGTTTCCAGTCCCTTCATGTTTCATGCCTTAACTTTGACTGCTTTGTTGCCACGGCAACTCTGCCGTGCAGCATCCTTCCACTGCATTATTGCTATTCCTATAACTAAGAAGTACATCAAATAAATTAAACATGTCAATCACCTCTAAAAAAAGATATTGAAGATGTTTCATGTCCGTTTCCAATATCATAGCAGACAGCCAAAGCACTAGTTCTGGACTGCAAGCCCTGCCTTATTTTCTTGGTCATCATTACTTATAATAGATGCACTGAACCGGGTGGGAAGTATTCGGTGGCTGAAAATAGTAACTTCCTCTGGATATTAAAAATGCTATCACTCTTACAGTCTTTACTGGCAAAAATGCCCTTTTTTTTTTTTTTTTTTTTTTTTTAATTTATTCCTAATCACAGAAGTAAATATGTTCATCAGTTTTCAATCTCTAGTGCTTAAACTGTCGTATAAAAACAGTTACCTTCCTTAGGTGTCTGGGCCCTAATTTGAAGACCAGATATAGAAAAGGACTCTCAGTCGCTTGCAAGTTGTGCTCTATCTACTTCCTGCAAACATTAATTTTATTTTGTAAGGTGTCTGTCAAAACCTGTAAACATTATTCCAGTCTGGCAGTCCGTAGAAAAGAAAAAGAACAATTATCCTTTCAGGGAGCTGTCTAGAAAATATCTGGTCAGTGAATGTGGCTGACATATAACAGTTAAATATTAAGACATTTTGTATACAGCAGGAAATGCCAAAAATAGCAAATGTGTTATTTTCTAAGACTCTGTTGCAGATAATTACTTGTTGCCATTTTATATATATTTCATTTGCTCAGCGAAGCATTTATTTGACTTTTGTCATACTACATAAAATAAGGAAAATGAAAAAAGATTTTGCACACATCATTCTTTAGCTAAAAATAATAATATAATTTTAGAAAATTGTAATCTACTGCAAATTATATTTACTATTATAAGCCTGATAGCTGGAGGCTTTTGGTGTGTTGTTTGTAATTCCCAATCTGAGGCTGTGCTGAACACGATGTAATTTACTAGAAGTCCGTGTAACTCGTGGGAGAGGATACAAGGTATTCCAATATTCCCATCAACCCTAAATTGGTCTGAAACAATGTTATTTGTTTCCATTTTCTTCTGAGAAAAAGTAACAACTCTTAAACAGATTTTTCCCTCATGCAAGCAAAGTCTGCTGGCTTCCAAAGCTAGATTAATGTGTTTCTGGTATGATTTCAAAATAAAAATGAATAAAAGTGCTTTTAGAATTTAATAAAAGTCAAAGCCCGTGATTTTTTCAGAATAGCCTTGGCTTTTGTTTGCAGTGGTTATGAAGCACTGCTGCTTCCTGTGCATTATAGCGTTTGGGCAAGGAAGCAGTGTGTTTCTGATGCATTAAGTAAATAAATACATGTATTACAAATTTATTGAAAGAACATAAGAATTAATTTTTTGTCTGTGAGGATTTTGCAAGTTGTTATCTTTTAAATTCAGCCATCTCCTGCCTTACAGGCTATGAAACTTTTCCCCAGGTCTGGAAGGCCTATTGGTAAGTAACGCTGGAGATGCTTGCACTGGTAATTATTCTGATTTCTCTTTTGTTTACCATCGCAAGAAAGCATGTGGGCAGAATATATTTTCTGGACATTTAAACATACTGTCTTCTCCCCTAGGAACAAATATAACTATCAAAAGACATCCCGAGTAATCTGTTTATATAAGAGAATGACTCTTTAACAGGTAATGAGGATTTTCCTTTTATAGGCTGGGCAGAGTAGTGAAGTCAGGTCTGGCAGTTATTAAAGCAGCAGGAGTGCAGCAATCCTCACAGATGTTGAATTTCTCCCCTGCAGAGAACTTTTTCTTCATTTTGTCCTGCCACTGGCGTTTGGTATTGTACGTGGGCTCGATAAGCCTTCCTCTAAGAACAAATCTCCATTAACTGGAATAACCAGTTAGGCTATTCTGTCGTTCAGGATGGA
This sequence comes from Mycteria americana, assembly GCF_035582795.1. Lineage (NCBI taxonomy): Eukaryota > Metazoa > Chordata > Aves > Ciconiiformes > Ciconiidae > Mycteria > Mycteria americana. The sequence goes on from NC_134369.1 coordinate 9,836,573, forward strand.
TTTGTAAGTGAGGGTAGGGCAAAATCTGAACTAATATTTTGAACTGATATGAATCTAATATTGCAGCAAAGTTTGTTCCTCTTGCACCACAAAGTACAACTTCAAGCATAGGTTTGATGTACTCATTTTGATTGCTCCTATTCTGAACAAGCCTGACAGAACCATGTTAGACGTGAAGTGCTAAATGTAGAACAGACACCAGTATATAACCTTCCCCTCCCCAGGGAACTGAAGAATGTCTTTTGTCTTTTGGGCATTGAAATTCTCAAATAAAATGCCATATTAATATCAGTTTGTGACAATGAATAATATTCCTGCTGATCTCTAGAGCCTCTGCAAACCCTGAAGCAGGGATTATGCATTCTGTTCATGCCACAGAAAGTTTATTCTAAAATAAGCTATTTTCTTTTGTCAAAGGAGGTGATAAGAAATACAATAAGCTGTGATATAGCCACTATCATAATAAGGAATCATGCTCCTGGAACCCTTCTTTAAACCAAAGTGTTATAAAAATCTTCTTCCCCCTAGACTAAACAAACAATTAACAAATTCTGTGAAATAAGTGATAGCTCTGCAAGCTCTCACGGTGCTCCTGGGAAAATGAATTTAGGTTTCCCGTAGCTCAGAGCACATATAAAAATAATTCAAGGCAAGGAATGGAAAAGTATGGGCAGAAGTTTCAAGAGAAGTTGCATCAGAGCAACTCCAGTCTCCCTAATGTAACTGGTATATCAGCAGCAGCAGAAGTTGGAAGTTTCCTAATTCTGCATTGCTAGCATGGTTAAATCTACTGGGTGTAAAAGAAAGTACAGTTTCTTCCTGTTATCTCTTTTGTTTGTGTCTTCTTTATGGGAAAGGAAATACTTTTTTGGGGGAATTTGGAGCATACTTAGGAACCATAGGCTGATTGCGATATATCGTTGCATATCATTGTCGAAGGTCCTTGGGGTCTTTGACAACAGAATCAAGCAGTATTTAACTCCCAGAACACTCAGGGGTATGTTGTAGAAGATATTTGTCCTACTTTAGGAGCCATTGGAGAAGCTGAGTCAATCTGTGATGTAAAAAGTAATTTTAATACTATGTTGGTTCTATTGCAGCTTTGTTCTATTTTCGTAATCTGTGTTTTTGAAAAAATGCATTCATTTACATTTTATCTAGCGATAAGTCTGAACCATAGAAATCTGTCAACCTGCAAAACGCTCCATTCCTATATGTGTGTGACCTATTAAACTGTGACACTGAATCATTCATGTGGCACTTCAAATAATTTAAGAATATGCAAAAGCCGCCTCTATAGTATATAATTTATTAAACTAAACAGTGGCAGGTTGCAGGCACGTGTACAGGAATGCAGTTGTTAAAGGTACTGTTAAATAGTTCTCTTGGTCCCTGACACAGCTTTGGCTTCACCCTGCCGGACAATTCCTGGGCATATTTTGAGAGTTAATGCGAGCATCCCCAATAAGCATATTAGATGTGGCCAGCTCAGCGCTGGAGACTTAGCAATTTCTGTGTGGACCATTCCAGAGGATTTGGCTCCAGTGCTAGAGAACAGCTCAGAGTATTTTTAATTTATTGGTACAGATGTAGCCAAAGAGCAACTGGGACTGTCATAGGGACCTTACATCGCCAGGTGTTTTTCTGGAAGAAGCATTTTGCGGTGACCAGTGCTTGTCAGGTAACTCTCTCACACATAATGAGGTCCTGGAGAAAATACCACAGTCCAAAAAAGTCCTGAGGGAGCATTAAAAAATGAATTGATGAAAGATATGGTTTTACATACTTTAGTAACTACTTTTACTGATGTTCAAATTATGACCCAGGTTGACGCACTCTGTATCTCAGGCTAATCTGAATCAAGTTCTTTACCTATATAGTGACATAAGAAAACCTTATGGTTTTGCATGGTTTTTTCCATTTTTAGAAACAACTTCAAATAGAACCTTTTTAAGGCATTGGTTTTATTTTTTTTTTTCTTTTTGCATATATTTTTGTTTGCATATTTTGTTTAAATATATTTAAAAATATATTTGTAGCTATTCTGTGTGCCTGCAGACCCCCATCCATTATGGCAGAGTTCTCTCTGCAGTCCCCTGTGTTTTACAGTCGTGGCCTCTGCCCATTATAAGAAGGAAACCATTCTTCCCCGGGAGATTCTGTAATTAAGTTTTCAGTCTGTTTATGTATTTCTTTTTACATCGCGCATTACTAGAACTGCTGAGGAATTATTATTTTCTATGAAACTTTTGTCAGAAATGTTTGAATTATTGAAACTAGACCTTTTCTTGGGAATGTTCCAGTCATGGGAAAAAAATAATCATCAAAAAAGATATCTCTGGACCAGATTTTGCGGTCAAAAAGAAAACAGGCAGAAGAGAAGAAAAAGATAAAGTAACATGCAGTCTGACACCTAAGGCGTTTTACTTGTGATGTAGGAAAATGGCACAGTAAGGACATGAACCGGGTCACTCAGTCACATGCAAATATCCTTTTGCTTGTAAAGCAATAATATATCTTTTCCTGTTTGGGGTTTGTTTTTGTTTCTGCTTTTGGTTTTTTTTGGTGCATGAAAATTTTAGGAGGTCTCTGGTTCATCTGAGTGGCGATGGAAAAGTTTCTGAATTTTCAAGAAGTTTCTTGAAATGGCAAAGCAGTTTTTTTAAAGCTTTAATCATTACACAATCTGTTAAAGAAATTGTAGCTTAATGATCTATCTCTGCAGGAGTTGTGAAGTACTTTTAAAAATCAGATTTAGAATAGAAAATTGTTGCATTCTGTGCAAACGCATGCTTTTCACAGCCAAGAAAGCAGTCTTGCTACTGAAATAACAACTAATAGCCACTTTTGTATTACCTTGAGGTACTTGTAACATGTGTCTGACATCTGTCTTAGTAGCGGTGAGACTATGCTCTTTCATATTTATCCTACATCATTAGTTCTAATGGGTGCTGTAAAGGTCTTTGTATTTGATTAAAATAGGTGCAGGTGATAATCAGCTGCAATACCAGAGTGGAATATTTAGGCGAATATCTTTAGCATGCAGTCCCATAGCACTAGAGAGTCCTCCTCAGAACGTGACCCCAGTCTTCCTTCTCTTGGTGTGTGTTATCCCAAAATACGGCAATGCTAGTTTGGAAGATGATGAAGACATGGGACCCAGTAAAAGTAGATAATTACATGACCTTGCTAACTTTCTAAGGAGCTCTAACCATAACTAAAATAACTGTCAGAAGCTGAGAAGAGTGAGCAACTGCTAATGCCTTGCATATTTGTGCCTCGTACTCACAGAATCACAGAATCGTATAGGTTGGAAAAGACCTTTAAGATCATCGAGTCCAACCGTAAACCTAACACTACCAAGACCACCACTACACCATGTCCATAAGCACCTCATCCAAACGTCCTTTAAATACCTCCAGGGATGGGGACTCAACCACTTCCCTGGGCAGCCTGGTCCAATGCTTGATAACCCTTTCAGTGAAGTAAAATTTCCTAATATCCAGTCTAAACCTCCCCTGGCGCAACTTGAGGCCATTTCCTCTCGTCCTATCACTTGTTACCTGGGAGAAGAGACCGACCCCCACCTCTCTACAACCTCCTTTCAGGCAGTTGTAGAGAGCAATAAGGTCTCCCCTCAGCCTCCTTTTCTCCAGGCTAAACAACCCCAGCTCCCTCAGCCGCTCCTCATCAGACTTGTGCTCCAGACCCTTCACCAGCTTCGTTGCCCTTCTCTGGACACGCTCCAGCCCCTCAATGTCTCTCTTGTAGTGAGGGGCCCAAAACTGAACACAGTATTCGAGGTGCGGCCTCACCAGTGCCGAGTACAGGGGCACGATCGCTTCCCTAGTCCTGCTGGCCACACTATTCCTGATACAAGCCAGGATGCCATTGGCTTTCTTGGCCACCTGGGCACACTACTCAAATCTCCCCTTCAGGTAAATCACACTCAATCATACACCAAAATATATTCTCCATTTAAAGTGACATAGGTGGCCTTTTGTGAAAATACCAAGAACAGGCTATGTTAGAGAAACATGATATAAAGATGAAATTCTTTCATTTGGCTTGTTAGAGGGATTATTTTGTTTGCTGAAGCTGACCAATGCTATGTACTATGGCAGGCACTTAGCTGTCTGCTGGGGTAAGGTTTTGCTGTAAGGATTTGGGAGGATGGAGTGAGAGGGAGGAAGAAGCCAGTGCTCTAGTGCAGCAGAGATTAGCTAGGCTGTAATCCAAAACCAACCTGAAAACTGCTATGTCACAATAAACAGACTGAAAAAAACTTTTGAGGACTAAAGCGTATGACCTTGTCCTTATCTGTAGCAAGGTAAACTAAGAGAACAGCTTCTTTTAGCAAGGGATTTAATAAATACTGTTTTGGCAATTTTCTAAAAGCTATTCTTACCTAGAGGTAAAGAGTGTCCAAGGTACAACTCTGATTAAATCCTGTGTTTAGGAGACTTAACAGTGTTTAACAGGCTACAAAGATGTGCACATGCAAGTTGTATCTTGTCCATTTGATCAGCCTTGATCTAGAGGGCACATTCTGGAAGTGTAGCTGAGGTCTGAGATAAAATGGCCAAAGGTGCAAAGTCACTTACGGGTTGCCTTCCCTGAGATTTCACTGAGATTTAGGCACCCAAAGTATGTCACAGACATTCAGAATTGTTCCAGTTTCACGAATAGTACAATTTAAAATTAGTTTAGTTAAACCAGTGGAAAAATCTGAGTTTAGTTTAAATGTGATTTATCCTGAATTAAGTGCATTCACTAAGAATTTAAATCTAACTATACCTTTTTAAGCAAAACTAAAATCAGTGTTTCAGAAGCTGATTTACAGTAAAATGTGACTGTAAACTAGAACTGAAAATTTATATACGTTTGACGCTTTAAACTTTTGCATTATTATTGTTTTTAGCAAAACGATATAATAATGAGTAGAAGAGATTTTTAGTCTTAAAAATGTTAGAAAACTTGTAACACGGAGCTGTGCTTGAATAACTAGAGCTTTTCTCAGCTCAGAGCTTCCTTGCTTCCTTCTTCCAAAAGTCTCATTGCCCATTCAGTCTTTTTTTTTTTTTCCCCCCAAAGAGAATAGCCGAAAACCACTTTGTCCCCGGGCAAAGTACTTTCCAAAATGTACTTTCTGGATCGTTAATGAAGATGTTAAACAGCCCCAGCCCCAGAATTGATCCCATGGAGTACGCGGCTAGTGACTGGTCTCCAGCTGGACTTTGTGCCCCTGGCCACAGCCCTTTGAGCCCGTGGTCTGGCCAGTTACCAGTCCAGCTCAATGGCCATTTATGTGGTACATCATCAGTTTATCAGTGAGGATCCGCTGGTCAGCAACATCCGCTGCTGCTCTCTTACCCACCAAGCTAAGCCCTTTGCTGTAGGAGTAAGAGCAAAGTCACACAAACTATTTGGACTTGTTTGTTCTCAGTCCACGGGGTTGTATGCTCGTAGGCTGACATGATTAGAGGTGGCAGAGAAGAACAATTTAACTTTTGTTTACTGCAGTTTCTCAGACTGTTTCTAATCTTGCCCTTTTTTTTGCCGTGATAGTTGCCACCCTAATGAATGTTGTTGGTTTTAGTAGAAAAAGTCTTCGCTGAGGACTTTGGTAGGAAAATCCTCACGGTTTGAGACAAAGCTGCATAGGACAAAGAAGCAGGCATGACTTCATGGAGATTATCTGTTGCATATGCAGCTTTGTCTCAGACTGTTTTTAAAAGCTTACTGTCTTCTTGATGCTAATTACAATGCAATAATTTTAATGGATTTCCGGTTGAACTGCTGCCCCATTTTTGAGCTTAACCCCGTTGTCAGTTGTGTAAAATGCTGCCAAATGTTAACTGCTATGGCTGAAGTTTTCTTCAGCAGGTGTTTGTGTACTGAATGAATCAAAATCTCGTGGGGAAAAATAGCAGATCATGTATTTATAGACTGCATCAGAATGGATGGCTGAAAGGAGGGAATGAGCGGCAAATAAAATGTATGCTGACAATCATAGTTTTTTCATTTCATGTATGCTGAAAATCAGAGTGTTTTCATTTCGTAGCTCTTGAGTTTAGCTGTGCCAGCTTTATGTTCTTACAGTTTTTGTGTGTATTATGCATAAAGCATACTGAGGAAAGCCAGGGCTTTTGATACCATACTGAAAGGCCATCCAGGATAAGGGGACTTTCCCACTATAGATATTGTGATGCAAAGAATTCCCAATTACTCTCATTCAAAGCTAATTTCTTCTAAATATGTCATCAAGGAATTATGCCCAAATGTGTACATTTGGCTCTACATGGGGCCCTGTGAAAGATGGTTATTTAAATTTCATTTCAATTTCTAATGTCTTGAAATGTGTTAGAATCCAAGGCAATGGTGTGATACCTTTAAGGGAATGTCTTTCTCTTACGTTTATTTACTGCTGCTCAAGTGTTTGTTACTGCAGAAATACTGAAATTCATTATTACTCAGTGCCTCAGTCTCGTGATCGCGCTGCACTGCTGCTGCAGTGCTTAAACTTCTTGGTTTAGATGACGCAGAATTTTTTGGAAATTCAGTTTAACTTGGGACTCCTGTGTCCTTGTCAAACTCCAGCTTGGATAATAGTATTAAGTTGCTTTCTACATTAACTTTCCCTTGTAGTTTCTGCTGCATACAGCATTTTTTTCTTGTTGTTTGTTGGCAGAGCTGTGTATTGCTGGAAACTTGCCAGATGTAAATGCAGTTTACAGTTGGTGTTTGTAAGCAGTCTTGGTTCTGCGTGCGAGGAAGACATTAAATGTGTTCTGGATCATTTGCTCTTCCTCGTTAGGTAGGCAGATGCAGTGGGACGCTTTGAAACATGAGCTTAGGGAGGTAAAATGGAAAGTAGAAGGTTGCTTATACAGGTAACGACAGTTCAGACAATACCTAAAAAGTTGAAAGGTATATCTAGCAATATCTGTCAGAGTGATGGAGAATAACAATTTTCCCCTTGCCTGTCACACATGACCCAAAAATACTCAGAGAATACACCACACGTTAAAGTCTAGCTTTCATAATATCTCGTCAATGCTGGATAGTTTGACGTCCAAAAATTCACCTCATAATTGAAAAATCAAGACCATCATCTTCTAACACTTCACTGGACTTTCCAAACTTGATGGAGTGTCCCAGCGAGCTCCTCTGTTTGGTGTATCTCTGTGAACGTAACATCTGAAATCGTCAGCAAGAATGAATGAGCCTCGGCAGCTTTTAACGAGCCACGTGACTGGGCAATCATGTCCTTGACTGTGCTTTTAGGAAGTTTGGCCTGCGCCAGTGAGCTGGTGGGATGAGACTGATAATGCTCGGAGCAGGGCTGAAAATGACAAACCATGTGGACAGCTCTTTTTTCTAGGTTTTCCTGTGTTCAGCTGTAGCTGTGGAAGCCTTCTCATGGGAGGTATCTATGAGACTGGAAAAAACTCTCACGGATGTACCATAGTGAGATGATGGTCCTTACACCTGCCCATAAAAGGTGAGGAAAGAAAGCTTCTTTGAGACCTTTGCCCTGCACAGGAGCAGAACAAAAAGTGCAAAGAAATCATAAAAGGTTTCCATTTCCTTAGGCAGCCTCTGTCAGAGCTACAGGGATTTTGGTATAGTCTCCAGGAGATCTCACTGTAAAGCACCAGGTCAGATCCTGCATGTGCTATTTGATCAAATCTTCCTTAGATTAGTGGTTGTGTTTCCTGAATAGGACCCAGAATTAGGATGCGATTTACTGACATAGATACCTGGGCAGAAGTCAGAAGCTACCAATGCTGTTACACTGTTGTGCCGCTCAGTGTTGGCACGGCTGTATCTCCAGAGGCTCTGGTTCTGTAGCCAGGCAAGGAGATTTGCCCTTAGAGCTAGAGGATCAGAGTACTAAATCAGCTTTTGTACTTTAAAAACCTGTCTGAAAATCTTCCCCGGACGTGCTCTATCGTGTGCTTTCTGATTGCTTAGATTTTGCTTTCCCATTGTAACACACCCCTAACCTGCTTAGGATTTGTCTGAAGCTGACTCTGATCTGATGAGTTCTTCAAGTTCTGAACTTTCTTGAATGAGCAGAGGCATAGACCCTTTTAGACCAGCAAAGAGATTTTAAATGACCATCTCAAAACCTCGGGGGCTGTCATTCTTTCCTAAAACTAAGGGAAGGTTTGCAAATATGGGGCAAAAAACAGCAATAGAAGAAATAATTTTCCTGCTCTTTAGGGCTTTTAAATTTATGTATATGCAGCCTTTTTCCCTTGCTATGAATTTCTGATGTCTCCCTAATTGCTTAATAGAGGCAGAATATTTTCTGCTCTAATCTTTGCAAGTGCATCCTGATGAAGTCGATTAGGCACTGATTTTCAATAATGCTAATGTCCTCTCTCTCTTAAAATTTTACTGTTTGCTGTGAACTGCAAACACTGTACTTAAGGATACTAAAATCAGACATGTCAGTTGAACTTTGCATTCAGAAGTTCGGCTCACCAAAATCTCGGGTGAATCTCCTTAAAATTCCAGATATTTTCTCCATAGGCTTTTTCAAATGACTACATGAAAATGGATGTGCTCAGTTTTAAAACACTGTTAATTGAGAAATGAGCTATCCACTACATTAACACTGCTTAACTTTATATATTGATTTCTAACCTCAATGCCATTGGTTGACTAATGTATACTAAGGTTACAAAATGTGAAACATTATTCATTTTTAATAACAGAAGCATTACTTCTCAATGGCAAAAAGGACATAAAAGAATCACCTTTCATCCCCAGTATTTAGAAGTTAAGGCCTTTAAAGTAAGATGTATGGTTATCAAAGGTGAAAACTGTTTGACTTTTTTTGCATAAGACATCTAAAATATTCATTCAGTGCCAGAAATGCTATCCAGTGGAAACATCAAAGGGAGCAGGGCTCATTAGGAGGACTCTCCTGACTTTGACGCATACCTCCAACATGCTGAGGAACTTTAAGAGCAATGTGAAGGGATTTATCATCCTGACTCCCAGAAATGTCAGTGCAAGCTGCACAGTTAAATCACTGCAAACCGCTTTGAAATTCCCCTGCGTATTTAGGGAAGTTTAATTGGGATGGAAATATAGTTACGGCAAACATTGGGATAATGCTTTCCCTCAGTCACTTTGTGACACTATTGTGTGACAAGCTGCTTTCTTTTTTCTGATATCAAATATCTCTCATACCAGATATATCAAAGGCCACTAGTAAGTGCCTCAATGCTAAGAGCAGGTATGCTGGCATACTTAGCAGTCTCGTGTATTAGAATGCAGATTCCTGTGTATGGAGGTGGACTCTTTAAATAAAAGAGTTGCAGTCTGTTAGTACTTCTGCTATATTTTGAGAAGTGCCGCTAAGGAAGCAGTGAAAGCAATGCTTAGTTTCGATAAATTACTTAAAAACCATATTGTCTTTCTAAGGTGCTTATCTGGTCTTTATTATATTAGGTTTTGAGCACATCATTCTTTTTCATAACACACTTGTCAGGTAGGGGCAAGTGGTGGTGTCTCCATTTTAAAGAAAAAAAAACAAGGAATAAAAGGGTTAAGGATGATTTTTTTTTTTTTTTTAAAAAGGGACACAGTTTCTTATTCACAAGTGCCTTAGTACAGCTTGGTGATTGATTAATTTGCCAAAACCCCCCAAATTTGTGCCAATGGGCACGAACTGAAATGCAGAGAATTCCATTTAAACATAACAAACCTCCCCTTTTTTTCCTGTGAGGGTGGTCACATACTGGCACAGGTTGCCCAGAGAGGATGTGGAGTCTACCTCCTTGAAGACATTCAAAAGCCATCTGGACATGGCCCTCGGCAACTGGCTCTAGGTAGCCCTGCTTGAGCAGGGGGTTGGACCAGGTGACCTCCAGGGGTCCCTTCCAACCTCAACCATCCCGTGATTCTGTGAATAAAGGTATGTAGACCCTGTGCTGAAGGTGCCACGCATTTTAATGCCAGAAAAAGTGGTGTCAGGTTTGCTCTGAGCGAGGTAGCTCATTAACTTTAGGAGTGCTAAGGTAGTATCCAGTTGTTGCTATAGGAACCCAAAGGTTTTACTGGGAATAAATGTGATAAAGATACAGTCTGAGCAACATAAAGCCGCACACTTTTATATATGAATGGATATCAAAACTGGTCTCCATTACTACTACCTCAAATCCTACTAAATTAAATAATTTTTAATTAAAATAAATAGTTCTATTTTTCTTCACAAATCCTATTAAGGAGGAATAGGACACTAATAGTTGGCTGAAAGTCATAGTTGAGAACTATCTACTACAAGAAGCCTTGATCTGTGAGGAGGACTCTCCCTTTTGAACGTGGTGGTAGAGTACTCTGCTGTGGCAATTCCTGCATTTTGGATGTTCCATGAAACCAAAATTCTTCCTGCCTGTGTCCATCAAAAATTTCTTGGCAATTTTCTCATACAACTAGAAATCTACTCCTAGATTCCTGGTTAGTAACGCCTGAAACCATAGCTTTGTTAAATCTATGCAACCACATTGTTAATTTGAGTTCTGTTTGGGTGAAAGCTGCTACATATATGCAAAAGCATCATTGCTCTGAAAACTGGTTGTTTACCTGCTGGATTCAGACTTCCTGTGTCTTTTTCTATTTAAAACAGAAAACAACTCTTCTGCAAATTCTTGCAAGTGTCAGCAGTTTCCATGGATTTAACTCTTCTCTGTTCCTGGGTGTTGTGGTTTAGCCCCAGTCGGCAGCTAAGCACCACCCAGCCGCTCGCTCACCCTCCCCCGCAGCGGGATGGGGAAGAGAAGCGGAAGGGCAAAAGTAAGAAAACTCGTGGGTTGAGATAAGAACAGTTTAATAATTGGAACAATAATAATAATAATAATAATAATAATAAATTGTAATGAGAAGGAAAACAACAAGAGAGCGAGAGAGGAACAAAACCCAAGGGAAAAAAAAACCCAGTGATGCAACCGCTCACCACCCACTGACCGATGCCCAGCCCGCCCCCGAGCAGCGATCGCTGCCCCCCGGCCAACTCCCCCCAGTTTCTATACTGAGCATGACGCCATATGGTATGGAATAGCCCTTGGGCCAGTTTGGATCAACTGTCCTGGCTGTGCCCCCTCCCAGCTTCTTGTGCACCTGGCAGAGCATGGGAAGCTGAAAAGTCCTTGACCAGTGTAAGCACTGCTTAGCAACAACTAGAACATCAGTGTGCTATCAACATTATTCTCATCCTAAATCCAAAACACAGCGCTATACCAGCTACTAGGAAGAAAATTAACTCTGTCCCAGCTGAAACCAGGACACGGGGAAGATGATGGGATTCACTTTCTAGAAGCCAAAGAGAATGTAATCATCTTCCTATATTACAAGGCTGCTGCCAGGTCTCTGTGGATCCTCAAGCTATAGCTACTGGAGACGGTGAAAACTCACCTTTAGCCCAAGAGAGCTGCAAGACTTTCTTGAGAGTGATTTATTTCAAGAAATGGATATTAGCCTTGTACCAGCCCTTATGCCACATATTTGCTATAGATAATTTAAATGCATTTGGTAGACTGCAGTAACTACTTGGGATGGACGTCATGAACGTGCCCTGTGAAATCACTAATGTTTCCAGACATGGGGCGGATGCTGGGGAGACTGACAGCATTGGTCCCAGCTCATCAGCTCAAAAACGCTTTCTGCAGTTGCATACTTCCAAGATACCTTGGAACACCCGGGGTGACAGAGAAAAGTTTCCTAGGAAACTAGGGATACAAGTCCACACAGCTTTTATGGCTTTTCAACAAGTAGCGAATGGGAGCTGAGGTCTTGATATTGTTATAATATTCTGTGGCTTCTAACGCTGTTCCAGGCTGAATGGCTGCCACACATGGAAAATGTGCTTAGAGTTTCATCCCTGGCACCGTAACAGCTCCTGCCTATATCACACCCTGTAGGTCATAAGGGAGCTATTAAATCATACCTTAAGTGTAAAATTTGCAACTTAGTGTTTCTCTTGAAAGATTTTGAAATCTGGACAACATGTGGCCAGCTGTTAATTCAGCCTGGAGCCTTCTGAATCCATTCAGAAACAGGTAAATACCGTGTTGCTTTGATAGACCAATTTATGCTTGTGCACATAGAACAGCCCGCTGCAGCTGTTGCTAGAATAGGAACAAAATATATTCAGAATATCAGGTGGATTGGTCTTTGGTTATCATTTAGTGTTGTTTGTAACATAACATATATATGGAAAATCAATTAAAATTAAAGGAGAATATGATGTGTTTTTTTAACACTGAATTTTAATTTGAAATCTGCACACTATGTACTTATGTACTGCGTTACATAGTGTCAAAAGAGAGGCTGTTTCTCTAGATTAATTCAAGTGCCTATTAAAAACACTTTTAATCCACCTCAGTTTTTCTGTGATACTGTGTATAACCGTACCAGTTATTGAATATGGCCAGCTGTCAAGACATGAGACTGTTTTCTGTTCTCAGGGAGATTTAGTTTAGGTCCTTAATACTGCAGCTATTATCAGGACTCAGAATCAGTCAGCAGATCAAACAAAAGGTCCTTTTATCCATAAGCAAAAGGAAGTGAAGTAGTCCATATAATTTTGATGAAATTGCTGTGTTTTCTTATTTTTTCAGTTGCTCATGCATAGCATAAAATAATTAGTAATTTCTGAAATTTGCCTGTATCTCATCGTGTTGCAGTCACATCAGAGTTTGATCAGAGGCAGTGCTGCAGAAAATATTGAATGAAGAGAAGGCAAATGTGAACAGTAGTAGAAAATTATATTATCAGAGACATATATATATATAGGAAAAATTCTACGTGTACCAAGTCTTATTGCTGCTTCTCATTTGGTGCTTAGTGAAATGTTTTAGCTTGTTGAGGAAAAACTACATCCAACAATCATACCAGTGACTTGTGCGTGTTGTGCGGAAGGATCGTGCCCCTTGGAGCGTTTTCTACATGGCTTTATCGCTCGTAGGGTCACCCAAGGAGCTCCGCACAGATACAAAGCAAGGCATTGCAGAAAACATAAGTACACGATGGGAAAGAAAATACAACCAAAATACAAGCTGTTTTGTGCAAACTATTTGTGCACAGGGAGGTTTGAAAAGTGTATTCTCTGTAGGACCGCTACAATTACAATTAGCTTGCCATCTTTCTAAAGGGTTTTTAGCTTTGTGTGATAAACATTGCATCCATTTTTTAAGCTGGCAGTAATATTGTTCTGTGTTTGATATGCTGCTATATATTATGAATGTTCCTAATCATCTCTTCAGATGGAGTTTCAACTTGATCTGCTTCAGCTATTAAAATGGCAGATCAAACAGAATTCTGAAGGCCAAGATCACTTTTTTAAAAAAAATCCTTGTCCATATGGCATATTCAGATACTATAGTAATGACTGGTGGAGTGAGAGATGTTTAAACTGTTAAGCATACTTAGCTAAAACAATATCTTTTGTTGAGAAAAACATTCTTCCTCTAAAACTGTCTTGCATTGTGCGTTCTACAATGGCATAGAATAGAAATCAGAAAAAAAGCTATTAAGTCAATCCAGGCCATCATTCCACGGAGGCAGTATTGTTTGCTGCATTGAAGTTTTTAGCTCTAATTGGAGCTAGTTTTCAATTTCCCATACAATGGGGTTTCAGCTACATCCCTTGGGAGATTATTTCACAGTACAATAACTCTGCTGAGATGTTTTGCTGATATCTGGCCTAAATCTTCCCTCCTAATTTCATCCCATTGCTTGCTGTTATAGCCCTAGGTATCACATTAAACAATTCCCCTTCTTCCTAAGTGGTTCGCTTGTCAAATATTTCTGGACATCTATGTTCACACTTAGTTCGGTTGTTGCTTGGTTAGTATCTAATCTTAACATTTCTGTATAGATTTATGCTCAGTCCCCTTAAGCTTTCTGTGGTTGATCTTTTTTCACATTTTTCTTTTTTTTTTTTTTTTTTTTCCCTCTCCCCTCCCTCCCTGCCCTTCCCCCGCCCCCCCCTTATTTGTGGATAGCACATTTTTGACAGCTACCGAGCAACAGCATCATGTGGAGTGCATTACAGAACCTTACAGACTGGTGCTCTTGCACCGCTCGTTGAGCTGTCCATAGGTGCACCAGCTTTATTTTTTCCATCCTGCCACATTGCCATTTAAGTTGAACAACTTCTTCTGAGGCTTACTGCTTTCCAAATCTTTCTTTCCTATTGCAGTTCTGGATTTTTTTCTTATTAGGAGATTCAGGAAATACACACAATTAAATGAACAAGTGTTTATTGAATTTTGTCCTTTTCAATTTTTCTGATGTCTTGCTGTAACCCAGATGAATAAATTAACATTTGTCACTTTGTTCTTCAGTACTGCTAAAATATTGTTTAGGACTCTCACATCGGCTGAGATAGTAAATAAAACAGTCTTCTCACTGTGATATGTCACTAGATAGATAAAGAGAGTACTACATGGTAATGAAAACTGTCTTGAAAATATCAGTGAGGCTGCTACTTTTTTATCTTTCCAAATAATTCTCCTCTAGAAAACTGTGACTTTTGGAAGAACAGGAATACAATTGAGTCTGTGAATGGAATTTATAGAAGTCTCACATCCCTTCTGATTTCATATAAAAAGACTCTTTAGGATTTTTTTTGTGAGTCTTGCAATATTTCTCCACTTGCTGGAGGCACTTGATGATGTAAGAATCTCAGCTTTTATTTTTAAAAGAATTGCCCTTTCAGGCTTAATTGACTGCAGAGAAATGTTGAAAATATGACTCGGGAGTTTCCAAAAGCAGAAACAAAAATGCAGATAAGAGGAACTGAAGCCTTTTTTCCCCTCTTAATTTACTGATATTTAATCAAGTTTCCAAATTATTTAGATTGACCTATGATTTTTAAAGTCTTCTGCCTGACTTCACAACTACATGAGTGTTTGTGGTCCTCTTCTAGCTTGGCTTAGAAAGAAGTAGTAGGCTCCAGAGCTTTTATGGCATGATCCTCTTTATTCACAAAAAATGACCAAATTCTTACACTGGAAGTGAAAGTAATCAAACAAGAGACACTGTTTTGTCCCCAACACAGCTTCCAGTCACTTTGATTTCTCAGTCCCAAAGACTTATTTGCCAGGATTCAGTCCCGGTCCTTATTCATACTCCTAAGGCTCCTTCATCGTATCTTCCTGTAACATTAGTTCTCAACAACATGCTGCTTCTTAAGTCAGATAGAGATAGGAAGCATCTAAAATGGTCACCAAAATGGGATGATAGCAATATTTTAGGAAGGTTTGTGTCTCAGTGTATCCTATGGCTGATCTACTCCATCCACCCTGTCCCATGAAAGGGTCTCATATATTTTCATTTGTAAACTCAGTTTCCTTCCTCTACTTCACCTCTGGGATGAATCCTCTCCTGCCATGACAGTTTTCTCTGGACTGAGATTAGATGAATAGCAAAATAATTTGGTAGGCTGGAAGAGTATGTCTTTTCATCTTTATATAGCACGTTTGAGTATATACTCTCTTTCTACAAGATGGTTTATCCTGAGCGGTGAACTGAAATGAAATGTCTTGTGCGTGTCATAAAATGAAGTGCTAGATTACAGCATATAAAGTTCCTATAATGTACACGTTCCTTGACATGCTATTTTGTATTTTGCACACAAACTGTAACTTGTATTTGTATGCAGTGCTAACTAGATGACATTTGTTGTATTAGGAAAAAACCTGTGTTGTATTTCTAGAGAAAAGTTCTTATGAACATGTAAAGCAGCTTGTGTTACGTATTGCGTTTTTCTCAGCTACTTCATGCATTTTCTGCAGCTTCAGTTTTTAAAGGACAATATGGCATGGCAGAGGTAATTCTCTAAGGCTGCGATTACCAGATCACTAAATACCTAGAAGCATAAATTATTCTTAGGCCTGTCAGCTTCCACTCCTGAAGCTGTGGGGCTGTCAACTAGAGACAGGAAAAAAGACATGTTGTTATAGTCATGATCCATTTCCAAAGACGCAGGAAACCACACACCAAAAGCTGTTTTAAGGGGTGGCATATGAATTGAGATGTCAGCAATGTTGCTTATATAGCTTTGAAAGTAACTTCAAAAGTCTCGAGAAGATTCATTATATCATCTGTAAGCTGTAGCAGGGACCATAGAAATTAGTTTTATTCACCTTACATTTGATCATAGCTGCTCAAAACCACCAACAGCTGCAGTTTCAAGATGAAAAGAACATGAGCTCATGATGTTGCGTAGGCAGACAGCAGGAACCTGAACTCTGAACGCAGATGTTACTGGTTATTGACTGGAGAGAAGTGAAAACTACTGAGAGATTTTGACATCAAAACCTCTTTGTGGTAATTCATTGTTTTGGATTAGTTTTAATGACGTAAAATTCTGTATGCATCAAGATAGAGATGGCTTTTATTCATCATAGCCTGTCAAAATCAGCTGTGTACCCCATCAGCGAGGATTTCTTTATACTAGTTAAAATCATACAGAAATGATATTGCAGGATTTTATTATGCAAAAACATAGCTGTTTGCTGTAAAGATATGGCTATAAGGTTACCTACTGTGGCTTTGGTAATATTTGGTGATTGGGTAGAATTAATGTATGGTGCAGCCATGAATTGCAGTGGTCAAATTCTTACTTTGTTTCAACCTAGACAGGTTTGGGTAGGTTTATTCTTGAGCAGTTGACTTCTCCATCTAGGTCTAGTAGCATATGCTACAAATCTGTCGATTTATATAGGTAACATTTCTTCTATATCAATGTGCTCTGTTATCAGACGTGCTCAGCTTTCCCCAATTACATTTTGTTGTTTATTCACGGTAAGAAGGATAGCAGTATGAAAGAGTTATCATTAATATTTGTATCAATAAATCAGGCTTTCAGAGAGGTTTTTGAAACAGAGATAGGAGGACAAAGCAATAATAAAAATTATAAGAATATCCAGTGGAAAAAAGCAGATGACTAAGAAACAGTAAACTCATAAAGCTAGCAGAAGAAAAGCCATTGTGGATAGCAAAGTTTATTAATAGAGAAAAAAAAGTGGAATGACTAAGGAAAACACACAAAAGCATAAATCTAAATCTTAGAGAAGAAACACTTCATAAAAAGATGAATAGTTCCATGAAACAATAATTAAAAATAAAGAGTGAGTTGAGATCAAATTTGAAATGACTATTATTTGAGGAGTCTATTAATAATACATGTGCCAAATCAAGGATCACCATATCATGAAATAATCTAGATTTGGGTTGCTATTGCTCTCAAGGTATAGCTGGTGACAGTAAAACATACGTATAAGCAAATATACTTCCACTATCATAAAACAAGTTTGGAAATATTCCAACATTATACTTATTTCTGTGTTTTATAACATCACCATAGGATCTGAGAATCTGATCATGCCTGGAAAAGGTGCTGTTCACATCCAGTATGACTGCCTGCCTGGGGCTTCCTGGCATTAGCATTTTTGATACTCGTGCCTTAAAGAGGGCAATCTATTTTAGTGTTGGGAGTACTGCTGAGAGTTACATCAAAACTACATGTAAACACTTTTTTTTTTTCCCATTGTTGCAAAGTTACTCATGCATTATTGAGATCATCAGAAGTACTTTTGTGTCTTTGGATAAAATGTATGAGAAGCTGTGAAGATTGTGATTTGTATTGGCACCTGCAGAAGATTGTGTAGGAGTAGGTGACAAAACAGATCTTCTGATTAAAACAGAGATAGTTACATGATTGTGATAATGGCAGTTACTTGTACAGATGGGTAAAGCAGGAAAACAAAGCCACAAAATAAAGAAATTAAGCTGTAAATACTGAGGGTGCTATGTATGAAATCCTAATGAATATTCATATAGTAACTAAAGCGACTGCTGACAGAGAGCATTAATCCTTTTGCAAATAACAATTAGCAGCGAGGTTGTAAAATGGATGTTAATTTGCACATAGTATCAAGAGTTAAGAAATCTCCTGGATAAACAAAGGCTTTCTTAATCTGGAGAAAAATTCTGCACTGTGAATCAGATTGCAAAATAAAGAAAAGATCTGAATCACATCACAATTTCTAAACAGGTTGCAGGGGCACAGTCATTCGAGTGCAAAGATGAACAGTCCTCCTAAATATTATCTATACAGAAATCAGCGGTAGGAGCACACTGCTACAGGATTCAACTCGTTCACTGAATTCAGCTCTAATGGGAGTAGCACATAGAAAAGGAAATTCAGTGTTCTTTCTTTCTTTCTGTAGAGGTCTTTGGGAATGACAAATATGGTATTTTTGTACTAATTCTGGTGTATAAATTACAGTTATTAATGTCTAGTGCACAGTTAGTGCTGCTGCCATTGGAGGCTGAATACGTTTTGAAACAAGGAGAGTTTAACAACAACTAGTACGTGTGATGTGCTGTATTGCTTTGTGTATTGAGGTTTGAAAGCATTGTTTCTATGATGCATGCCCAAAGTATTTTGAATCAAATAATTTACAGCTTTCTTTAACATAAGAATGCAGACTAAGCCTGTATGGCTACTCTCTATCAGTTTACACTGGCTGAGGATGTGGACCAGATTTACAGAGCTACATAGATATGTTAACAGTTGAACTGGCATTTAGTGTCATCCTATACAGGCATTTAAATAAAAATTATGTGCCTGCCTTCAACTAAAATTCAATAGATGTTCCAGATTTTGATGAAGTCACTCCTTTTAAAACACTTACTATCTATCCAGATACGCCCCTAAGTACTTTTAAGAAGTCATACTCCTGACAGTGACTATTGCTTACTTGTCGAGCTGATATGGAAAATTAAGATAAAGCACAACGTAATGTATTACATTATGAAGATACACTTTTAAGCTGACAGTTGTAGATGAAACATGTCCTTTGGAGCAAGACTAAATCTGAAGAAGATAAGATCGACCCCAAAAGTCAAACCGTTGCCAAAAGAGAGAGATAAAGAGAAGAGCGTAAGAAAGACAGCAAGTGTAAAGTGCTGTGTTTTGTTTTGTTTTGAATAGTTACCATCTAATTATCAGTTTAGTGGGCTCATCTGAATCATCACGCTTAATAGCCACTGAGGGACGAGATCTCTTTTCCGTAAATTTATCTAATCCCTTTCTGAGCCCCCTTCAATAACACCACTGTACTAATACGGCTGTCTCCCACTGATCTCCATATGCAGACAGTCTGTTCGCAATACAGTATGCCCAGCAGCGTCTGGTACTGGTATTTCAAGTATTTGAATGTGTGCGTTTGCATTTCCTTCCTTTGTTTTCCACTGGCATTTTTTGTGCATAAATGAGTCAAACCAGTTGATGGCTTTAAAATACTGAGGAAATCAGTATATTCGTGGTATTGTAGTGATTTGCTAGAGTGTAGGTGTGCCACAAGGAAAGAAGAAAATCCTATTGTCTTTAGAGAAACATCTATACAAACAGATATTAATTCTACCATCTTCCCTTCATTTTTTTCCCCACAGAATGCCTTTAAGGCATTTCTTTTGCCCCTGTGAATTTAGTCTAACTATCTGTTAATGATTAAACTGGTGGTTCAATACACATGTTCTGACGTGCTGCAGACTACTATTTCTTAGCAGCATGGACTCAGCGTAATAATAAAGTTTGACAACAAAATATAAACATTCTGAGAAACTATTTGTCCATGAGAAATGAAGTTTTGAGGCAACTGAAACTTCCCACTTTGAAACTGGCTAAGTTTTGCAATAACATATTGCCAAAAAAAAGGGGGAAAGATAAAATTGAAACGGTGCTGAGTGATTTTTTTTTTTTTACATTTGCAGAATGTATCACTAGGTACTTAGGCACCATTTGCAAAATGAAGAACAAAGATATCATATGATCATATCTGACATCAGGAAAGTTGCCTGACACAAGATAGCCATGTTTTGTACCTGCTATCCGCACAATTAGGGACTCAGTATAGCATTTATCCTCCCAGTCTGAGCTGTGATTTTTGGAACTGTTGTCAGACTATGAATCAATTTTAAACATATCTTCTGGCATTAAATCAGCATAAAACATGCACATAATGTGTTATTTTAGTTTGGTCCATTAGTAGTCATAGTACTTCCTGGATGAAAGAATTTTTGACAACTGATATCAAATTGTCTTGCCTTCACCGATGCATTTTAAAGAAATAAAAAGCCAGTGAATATTTTAAACACGTATGCCAAAATAGCTAGAAATTTTTATGTTCAGTCAAAACCTGTCCCTATTTCAGGTGGTTCCTGATTAATTGGAATGCAAAACCCTAATTAGGTGGGTACTACAGATGGGGTGCTTACAGCAATATCCTTTTTAAAATCAGAAATTAAGATTTCAGATGTGTGTTTGACAAATTTTATTGTAAAATTTATTATTGTGTTTTTCTTAAATTTAAAGGTTGAGGAAAAAAAGATATCTAAACCCAGATTTTTCTTTAAAAGATAAATTGATTCATTACACTATAGTTAAGTTAAATGCAATATTCATTCTCTGCAGATACTGAATAAAATTTGTGATTTCATTTTCTGGTCTATGCAGAAGGGTGGGCACTTTGGAAATTCTTTAAAGAAGTCCTCTGACTGAAGGAGGATTCAAAGTAAGCCTCAAGTCTTGCTTGCAAAGCCACATAAAGGAATGGAACCTCAAGGAACAGTATGTTTGCCAACTTTATTTCTAGGTATTGTTAACATACCTGCTCCTGCAGTAGTGGTTTCTATTAAATTTAATTGATTGTCCTTGATTCAAATGAAATAAAATAGCAAGCACTATTCAGTCATTTCCATGTAAAAAATATAAAGCTGAAAAGTTTTGGAATACCAGTAAAAAAATATTTATTTAAATCATAAAAGCGACAATTTTAGAAATCCTTCTGTTAGCCCACAGCTTAATCCAAGTTCCTTAAAAAACTCCCTAAAAATTTGCAAGGCATGTCACAAACATGGTTCAACGTTAAAGTGAATTTATACCAGGTAATGGGTATGGAGATATCCTAGTGGAAATTATGTGCTTTAAATCTCAATTTGGGGAAACCATGCTGTGTTTTAACGCTACCTGTATAAATCAAAGTTGGGGGGAAATGTTTTGACTGACATCTTGAAATGGAAGTCACACTTATACAGTCTTTATGATATGAATTTATGACAATTTGTGTTATAGGCTTCAACTCAGCAGATACAAAAATCCTCCTTTCATCTTATCCAGATGAAGAGTAAAATTGCCATGTATTTAAATGAAAAAGAATGAAATTGCCTCGAGAAAGTTAATTTCAAGATAGGAGTAAAATGCTTGAGTTGAATGTACTCTGTGCTGTCAGTAGGGCTGAGGTACTGTAGAGACATGAAGTAAGAAATTCAATATTTCAAGAGCTAATATCATAAGGAAAACAAAGCAGATATGGAAATAATCTTTCAATCAATCAGAAATTTTATTTGCTGAGATGTATCACCTTCTACAGACACACAGGAAAAGATTGCTCTTGTTAAAATAAGATGATGTTTATAAAGTACTTATTGGACACAACATAATATATCTGACAACTTTCAGGAAGAATATAAATGTGAAATATGATGTTCAGATAAGCATACATTCATGGATAGGATGCTGCCCCTTTTCACTGCAATGCCAAGAACATGTTTAGCTCAGGTTTGTGATAAGCACAGCTAAAGCCCTATTAAATTATTAGTTAAAATGGGATGAAAATTAATGGACAGAATGAAAGTGAAAAAAGCAGATGTAAAAAACAATCAGTATGCCGTTACTTCCCAAAGTAATTTCAGGATGTCTAGAAATAGGCAAGCGTGATATTGTTTATCATGCCCATTCAAGAAAATACATAACGTATTGCTATACTTTGCTCAGCTGGCTCTTTTGTGCCACTTACAAGCATTCAAGTAAGTACATAGAACAAATGAAAACGAGAACAAACAGTAATTCTTTCCTTTATACAAATAGCACTGTGTGATATACTGTCGGACAACATCAGTTAAAAATACAAAGAAAGAGTGCAGCTCAAATTGAGCCTTGGAGTAGGAAGAAACACCTGATAGTGCTCTACTTCTTTGTGCAAAGAACAGAGACATTTTCTCAGGTAACGTTGTGGATGCCGTGTAGGCTGTGGCACTAAATAGCTAAACCTGCTAATAAAAGGAAATGAGAGAGACTGTGAAAGGAATGGGACAAAGAGCTTTAGCAGTAGGAGCTAGACTGCTGTTCTGTCTGACAGTTCAGATGACTCCTGGGTATATGTTTTACGTACGTCTTAGTTATAAATAGCACAAGAACTTTACGGGGATACAGCATGGCTATGGCGTGATGAGGAGCTTGATTTGCAGAAGCCTCGAAGCGTATCAAGTGCAGGAGTGCTGAAGAAGCTGTTGTTCTGTAGTTGGACGTTATTCACTTGTACTGGTTGCAGCACGAGCATTTCAGACTTAGATGACGACATTATTTTTTCAGCATGTTTTTTATTTTAAAGGGAAAAAGGTGTAAAGTTCAGGTTCACATCTTGTCTCTTTTGCCCACTTTGGAGGTCCACTTACATGACAGTGATGGTAGCGCGTGGCAAGGTATCTGTTGCCAGACTCAGTCCATACAATATTTGAGTTCTGTAACCTAATGTAGGAACATAACTGTTCTTTTTAAAAACCTGGATGACATGAAAATCCTGTACACCTTGCCGAGACAAATTCTGGAACAGGATCTCTGACTGTATTTTCTCTCACATCACTTCTGATGTCTACTGTGCAATATCTGTGTCCAATATCTATGTCTGAGCTACTTGCCTCGAGCTACCTTTGGAGATACGGAAAAGAAAAAA
Source organism: Mycteria americana (assembly GCF_035582795.1). Lineage (NCBI taxonomy): Eukaryota > Metazoa > Chordata > Aves > Ciconiiformes > Ciconiidae > Mycteria > Mycteria americana. Next base: position 9,859,396 of record NC_134369.1, read on the forward strand.
CATTCTTAGGGTACAGTTAATTTAAGTGCTCATTTCTTTCTGCTGCCTATAAATGGAACTTAAGATGACTAGCTGAGATATAGGCTTTTTTTTTTTTTAAAGTAGATTTTTTTTATACTGTAGATGTCCACAGCTGGCCAGATGAATCTCAAAGTGCAAGGCAAGAGAGAGATCTGTTCTGTTCTTTTTTTTTTTTTAATTTTTGAGAGGAAATTTTAACCTTCAGTAATGTTAACATATTAATCCAACTGTTTGATACTCTTCATATCTGATGAATTATGCATTCAGTGGATAAGTTCTTTCAGAGAATTCTCTCACCACCGAATAAGGTGTTTGAGTATTTCCTGTTGGTATTTCCTACCTACACTTTTGCACAAATTAGTCAAAAGAATAGACCATTCAGTGCTGAAAGTATCTCTGTTAATATCTTGATGTAAGTGATATGTTAACTTAGGCACTAGAAATGCATTGTGTTTTGTAATTGGACTGTTAAACAAACAAACAAACAAAAAATATGAAGCTCTTCAATTTAATAGGTCCTTATCCACAATATTCCCACATTTATGAAACTTAAGCATTGGTCCATGAAGATCTATGCTCAATAACATGCCAAGTGACATAAAGCTGGTTCTTCTCCTGCCACAGAGAGAAAACAAACTGGTTAATATGTAGCTCTCATCTAATATGTGCAATGCACAACTCTGAGCCACATAGTTTGGTAATGATTTATGATAAAAAGGATCTATACTGAAGGCAGCTTAGAAAGGACTTCTGCTGAGCCAACATCTGCTTTTCAAAAATAAATGTGGAACGCAGTTTCTTGTTAGTGTGTGTCAAAGTGCTAGTAGTGTAGTGGGGCTATTCTGTTGATATGGATTGTAATCCAAACCTGATGTGAATTGAATTTACGTTTTTAAAAAATAAACATGAATTGAAAGGCAATTTAATGACAATTGGAGAATGTGATTAATTATATTCCTTTCTAAGGAGCAAGGAGCAATTCATTCAGAGAAGAGGCCTTGAACAGCTCAATAGTAACCTTCAACAATAGAAATAAGAAAATGTAGCTGCAGGAACTTTCCATGACATGTCAACCATACAGTGAGCTACAGATGCAATTTGTAAAAATGCTGGAGCACAAAGGACGACAGCGGAATGCAGTCGTAGAGAGTGTTTCTGAACCCAGAGGGTTTCACAAGCAACGTATGTTAAAGGTGCAAGACATTTCTTCTAAGCAAATACATGAAAAGAATGTTCTATTTTTTTTTCTTTTCAGGCTCTTTTATAGAAAAGTTGGAATTTTATAACTTCCCATAGTTATATGGGAATGTAGCATGTCTGTCATTTGACGTTTTCAAAGCACTTTCTCAGGATGACATATATCATTAGGACTTAGTTCTATGAATTCTTAATTACACATGTGAATGAAAATTTGTTTTCTATATAAAGTTTTATGAAGAGTCCTATGGATATAGAAATATCTGTATAAATATAGAATGCAGAATATTCTTTGAAAAGAAAGTGTTTGTAGTTCTAGTGATGCCTTGCATTTCCCAGAGGATCTTGGGCTGTAATTTAACGGTTCCAGACTTTTGTCTTTTTTGACTGTAGGAATCTCTCTTATGGAGACCTTCACGTGCTTGCCTCTATATATCACTGTGCATGAAATATTCAGGATGACAGGCATCTGTTTAGGACCTTTCTTCTTCCCAAGTTTTGTCCTCTGTGTTCCTTACTCTGGTACGTCAAGGCTGGCAGGACTTCTCACAACCTCTGTAGCAACAGGTTAAGCATTTTCTTTTAGCTCTTGGATGCAATCACGGTTGAATTATGGATCAGTTACCCTGAACAGCTACTTGTTTGTCATTGATTCTAGAAGCAAGATTTCCCAGCCACTCTTTTCCATTGCGCTAATGATTTATTCCCATATCATATGCCTATTAGTTTTTTTTGTGTTTGGGACTGCCATAGCTAGGCCAGTTCTCTTTAGCATTATTTAATCGATTTGTTCATTGTACGTGGCCATCAAAATTGCCAAGCTATAAATTGGATTGAAAAAGGGTTTCTTAGACTGGGTCAAAAGTGAAACAAAGACTTCTGGGTGGGTATAACATGATGATAATGTTCCACAAAATAAAGGATATAATGAATTTATTACTAATATTTATAAGTTTTCAAAAAGAGCTTGGAGCTTTCTAAAAGAGACGTGTAGTTCAGCACAGCTGATTGGGTGTGGCAGTGCTCATTGATGTAGGGTAGAAAATTCCTTCACTACACAAATTACTGTCTGATATTTTATTACTTGAATCATTGAGTTAGCCAGACATAGAATTATGGCATTACCTTTTCTTAAAGATCGTCACACCTGAATTAGTCCCTGCTGCTTCTGTCTCCTTGTAATTTAGCTCTGAATGTCTATGCACGCTTTGAAGTCTTCCCTATTTCAGTGGAATTTTACATGCCAAAGGTATACATTTGAAATTTGGGTTACAAGATTGCTAGAGCTGCCAGAAGAAGAGATTTTTCTCAACTCTTTTTGTTCGGGCCTGTGTATACTCAATTAGTATTGCAGCAAACATACGTAAATATATATGAGGCAATATCTGCCTCTGAAAAAATCTGGCAAGTGAGGGCTAATGGTTTTAGCAAGTTCACAGAGAGTTGCAGTTGGGAATTCATATGCTGATCGCTTTCCACAGGAACTGTAGTCCACAGAGCAAAATATTCTGCAAAACATCTGTGTTCCCGGCTAAGGCAGGTCCCTCTGGAGGAGAGGGAAATTGTGTCTGCCTGGGCATTTCTCGGAGGAAACGGCGTCCCGGGAAATGGAGGGCGCTGAGCAGAGCTTGTTGTTACTCAGACAGTGCTTGTGCTGGCTGGATGCAAGGACCCAGTAACAAGGATACAGTGGGCAGGTGACAGATATGAATAAACCATTCTCATTTCTGCTCTGCACTCCCCAGCTTCTCAGCTTTCTCTGTTTCAGATTATTTCTCTAGGTTTTTATTCTAACCAAACCTGGCTCTTCTGCATTTGAGTCTTTGTTCGGTGTCTTGCTATGTGGAAAAGCTCTAGCTAGATCCCCACAAAGCTGGATGAATTGGGGTCCTGTGAGAACGTATTTTAAAGCTAACTGTTGATTTTTAGATTCATAGCTCTGAGTTATAGTGAAATTGGGTCTCTTCCTCCTAAAGTGATCACAGCATAAACTGAGACACTGAGAACTTCAAGCAAACCTGAGCCAGTGGAGCTTCTGGATGCTTTTAACGCTGTATTAAGGGTGGGAACTGATAGAGAAGACTCAGAGGAGAGATCAGTTAAGTTTTAAATGAATGAAAGGCATCTGCAAAAGAAAAAGTGAATATTTCTTATCACAATCATAATGACAAAAAAAAGAAGCAATGATCTTTAAACTGTTACGAAAGCAATTTAGAAAATTTAGAAGTCTAATTCCCCTTAAGTGCAACAGTTTAATGTCTACATTTATTTTTTAAATTGGCTTATTAATAAAAAAGAACTGGTAACTGTTGCAAGTGTGCAATAGCCCCTGAAATGTGATTTAGAATATTTCCGCGATTTCAAAAGCAGAGTTTTACTCTTATCTGTTTGTGAATTGACAATAGAAAAGTGTTGGCGTTTTATGCTATTTAATGTTTTGGATATCTCTGTTAAACTTATAGGTCTGTTTAGTTTTGAATTAGTTGCATACCTAAATTTGTTTCTTAAAGATAAGGATAGATTCTTAAACATATTGGATTATTATGTTTACACTATTTGTGGTCAATTTTGTATTTAATTAAGCCTCAACTATCCTCGATAATACTGTTCCCTCAAGGAGATTGTCTTTTACATGTCTGTGTGGATCAGGAGAGTGATGAATTGCTACTCCTTGTCTCTTATCCATGAATAGCATATTAATATTTAAATTGCACATGCAGTAATAACATTGTGAAAGATCAGCATATTTCAATACTGGTTTTAAAAGACTGTATATCCATTCCTGAAGCAATAATATCTATCAGTTATATTTGGCAGTATCGCAGAATTCTGTATCTATGACTGTGACAGGGACAATGCTGATGGTATCCATTGTAAATTATTAGCTATGAAGCAGCTGGATACCTTTGCTTTGTGGTTCACTTATGGTTTTGTGCTTAAATCTATTTTATGGAGCTACTTAGTAGAAAGCAGAGACATTCCTACTTAGAAACATTGAACTAGAGTCGAAGAGCATGCAAGAGCAAACAGAATTTTGTATTTCTTCTACTTCTATCCTCACTTATTAGAATAAAGTGATTCTTCACCATTGTTGCATGACCTTTTTCTTTTGTGAAGAGTCTATATTTCTCCTGAGTAGAATTAAACATCTCTGCTGAGGAGAAGGAACATCAGATTGCAATTAAAATAATAGCAATCTTCCAACTGAAACATTAATAACTTTTTTTTAAATGCTACATTTAATGTTCCAGAACAGGAAGTCATACAACATAACGAAGTTCAACAAACAGTACAGAAGGCATAATGTTTATTATTAGCATCACATCACCATATGACAGTGACAGGTGGTGATCCACAAATGCCATCACAGTCATCAGAAGCAATGTGGGGAAATGAAAGGCTTCAAAAAGTGCAATTTTATAGCAGTATAAACCAATTCAGACCTGTTATTGTTAGATAACTGTAAGATAAATTTAAAAGTTAAAATTTATGGTGTCTGAAAACATGCTTTTTGGCTTATTGGCTATGGAGGATGTTGCATCTTGTATTTATATTGATTTGCAAGAGCACTGGTGCTGCAAGCAGACCTAGCAGTAACATATTCTAGAGTTTCCTAAAATAATCCTGTGTCCTAATTTTTCAAGAGATGGGAGGGAAGAAATTTATATAAGAGGGTCTCAATTAGAAAATATAAAATTATGTTTTAAACAGAATTCTGTTTCAGAATTTCCCAATAATTTTACTATTTTGTTGAGCTCTATTTAACTATTTTAATTAATTTCATTTTCAATATAAAAATGCCTATTGACTTTATTTTTTGATCTATGAAAATATACATTCATATTGTTTACTTCTAAAATATAATATATTGTAAACATGGTGATAATAAACACAAAGAAAAATTTTAAACTCTAAAAAATTTTAAACTTTGTATCACGCATATACAAAATGAGCAGTTAGAATTTGCCAGTTATGAACTACTAAGAAGGTAAGTGTTCTAGATTTTATGTCAGTCATTTTGCGTTAGGAATATGCTTTTCGCGTTCTGGGATGTCTCAGATGGGAAGATAGTTAATATCAAATTGTGCCCACTTCCCTTCATACTTTGGGGTTTTTTTTGTTTTGGTTTTTTTGTGTTTTTTTTTTTTTTTTTTTTAATTTGAGGCATGCTAGAGGTACTTTAAACCAAAGAACATCAAATAGAGGTAGGATTAAGGCAATGCTTTTATCCACCAATGGTGGGTATGAATATGTTGGGAAAAGAAGCAGCAAGAACAGAAGGTGCTGTGCCACCCCCTCATCTGTTTTGGTCATTGTGGTGTACCCTTCTGTGACATTCAGTGCTCAGCTCTGTCCCTTAGCTAAAGGTTGCATTAAATACTGAAGTCAAAAAAAATAGAGCTTGAAGTACTACGTAAAGGTCACACAATTTGTGATTGTCAATAAGTGGATAGATCTTGATTACTCATGAAGATACTGGTATATCCTGGAAACTGATGATCTTATAAGAAGTTATATTTTAGAAATTCAGGGATCAAAATATATTTATCTAAGCAATCACATATCCCAGAGAGCTACCTGAAAACAAAACAATGTCTGAGAACTAATCGTCCTTTCTAGTTTGCGAATACTTACAGATGTGATATATTTCTGCAGCTTGTGGTGTTCATTCATGAATGATTAATGAAACCCTATAAGCCTAAATGTGCTGAAATTTTAGGCTTGGTGAATGCTTGAATGCTGTAAACAGATTAATTTATTTGTGTTTGTCTTTTTTTTTACATGCAATAGCATCTTACTGTAAGAAACTGTTGAATATGTTGGATATAATTTATATCCATTATGTGGGGTTTTTTTCTTGAAACAATTAGCAAATCTATACTCTCCTTGGTTTATAAATACAACTTGCCTGTTGTGAATTAATGTTATGTAAATTAATGCATAATTGAAATGAAAGAATAAAGGTAGTGCAGACTGAAGTGCACTGTACGTGTGTACTTACTTGTATAAGTCTTTTGTAGGAAGATTAGAGTGAAATACAAAAAAGTTGGATATTATTATAATGAGTTCTCTTTTTCATTAAAAAGGGTTGATCAACCACGTCATATCTGAATACCCTGAACTGAGTTTGCCACATAGTTTTGTGAAACTTCTGGACAAATTCCGGACATCATTCTAAGAGTAACTCTACTGTTTAAAAGCATTCTCGGTGTGAGTGTTACTTCTTAGAGGATGTAAAGTAGTAAACATTCAGTTCTTAGAGTCCTTAAAGTAGATATTTTAAGTGTTTGCTACTCTGAAGCAACTTGAGGGACATCAGATTTTTTTCTTCTTATGCCTTTTTTTTCCCTGTTTTGAATTCTTACTGTATCTATCCTTAAGCATACATATTTATTTTCCTTCGTTATATTTAGAGGTGATTTTCTGGCTGGCTTTTAAGGTTTTTGAACTCTAGTAACACCTTCCATTCACTGATGCTGTTGAGAAGTAGATTATGACAACCATTCTGATCTGCTCTTAAAACGTATCTCAACGAAGGTGCACAAGTCTATCCTCAGTCTAGAATTTTATTGTAGCACATGAACTTTGTTCACGTTGTCTTATCGGTGACTGTGTCGTCTGATAATGCTGCTGACACTAGGTATGCAAACTTTCATTCTGTTCAAGCCAGTCATAAATTCACTCTTTTAAAATGTCCTTGTCTGATGCACAAACAAGTCATAGATTCTGAAGTAAACGCTTTCTAGAAAGAGCACTAAGCATAGAATGAGAGATCGTTTGTAGGAGAACAAAGCTTGCGAGGACAGTATTGTCATTAGTTTTGAGGTCAGACAGGAGTATTGTTTACGTGCGCTATGCATGACAATATTTGTGAGAACAGCAACGCTTTTGCTTGTGCCATGTAATTTTGGCAGTATCAGCAAGCAAAGAACAGTTTCTCAATCACTTCAAGAACATGTATTCCACTTCATGATTATCGCATTACTTGCAACGAGAGGTGGTTTTGTTGGGCCACTAATACATGCAGTGAGCTATTAATGTGACATTTACGTGACTGAGCGTGCAAGTGTGTGCGTGCTCCACAACTTTCACCTCCACCTACTAGGGCTCACCTACTGGAGTAGCTTCATTAACCTCCCTAGAAAAGAAAATATCTCTCATTTTGCCTTTGAAAATCTCTTGCAGTCTTGTCCAGATGCGTAGGTGTGTGTTTTGCCATCACAGTGTAATAATTTTCTTCTATTTACAGCTGTGCCTAGCAATGCTTATACTATATGCGCTATAACCACATTTCAATGTATTTCTTTGCCTTTGGTTTAATTCTAATATTTACCTTGCTCAGGTAATCCATGAGCCCCTCTCTATTCCAGTTATAAAGGCAGTTGTATACTGGTATGGCAGAAAGGCAGTACTACCCAAATACCTTTTTTTCTTTAAGCATTTCTTAAACAAAAAATATGCTCTACCGTTTCAGTCATTTTATGACATTAGTTTCTCATAAAGATCCATGTATTTTCCTTTAATATAGGTGTATATAAAGTGTATATACAGGTGTATATATGTAATATAGGTGTATATAGGTGTAATAATGTGTATTTCCTTTAATATTATTACATATGTACAAACTGTGGCTTTTATTCTCCATAGAAACAATGTCTGGGTAGTGTGTGTAGAATAACACCTTGATCAAACAATAACAAGTGCTGGGCGTGTAGTGCAGTCCATAATAGACCACCGAAGTGTGCATATTGTCATGCATTATACCACTCTTGGTTAATGTGAATTGGGACCTCTAGGGGCAAGGATGGCATATGCTTTATCATTGCTGAGCTGAACATCTTGTTGGTTTTCAAGAAGCAACGATTTTACATATTTTTCACATACTGATCTTTGTAATTTAAGGAAAAGGGCAGAAATATATACTTTCTTAAATCTCTACATCTGCAGTTCCAAATGCATGTTTAGTAGCAGGAGAGAAATGATGTTGAGGTCATTTAGCAGTGTGCTGGAGTTCGTTTACTTAAGCCATGTAAGCACTGCCGACCTGAGCACCGCTGGGCTGTGGCTGGATCAAGATGACTCTTATTACTGTTCCCATTAAAATACAAAATCAGCAATTATAATGAATAATTTAAGTACCTTTGCACCCCATTAGACTATGGAATGTAGCTGTAATTTCAATAATAAAGTACTTAATATTGGTACTTGCAGATCAACTAGTATTTGGTTGCAATGCATATCTATTATTGTATTTGGTTGTTAAGATTCTTTGAAGCTTCCTCTGATGTAAAGGAGAGTGAATCTGGAACCAGCCTCAGTGTTTCTGATCGCCTTCAGAATCGTGACGTGTTAGCAGATTTACTATCAATGTATAAAAACTAATGAACCACTTTAAGCCATGTCATAAACCTGGAATTCTTCTGTACTTAATTAGATGGCCTGAAAAAGAGGAAATTGGACCAAAAAACTATAAAATTAGCTTCATCAAAACAAATGGAAAACAGATGAGCAACCCACAGTAACTCTGCAATAAGAATGCTGCAATCCTTACAACACTATGTCTTGGTTCATTTGGATTGCTTATTCAAGACCCTCTTTAAATCTTTCCCCACATTGTTCATTTATATATTCTAGATGGAACTGCTGGTGATGCTTACGGTCAAGATAGTGTTACGCTCATAGCCTTGTCAGACTGTAATTGTTTGGGCAGATATTTTTTCCCCTTTCCCAAGATGTTTTCTTAGGAATAAACCAGAAATTTCTGGATAAAATGACTGAAATATTTTTGAGAATAAGCCTGGGCAAAACCACTCTTTTGTACATATTTGAAAAAAATCACTTGTAACAAGTTGTGGAGAAATTTGGTACATTCATAATCTGGAGCAGGGATTGAAATTTGGCAGGGAATCAGGAATGTGACATTTGCTGAAAATAACCTGAATTTAACCAACTTACAAGGCTTCAAAAAATTGCAGTTTGCACATGTGCAGTAAAGGTGTGTTAGTTTGGCAGCTCAAATCTTTTAAGTCTTTTCATCTGTACTGGGCATGTTCGAGGCCAGAGTTGCAGAACCTGAGCAGGAGTTTCCCTCAATCAGTCCCAGATGGTGGGAACTAAGGACAAGGAGATGTCTGCTGTCCGTGTTCCTGCTACCGGTGCCTTAGCATCGCAGGGGTGCCATGACGCTGTCTAACTTGAAGTGGATGGCTCGGGAACATTGAATCTGCCAATTTCTAGCTTGAAGTAGATGCCTGTCAAAGCTTACAAAATTAAGCTAACAAAAAAAAAAATTGGAAATCCATTCTGTAGTATATTTTTGATAGCTCACAAAATGCTATCAAACAAAGAAATTACAACTTTGTTATCAGAACTTCCTAATTGTGTTCTTCGAGGTTTAGAGATCTGATTTGCAAAGTGCTAAGCATTCCTAGTAGCAACAGAAGCACTGGAAACTGTGCATTGAACGTTCAATATAGTGTTTTATATAATGAGAGTTACTCTGAAAAATCCAATGGGAGGCATTTAAATTGGATCCACAAATTAAAAGGCACTTTTGATCATAACTTCTGCAGGTGTCAGCTCCCCATTTGCAAAATGGCTCTACTATCCCCTTACCTCCCAGTAGCTGTGAAACTACATTAGTGTTTGTGAAAAGTATCTTATAAAATCCCATGAGGAAATGAATAATTTTATCATCGAAGTTTGAATAGTGTTTAGTAAGTAGATTATGGAGCTGTTTAGTAGTAAAAAAATTACTGAAAAGACTTAATGGCTTCTTGCTTAATGAGAACAATCCATCTGTAAATGGAATTAGCCAGTGATTCAGTGGGAAAATGTGATCATAATATTACCGTACATAAACACAAACAGGTTTTATGCTGGGGTTTGCTAGCTTTTATGTGATTGATGTTTGCCACTTTAGTATTCTTCTAGCACTGTTTTTGGGTGTTGATTTAATAACTATCAAAGCAGGACTTTGATTTTATGCAAGGGCTTGTTCTTGCATATCTATGGAGATATGCATGCATATTTGTAAATTTGTTTATTCACTTGAGGAGACTTATGTATATAAATGGTTTGAAAGGCATTGTCCACTAGCAATTTGTTAAAAAGTAATCTACTCTAATTTCATCTCTTAGGAGCTCTGCAAGGAATATTTTTAGGGACAAATATTATTTGTAGCTCAAGAAATTAATAATTAAGCCTCTTAACATTCTGAACTTGTGTTTTCACTCAGATTTTTTAGACAGTGCTAATGATTCCCGACTTAAGTTCTTGATCTTACTGTCACCAGAGCCTTAAATGTGTTCCAAAGAATGAAAATGTTTTTTGGAAGCCTTCTTAATTTCTACCTTAGCAAACGTAATGGACAGATGATGACACCCTGTAAATATGTTTCGAGCTCTCTTGGTGGTGCAGACCTGCTGATCTGTCTTGCTGACAATGTCCTCTGCATACTGATTCCTCTATTGGTAAAGAACTAATTTAAGCAGCTTCTTGTTATCCTCTTAGCCACTTTTAAGGAGGTCATACATATGTACTATTTTCAAAGAAGGGGATGTGGCAAAATTATTGTAGCACTCTTGGGACCCCCATCTGCTAGAATGCCCCTGATCTCCCCTCCATAAAAATATCACTGCTGTTCAAGTCAGGCACCTCGGTGTGTTTATTACCTTATGAGAATCTTGGAAATTTCTTTTGCTCCTAGTAGAAAAATCACAATAGGAAAGATAATAGGAAAAGTCATAAATGGAAAAGCAATTTTGAGATAAATTTTAGATTAGAATCATTAATGAAACAGGAATGTTATTTTCCAAGAGTTTTGATTTCTTCCCTCAGAGGAAGTCAAAGTTTCAATTTTCTCCTTTTTTCTTCTGTACTTTGTTTTTCTTAGGAAGACAATAAACTGAATATCTAGGGGAGTTTGCCTTTTTTCTTCTTTTCCATTTTAACTTTTCTGAATATCAATGGTTCATAAATGTTATTGATTAAATGTGAAAGATTGATGCTTTTAGACTCCCACTTTTCTTTGGTTTAGAAGGTTTTGAAAAATAAGGGTGAAAAATGAAAAAGGAAATTAATTAAGGTGAAAGTGAACGATCTCAAGCGGATATCACATTTGGTGGCTAAAGAATAAGAAAGCAGGGCCAAATAATTTGAAATGCTCCTTTTAAAGAATATTTCTAGACCTTGAACAAATGGAAGTATTTACACTGAGACAAAGCAAATAGCGAACAAAGAATAAAAAATAATGAGATGTACTTGAAAACTTTTTCCTGTGTATTTCTAATGAGATCCAGCTGAGGGTTTTTGAAGGAGTAAAAATATCCTAAATCATACAGGTTAAAAATTGTGCATTCTTTTCAGCATTTCTAGAACCAAAAAGTACAACCTCTGCATTAGTATAGATCTATTAGAATTTCTGTGAACTCAAATCTTTTTGGGTAGGTGCTAAGTGATGCAAATAAAAATGTTTTGGCCAGTATACTTATAATCTACTAGTTTTTCCTTTGCAGGCATATTTCAAGGGAAGCGTGATCATGACTACATTCATCCTTCTTATGCTGCTAGAATTAAACCCGTCCATAAAATAGATGGGAGAGCACACTGAACCATTTCAAAGGATGGCAAAGTTCCCATGATAAATTAATACCCAAGTCAAACTGCCTGCCTTTAAGGACTCTACACTCTGTGACTCCTGTTCACTACCCATTAAATATATATGATGTCTTTAAATGCCCCAATATAGCTATAAACACATTCAGCTGAAATTTATTCTCTTTAATATTTATCTACAGCTAGATCTTTGTACTGTTATATCCTTCTTTCGTATGAAAGTTTTATATTGTAGTTGTGAGGGAATGCCCACTATCATCACAGTTATATCAATCCCTTCAAGCTGCAATATATTATCTCTTACCATCTCTGTCACATGGAACGGTTTCTCATAATTGCAACCTAAATGTTTAATGTGACAGAAGTAGGAATGAATGGGAAAAGATCTAAGCGTGGAGTGTAAATTAGCTTGAAAAAAGACGACAGTGGTTCTTGCTATGGTCTTTGTATTGTGTAGTGTTAATCAGACAGATAAAATTCTGGGAACACAATGAATTAAGTTTTGTCCTCAGTTTCCATCTTTCCTGTAGGATATTGGGTTTTGTTTGGTTTTCGTTTGTTTGGTTTTTAAGAGTAAGAATGCTATCTATGTAGAATTCAGAAAAGAGGACAACTTGTTACTGGTTCAACCCTGCGGAGCTGTTTATTTAAAGTCATACGGTTTTTGTTTGACTATTTTAAGAAAACCTTTTCTTGCAGGTCAATAATTACTTCCAAGTTGCTAATTTATTTTTTCATACAACTATGTCCTTTCTAAATTCAGTAATTTTCTGCATAATAAGGTATGATTATAAACAAATTGAAACAGTTGCTTTTATTTTGTTTTGTTTGTAATGCCACTTACTTGTCATAACCCTATGATTTATTATGAATAATGCATTCCTAATAAAAATGGCTTTATTACAGTGAAGGTACAACAGCTCCTTCAAAATCAACCATATAACCATAATTTTCTGACTCCTTGCCACAGACCATAACACATATTTGTTCAATATAGAAGAAGAACTGAAGTGCTGGTTTGGGAATGAATGGAAGTGCTTCCTAAATAATTGTGTTTTGGTTTGGTTTTTTTACTATTATCTCACATGTTCTCAGCTTGTGCCACTTCCATTTTTCCTTAGCTTATAAGTTAGGGTGTCTTGCAATTAAATGATTTCTTTTTTAAGAAAAATATTTCAGGTCGTTCTAAGCTATTTCACAGTGGAATCATACTAAGTTGTATAACCAGAGTAACTATATTTTTAGATCTATCTGTGTTATTAGAAGAACAAAACTTAAAATTTACATGTATATGAAAATGATTTCTAGTATTTTGGAAAATATAGAATAGTTTCAGAGATGCATCTGAAACATCATGAAGATCCCCTTAAATTTAATAAAACTATTTTTTAAAATTACTTTCTCCTCTCTTGTAATAATAATCTTGGAGAGCATGTACTGGTAAAGCTGGGACCTGTAATGATAACCCAAACCAAGACTACTCTTATGGGTGTACCCAGTGATGAAACTTCCATTGACAGCAATGGAATACATTACTAGCAATGACTACTTTGAAATGTTTACCTTTTTTTCCTACTTGTGTTTGATAGCCAAGGTATTAAGGCTTTTGAGCAGAAATTAGCATCTTGTGCAGAAATTAAATAGTTAAATCAGGGAATGTCTCCTGATACTATGCAGTTCTTTACTGTTTTTTCCTGTGTGATCCAATACAGCAATGTGCTTTATACCTTTAAATTACTTTGGATCCAACAAGAAGTTGAAGGTGCTCAATAATCTCCTAACTTTTGAATGCGTGACTTTGTTGTTATTAACCCATCACACTAAAGGTGGTGTCCATATCTAACTTCTAATCAAAACCAAATCTGCTTCACCTTCACTGTGATAAGCCTACGTTTTGACTTTGTCTGAGCTGCAGTGATTTGTGAATGATATACAAAATGAAAAAATCTTTTTTCCAGAGAAAGGGCAGTCAGTACCTCACATATTTGCTCAGCTTGTTAGATTTACTTACATTTGAAATAGCCAGGAAGAATAGCAACTAATACTAATTATTAAAAAGAGACTTCAGAAAATATTGAAATAAATGTGCATTTAAAGGCTCTGACTTAGCGCTTGGGGATATGCCCACTCATGATATAGATATATAAATGCCCTTTCCTGCCCTACAACATCAGCAAAGAATTGCATAGCAGTTCTAGGGCATTACCTGTATTCATTCAAGTTTCTCCAGGTTTTGCAGTCATGCCAGATTATGTACAAACGTGTTCTTATACTAAACAGATATGGTATGTGTCTCTTCCAGACATTGGTTGAGATTCACTGTAATAATAAATTGGCTTGATAAGCATGTGTGAGCAATCCCTTTTTTAGTCATACAAGCCTGTCAGAACTACAATGCCAAATACCTCAAAGAGAGGTTTTTTTCAGCGAGTTCGTTGCCCAAGGTATTTAGTCAGCCTCCATTTTTTCTCCCATACCACTATTTTAAGTGCACAACCAGCCAATAAAGCCTATGGGAGTTCCCCTCTTACACTGGAAGGAATCATATCCAAGTGATGACTGATATCATCACTGAACTGTTCCACATAAACAGATTTTAGCCAGTCTGCACCTCATCTGCTGTGCAAGTAGGTCAATTTGAGGGTGGTTTACCTGCATGGGAAGTTCCTTCCTTATAGTGGAGACATTAATGGAAAATTAGATCACTATCAGTTATGTTTGGAGATGACTCAAGAACATTTTCTCTGTGCTTGAGAAAACTAGGATCTTTTGCTCCAGAGCCAGTCTGTTTCTGGGACCTCTTTCATGAGGAAATGATTCCATGCATTTTCTCATAATCTCACTCGGTGCTATAGAAGGTAACAAAGGAAGCATCCAGATTAATTTTATTTGCCCAGGTATGAGTAAAATAGTTCTAACTTGATTAATCATCACAGTTAGCTCTTTATCAGGACATCCAGTCTCCTGTTCCTCTTGAGATTTTTGTAGCCTGCCCCCACCCATTTTGTGTGATTTCTTACATTATATGATGTTGTTGTGCCCATTGCTTCAAAGAATTTGTGTCTATGCATGGAAAAAGAATACCTGAAACTTCATATGATGAAGTACTTTGGATTTTTTCTTCACTGATGGACAGATCCATTTTAAAATGTCTCTCAAATTTGAGGAATGCAGGTGCCATTTGCAGTCCTATTGGTGTTTGTCTTCTACTTGTAGAAGATGTTTCAGTATTGTCTTATCCTTCTGTAGAGAATGTTTTTGGGGACTTCAGTCTTTCCCACTTGTTTCCCCCCGCAATGGGATCTTAGTTAAACAGTGGCCACCTCCCTGTGTCATCTTTCTGAGCCTGCGGCCTCATGTTCTCTATTTCACCTATGGAATTACTTTTTTAGTGACCCTTACTTTACTTAAAAGGGTTAGACCCTCACTCCTGGGTGTCTTAATCTTTAAACTAGGTTTCTCTGAGAAAAGGCTCTACTTTATGTCCTCTGCCCAGTTTACTTTTCATTTATCTGAGAGTACAGCTCCCAGCCTTCTTCCCATAACCATTCCAGCTCCCAGCAGAGGCAGCGCTAAAGGCTCTTGTTTTTTTTTATTTAAACAGGATTTTCCCATTTGAAATCCACTTGTGTTTTTATTGTCACAGGAAGAAGTGTTTTGGGGAAATTCTACATGACTGTATAATGCAATAATGCCTGAGTACCCTTGCACCTGGTCACTGAGGTAGCACACCATACCTCTGGGTGCAAAGATGTTTAGCTGAGGGCAGAAGGATGCAGAAGGCTCAAGTGTTTCCTGTGGAGCATTTCTGAGGACCATTTCCATTGCAAAGACTTGCAAGGCAGCTATGCCAGGTTCTGTTTGTGCGCTCGCCAGGGACTTTGCTGTAGCAGAGTTGTGTAAATGGAAAGAAATTTTGCACAGCCTGTACCAAGAGTTTGTGCCTGGGCAATAGCTGGTTATTATAAGTTTAAAAAGAAAAAAAAATACTGAAAACAAACATCAAAATTAGAGTTCCTCACAGGTGATTTCAGAGTTCTGCCAGCTCCCAAGATACCTTAGAAAAAACCCCCATTTTTCTTCCTATTTCAGAGAGAATTACTCAGGACATTTAGATCCTTTTTAGGGAGTTATCAAAAGCTGAAATTTAAAATTTAGAAATTCATTTCAGTTGCAGGTTAAGTCCACCAGACCTCTTGTTATTTATAGTAGCAGTAGAGGCAACATCAGATGCTGAGGGTGGCTGAGTTGTTGGCCAGCTATAAAGGAGCTTGCATGCTGAAACAGTACACACCATCACATAACGGCCTGCAAGGCCCCTTTTAGATCAAAATGAGAGGATCTGGGTGGTTTTTAAATGGTCACTGCTTTCTCCTAACTGCTTATTTACTGGTTACCGCTCAATAAAGGAATATCAGATCTGGGTATATAAAAGATGTTATCAGGCTGGAATAACCTTGTTCTCACAAAGCCCCTTTGGTCTTGATATTTTCATTACAGTGGATAGTGTTGCCAATTATATTTTTTTTGGAAAACAAAAATCAGCTCTTGAATTCAACTGAACTTTCATCTGAATTTTTTTTTTTAAATTATTTTTAAACTTTGCCATTGCAGAAAATAGCTTGGAAGTTAGAACTGTAAAAAAAGATATGAAATCTTTTCAAAATTTATTCCACAGTTTCAGAGGTTTTTCTTTTCATATTCTGTGATTGATAATTGCTGGCGGTGGCAAAACTTTAAATCAAAGATATCAGTACAAAATTGTCAGTTCTCAATGGCGTGTTAGTTGGCATCCGTGGCTTAGCATAATTCGAGCTGACCAATTGTGCCTTCCTCCTGTGCAGCGTTCTTACAATTCCATCAGCAGAAGACCTAGATATATCCAGTTCCTCCTTTTATTTCCAGGAGCATTGACATAAAGTTGTCAGAGAAAGAAAATGACAGGAGATAAAGACTTGGGGGCAGAGGTTTTAAAAGGTGTTTATGGGAGTTAATACTAGGTTCACACAGTTACATCTGCAAAAATAATTCATTAGCAAATTCTATTAGTGTCTTTTGAAGTTCTTAGCCAGGGAGATCAAGTGGTTTGACCTAAGGTGACAGCAGAAGTTCAACAGTTGAATCTGAATCTTCTTTACTGTCATCTAGCACTTATCACGGATCAGACAGTATTTATTGTTCAAGCAGATTTAAGGGAAATGTAGAAATTCCGGTTTTAAAATGTAATTCCAAAATTACTACTTAAAATTATTCTTCCAGTCCATGTAGGTTTATATGTCCAGTATTTCCTCTTGCATTATCTTTATGCTTAATGACAGTTTGCTATTTTTGCCATTAGAACATTAAACAAGGCATTTCCCATCAATGCTATTTATACGCATTTTATTTTGAGGTACTGTCCTCCTACTGCAGAGTTTTATTTTGGCAATAAATTACTAAAAAAACAGTTGTATTTTATTCCAAAATATTTTTATATGAATGTAATCTGAATCTCAAATCCACATTTCAAAGTAATTTCTTCAAATATAATACTTTCCTAGCAACATGTCAATTAACTTGCAGTTGTCCTCATAGTTTAATATCGTGCAATATTCTTTACTAAAACTGACACTGAATTTATTTTATTTACTTTATGTTAAAACTGTGTAAATATTGCTCTTGAGATAATATATTAGGAAAACAATGGCTGACTGGGAATCACACTGATCCCCAACTGATCCTCAGATATTGTTCAGACATTTTGTTTTGAATTATAGTTGGGAAAAGAGAAGCTACAATTATATGACCAAGACATCATCAAAATAACACAGCAAATCAGCAGAATGTAGTGGCAGGTCTTATATCCTATTAAAAAACCTCCAAAACAACAAAAAACACCCCTAGTTGTATCTAATGTATTTGTGTTATGGGAATATTCCTTTTTCATTAAAACAGTGCAGACAGAGCCTCCATTTAAGTGAATACTTCAGGTTGGTTTTTAGAGAGTTAAAAATTTTATCATAACAATATGTTTCCATTACAAACTACTGCATTTTGACAACAAGAGGTGATGAAATCACCTAACAAATAGCTATTCTGTATTCAATATCCATTAGTTCAGTACATAATTTCAAATGTTCATTAGTCCATGAAGCAGAGACCTTATCTCAGCAGGTTTTATAATTGAAGCTCTCTGTTGGGAGTGAAGGAAAGGGAGATTGCAGAACATTGTTTTAGAAGGAGAATCTTGGAACATATCTTAAAGGACTAAGGGTATACTGAGAAGTTCTGTGGTCCTTTTAATTTTCACTGTATCCTTTTCAAATATAGGGGAACCTCTGTGTGCAATTCACTGTGATCTTAAATACACTCTCTTAAAAAAGTGATCCACAAAGGGAAGAAGAAATGTCTTTTTCTCTTTTTGTTTCTCTTTGATTTATTAATTTTGAGTTGTACTTTTTGTTCCTTCCTGGTATACAAAAGGGCTGAAAAATTGAAGGTTTTACTATCAATAATACAAGGTGCTTAATGTTAGCAATACAGATGCTGCCTACTCAGCCTGTTTTGGAAGCCTTGGTGTCAAAAGAAATGTGATGAAATTATCAGTGAAACCTTGTCACTGAAATCCAGTTGAGTCAAGAAGATTGTTAGTCATAATTTCAAATAATTGTTTGGTTTTCACTGGTAATTTACTCAAATGAGAAGCAGAAGCCTTTGTCAAAGGTTCCAGATCTCTACTCTTCCACAAATGACTTGGGGCACAAATCTGAATACTTCAGTAACTTGTATTGTGGAAGGAGTAGTGAACAAATGACCATCTTCAGAAATATCTACTTTTTTAAAAGTACCCTATAAAAAAAATTAAATAATTCCCAACACTGTTGCCTTCCATGTGTATCAGAATAAACAAGACAGAAAAAAATATGCTTCTTCCATTTTTCTACTAGCAAGTATGTAAACAATATTTCCCAAGTCTTGCCATTCATCACAAATTCTGATCAGGTAGAAAGGAATTTTTCAGTCAAATGACTGTTCTTGATAACACTAGTATAGTCTATTGTGTGCGAAAATGTCAACTTAACTTCAGGCAATACCTTTAGCTTTAAAGGTAGAGGCCGAAATTCTCTGTTGTGCTGGATTACACACACTGTTCTGTAAAGTTAGAAACGTGAGCCTGCTATATAAGCTGGCTCATGTACATAACACCACCAAGTTTCAGATTAATGGAGACTGAAAGCTAAATGTTTTATCACAAATAAGAGAATAAGAAATGAATAGGAACTCTATTAGGAGTCTATTAAAGCTGTCTTTGTTGCTGCAAGCCAAGCCTGCTTGCTGCAGTCATAGAAGTATGTTCATTTGATATAGTTGATCAATACAGGATGAAAATTTATTTATCAGACTAGACTGAATTATGAAAGGGAAAAAAAGGTCTGGATATATGCATTTTCCCCCATATCCACACAAAAAAACCCCAAAGCCTCCAGTAATATTTCTAGGTTCTATACTGGTCCCAGGTGATGCTTTTCTTTTAGATAGTCTTGCAGTGACAGCAAACCTTTAACTGAAACACATCTTTTACTGAAGCCTTCCTCATAAAAGGCTGAAAGAGATAACACAGAAAGAAGATGGGCTGTCAGGAAAATTGATGGTGGGAAGGAATCTCTGCTTTCTTCTTTCACCAAGCGCAGACAAAGTGCCTGGTCAGTTACTTAGTGCTCAGAAGTGGTCTGTGCAAAGTAAATCACATTAATTACATATAGCACTTTCCACAATGAAACGGTAAGCCCACTCAAACAGAAATCAATGTACGGTGGTGCCGTGGTTGCAGTGTTGTAAGAAGGGGTTTTAAAGTTTAGTTGTGTACAATTGCAAGAAATGGGTTTTCTTCTTCCCCTTCACAGGCACAGTGAAACCAGTTATTCAGGATTTTGGCTCAATGAAAATGGCACATATGTAGTTGATAGTAAAGCAGTTTTAAGGACAGCAGTGGAAGTGATATTGCATTACGGCACAGGAAAACTGCTGATTTTTTGGAGGGGGAAGGGAGGTGACAGAAAGAATACAGTGTGGAATTTTTGTAGTGTATTTTGTTGTATAGTCTGGATTCTGTGCTGTGGGTTTTGCTTACATAATATTTTTCATTACGTATTTAGATTTAGTGCCACTTTTGTGTGACTGACAGTGTCCCCTTGTCAGTCTCTTCTGAATAGGACTTGAGCCCCAGCTTGCCCCATGCTGTTGTTAATATTAATGACCACATCCCTGCTGTGTGAGTAAAATCAGAATAGCCAAAGTTAATAGGCAGAACACATACAAACTGGTCTGAAAAGGCTCCAAATAAAGCTGCTGCCTCCATTTGTATGTATGTGCATGTGAGCACTCCCTGTTTATTAAAAGCTGCTACTGTTGGAAAGAAAGAAAAATTGAGTTACCCAGGAGGAATAATACTGAGATAAATTTACTTATTTCAGTCATGAGTTCCTGCTTGTTTTAAAGTAAGGTCTTACTTTTCTGATGTGCTCTCAGACTTTAGAGTTGTCTGTAACTGTTGCCCATGAAACCTTCAGTTCAGTGACTACTTTCAGGTAAAAGATCAGTGAGGTTGATGGAGAACGCGAATCCGTAAATCCTTGCTCTGTCACTGTGCTGCTTTTCAATGCTCCTCATTTTTCTGTGTGTTTATTTAGCTTCATTATTCTTCTGATATCTCATATCTTCTCTATCTCATAGCCTCTTGCTAAATTTTCCTCCTTCTGATTTGTGGATTGATTTTTTTGAAAATACCTCTCAATAGTCAGAATGTGGGTTTTGCTGATTGTTTCCCTTGGAACAGACTGCAGAGAAAGCTGAATCTACTGTGACTAGGGGATCCAATTCTCACCTTTTCCCCCCTTCTTAAAGGCTTAGAGTAATGTCTACAGACCTTGGCAGGAACAATGTGCATCATGAGGAGTGGGGAGCAAGCCCTGTAGAGTTTTACGTTCTTGCAGTGGATCTCAGCTTCAGCACTCAGCAAACTTGAATTGAATAAAATCCCTGTTGGTCAGGCTCTGTGCCACAAATCATGTAAAAGCCAGGCTGCAGCAGTCACTGCAGGATAGAAAGATTATCCTGAATCCTGTTTCTCTTCCTGCTCCTACTGTTCTACTTAGAACACAGGGAAACTGATTTTCCAGCTTAGCCTCTAAGGAGAGAAACTTCTCTGAACTGATGTCTCCCAAGATAGAACAAACTCAATTGATTAACAGGAGTAATCCACTAATAAAAGTAGAGCAGACCTAGATCAGATAGCTACGGGGTGGCTTAAAGACACGAGGTTTCTCTTTTCAGGCTCAAGCTTCTGAAGCAGGAATAAGAAGCAGAGTGTGTGTGTAGGCAGATGAGGTACAGATGGGGCTGTCTGGATGTCATTCAAGCCAGGTGTTTTGTCTCTTGCCTTCTCTGCCTTCCTTTCCCTATTGGGTTTATCCAGTCTGCCCTACCAACCTCATTAAGCTGTTTATTTCTAGCGAATATCTCCTGTGTTTTCCTACAAATACCCTTTTTTTGCTAGTCCAGACCTCCAGAGGTTTTTCTAGACCACAGCTAGAAGTTTGACGTAATTGGAATAACATTTCTTCTTTACATTAGGAGTAGCTTACTACGTACCTACTATATATACTTCCTAATATGGATAGACAAACTGCTAAATTTGGATTTTTTTTCAAGAATGGTAACTCTGAGACATTTGCAAGTTGTTATGTTATTTTGAGTGCATATGAGCAGTTTACAGGTGCTTGGGTGAGTCGTTTCTCCAGTCAATGAGGAGAGGTTTTTCCAAAGTCTACCTTTGACACTTGGAGTTCATCTCTATAGTGTCTCTCTCCCCTTTGACTAAAACACAGGCCTAGGGCAAGTAGCCACGCATTGAAGAGAGCCTTTTGAAATACAGTTCATCTTTTACATTTTACTGGATGTGTAATTGTTAAAAATTCACATTATCAGTATGTTATCAATTCCTCACCTGAGTAGCCAACTTTCTTACCTTTGTGTTTCTATTGGTACAAAAACTTGATACAATTTCTCCTGCATTTTCTAAGTATTGTTTATTGACTACTTACCACTCACCCTAAGCCAAAATCCATCTGAAATATACCTAGGGAGAAGCTTAGGTCTGTAGTGCTACTTAGTAGAACTTTACATTGTCTCAATGTAAGCATATATCCTGTGGGCATGATATTTAAGAAAGAAAATATTGCTTTCCTGCAATACGCTAAATTAAATTTTTCTAGTCTCAGTGGACTGACATCAACACAAAATTATCTGTTATTGGATTATATTCAGTTAAAGATTTGAATGTTGAATATGAAATTGTTCTACTTTTTCATAGAATATGAGATACTAGATAAGATAAAATATTTTGTGTTAGAAACAGATCCAAAAGTGAAAAGATAGCAGGATTTCCTGCCAAAACAATAATATCATTTTTGTTTGCTTGTCCTTTTTTATGGGGGAAAAGGGGAGGAAACAGAAAGCAAGTATTGTGTCTTCCCTGCTATATATAAGCTTATATAAAGATTAAGTCATTTTGTCTAGTTGGGAAAAGGTGAGTAAAACACAGTTAGAGGATATACTTACTTACATTTTTTCCATTAAAAAATGAAAATGAAGGATTGTTCCTCTAGATGTTAATTAAAAGATTTGTACATGTTTTCTTGTTCTTGGTAGACCAATTTCTAAATACATATTAGAATGTCAAAGTTTTAATTTTTAAGAATAAAAATAACTTTGGTCTTCTCCTAGTTGATACTACAGAAGACTGAAGATACCAGTGTTTTGCTAATCCCAGCTTTCTAAATTCTTGTTCTTCGCTGCAGCCTGTAACTAGTGTCATACCTTGCATGCACTGTACAAGAGAAAACCTAGTAAGCCAGAATTCTTGTAGTTGCTGGCTGCTTTCTCTGTTTAGACATGCTCAGGATCTGGTTTGCTTTATCTAAGCACAGTACTTTAATTGTAGACAAAGTAAAGAAATTAGTGGAGAATTTTGTGGGAAGTAAGATTTCCGTTTAACCCAAATTCTTAAATACAGTTGTCTTTTTCAACTCTGTCTCTGTGAAGAACACTTCCTAGTTAGTTACTGTAAAAATTCATTTTTCTTTTCATTATGTGCTATGATCCATTTCAATACAGTTTGTGTTATAGTTCAGTGTTCCAGAAAAGGAACACTGCTGCTGAAATGTAGCTTCTCAAATGTAGATGAACTGTTGATTCAATCCAAGTAACAAACCTTGGCCCAGCCACTGATCATTGACAGGTTTAACTTGGCAAGTGCAGTGACTTCTGTAGTTATTCACAGTTCCTTTAGCTTTCCTAGTTCTGTCCCACATTTTCACAGTGTATGGAAAACAAGTGATGTATAAACAGATGTTCTATATCTCAGAGGTCTACTTCCTGTCTCTACACTGTGGTTGCGCACCTAATACAAAAGGTGCTGATGCATCCCTTGTTCTGTCCAGGATGAAACGGGCCGCCCTCTGTAGCAACATGACTTTTACAAGAAAGGGATATGTCTTCCTCCACTTCTGTAATTTTTGGGGAAGTATTCTCTGAAGAGCATGAATGTATGCAAGTCTTACAGTGTCTTTAATCCAAATTGTAACTCCTTCAATCCTCCCGTTCACTTGTGGGAAATGAGCACAAGTGCTCCGAGGTGCACTTTTTGCTGCTAGATTTACAGCCACTAGAAGTGATTTTCATATTACTCCGTGGTTGATTTGTATGTAGAGATTTTTATTATGTAGCAATGATTTTAGGGGGTGAGTCTTTGTGTAGAATCAAGGACAGTAATGACTGCATTGTATGTAAGCACAGCCCAGCAATTTTAAAATTAGAGCCATGCCTACTGAACGCCATGCAATGCTACAGGCTTGGGGAAGAGTGGCTGGAAAGCTGCCTGGCAGAAAAGGACCTGGGCGTGTTGGTCGACAGCCGCCTGAATATGAGCCAGCAGTGTGCCCAGGTGGCCAAGAAGGCCAATGGCATCCTGGCTTGTATCAGAAATAATGTGGCCAGCAGGACTAGGGAAGTGATCGTGTCCCTATACTTGGCACTGGTGAGGCTGCACCTCGACTACTGTGGTCAGTTTTGGGCCCCTCACTACAAGAGAGACATTGAGGTGCTGGAGCGTGTCCAGAGAAGGGCAACAAAGCTGGTGAAGGGTCTGGAGCACAAGTCTGATGAGGAGCGGCTGAGGGAACTGGGGTTGTTTAGCCTGGAGAAAAGGAGGCTGAGGGGAGACCTTATTGCTCTCTACAACTACCTGAAAGGAGGTTGTAGCGAGGTGGGGGTCGGTCTCTTCTCCCAGGTAACAAGTGATAGGACGAGAGGAAATGGCCTCAAGTTGTGCTAGGGGAGGTTTAGACTGGATATTAGGAAATTTTTCTTCACTGAAAGGGTTATCAAGCATTGGAACAGGCTGCCCAGGGAAGTGGTTGAGTCGCCATCCCTGGAGGTATTTAAAAGACGTTTGGATGAGGTGCTTAGGGACATGGTGTAGTGGTGGTCTTGGCAGTGTTAGGTTTACGGTTGGACCCGATGATCTTAAAGGTCTTTTCCAACCTACACGATTCTGTGATTCTGTGATTCTGTGAACATAACAGCATTTAGACGATGGCTGATCTGTAAGACCAGGGAGATTGTTCTTTCTGTTCTCTTGTGTGGCAGAATGGGGAACATCTTTTAACTGGTCAGAACGTATAGTGAATGTCATAGCAAATTCAGCTATGCATAGCAGTCACACAAGTAGAATGGTGTGGCAGTAACCTGCAGAAAATCAGAGTAAGACAGGAAAACCTTTTTATGCCTAACTATCCTGCTAAATTTACCTATGCAAGAAGCCAGAGAAATGAATTAACCTTCTTCTTCAGTGCAAAAGAAGACAGAAGTGGTTTCAAAGCAAATAACATTAATGATCTAAAAATATTCATCAAATAGAAATGTCCATAAAGCTTTTTTGAGTGCTCACAATTATCCAACCCTGCACAAAACAAGAGAAGCTCATTATGTATTATTTTAGCAAGCCATGTTTACAGAACAATTTGTCACAATGGTAATTGTCTATTTTAAGATTAACTCATTGCCATATGCAGTTTCACAATTAAAAATTAAACACAACAGATAGAAGGCAACTCATTGTCTCTGAAACACTGTTGTTAGTGATGTCCTCATCTGTAGATAATTAAATAATGGATCAGGTATGACTTGTTCTGAACACTGGCAATAATTATTTATGTCTGGTCTCCCAAGTTGTTATTAAAAGGTTGCAGTAGCAATGAACGCCATCTGAGGAAGACCAGAAGCATTTTTAACAAGGTACTTACAGAAGCAATTTTTTTCCTGACTTAACTATTCTTCAGCTGAAGTGATTCCCATTTCTTTCTCCACTGATGAGAAAAAAACATGGGTTTTTTCATTAAATTTATAGCAGGTAGCAGGAAGACGTGTAGACCGTAACCTTCATGACAGTGGCGTGTAGCCCTTTGTGCCAATCGTTGTTGTGTCCTGAACACTAATGGCTTGCATCTAAAATATTTTGAGAGCGGTGAAGGAAACAAAACTGTTCATGCTTTTAGCAGTAGCTAACAGTTTAATATCTTCTTTTAGCCCAGATTTCCATTTCTAGCTCTAGAGTATTACCTCCTCTGACAGGCAATATTAGTGCTCTGTCTTTAGCCTTCTGCAGAGCAGGGTCGTGGGGCCCAGTCAATTCCCTGTTGCAAGTAACTTTTGCATTCAAGACGGTGAACTCCTGCCTTTCAGGATGATATTTGTTATGTGGTACAACTGGCTATATTATAAACAATTCCTAAATCAGGAGCTTGAGGCCTAGTTCCAGTATGTAGTGTGGAAGTTACAGTACGTAATGCCACATGGGGCGCTGGCAGCGAGGGCTGCAGGGAGGCTGCTGTGAGGGGAGGCTGCTGTGAGGGGAGGCCAGGGCTGCCCCGTGCTGGACACGGCCGGTTCCAGCTGGCTCCAGTGGCCTGGCAGGGCACAGCCCGGCCCCTCAGCCGCGGGTGGTGCTTCAGGGAAAACATTTAAGAAAGGGCAAAACACTGCTTGGCCCTGAAGGGTGAGGAAAAAAGTGTGAGAAACAGCCCTGAGACACAAAGGTCAGAGGAAACGGATGGGAGGAGGTGCTGCAGGTGCCCAAGCAGGGATTCCCCTGTGCCCGGGGAGGAGACCACGCTGCAGCAGGTGTTTCCTGAGGAAAACAGTGGCCCATGGGGAGCCCGTGCTGCAGTGGGTTCTCCTGGCAGGAGCTGTGGCCTGCAGAGGAGCTGTGCTGGAGCAGGTTTATCCTGAAGGACCGCAGCCTGGGAGAGGGCCCACTCTGGAGCAGGGCACTGTTTTGGACTGACCACAACCCCCACATTCCCCATCCCTCTGCACTGCTCGGGGGGTGGAGGTAGTGTTGGGAATGAAGGAGTGAAGCTGGGCCTGGGAAAATGGGGAGGTAGGGGGAAGGGGCTCTGTGTTTTGTCTTTGTTCTCACCGTCTATTTTAATTGGCAATACATTACAATCCCCCAAGTCAAGTCTGTTTTGCCTGTGACAGTAATTGGTAAGTGATGTCCCTGCCCTTGTCTTGACCCACAAACTTTCTCATCTTATTTTCTCGCCCTGTCCAGCTGAGGAGGGAGAGTGAGGGAGCGGCTGGGTGGGCATCTGGCAGCTGGCAAATGCCAACCCACCACAGATGTGCAGGCTGAAAATTGTTTTATGTAAGACTAGTCATCCTTTGCTTTAACCTGAGATTACTTTAGTATTTTTTGACCTTTTTAATATTTAACAATACTTCAGTTAAAGCCATCTCACTGCAAATGCCCAAACTTTAAAACTTTCCTTGTTAATTGTACCCAATCCTGGGTCTGTGGTGCCTGAAGTTAACTGATAGCCACAAAATCTCACTGAGTGGTGCATGAGGAAGGATGGTCTAGGGGTTTCAGAGTCACAGACAGACATTTTCAGGAAATAAAACTCAGGCAAGTATAACCATAGCACTAGTTAGTTAAGAAGAGCTTAAAAATTACACAGCAAAGAGAAGAAATAATGGATAAGAATCAAGAAACAAACATATGGTTGGAAAGTGAGAAACTTGAACTATGAGGAGCCAATGAGAAAAGTTTCCAAATATCCCTGAATCTTGCCATTGCTGTCATACTTGATGTGTGAGTTTCTAAAACTTCACTGACAGAATAAATGCTGCAGACAATTGGAAAGTGCTTGTCCCCTGGTTCTTCAATTTTGTACTTTTTTGGACATGACAGACCATATCCATATGAGTCAGTGAGATAAAGATGTTCCAGCACATCTCCTATAGAGGAACTAGAGAAATAACACCAACACATCATTCCAACTGAATTGTCATAAATGATTACTTAGGGGGTGAGAAGAAACAAGTTCACGCTATTTATTGGAAAAATAACAGCATAAAGAAAAAGCACTGAAGGATCATTAGGTCACATCATAACGTGAAGGAAAACTAGCAACTGAGTTGTCTTCATATGTTCAGCATTTGGCAGATAATCGTTCTGTAATTCTGTGGTTCTTAAGACAGCAGGAAAGTCATTGTATCTTGATTCCTTTTCTCTTTTATTTGTATGGATCTCTGCTAAGGAAACCCCTTTAAATCATACTCATTCAGGAAGCACTTAAGTCTGATGGTCACACTGATATTGTATACTCAGCTAGGCAGAGATGGATTTAAACCTCCAATACAGTGTTTTCCTGAACTCAGAACACAGTCTCAAAACACTCTCAAAATGTGGAGTGAGGATTTTTGGCAGCAATGTGGTTTTCTGATCCAAATCCTGGATCAGAGTCTGTAACCTGAATTTTCTGGAATTATTTTAAAATCTTAGTCTATTTCCATCATAACTCTAATTTTTTTTCCAGTGTTCAATCCAGATGGTATTAAAATAATTTTGTGCTTTATTATATAAACATAATAATTGCGTGGCATATAATTTATAAATATTGTCTTATATGTATATTTTTGCATATATATCAGAAAGGTATCTAAAAATAAATATGAATTGTTTATCCCTATTTTTACAGATGGCATCAAGCATTTCTAGAATGAATATTGCTCATCATTGCTTGTGAGTGTGTGACAGAGCTGGAGGGAGGAAGAACTGAGATATGATTCCTAATCCTAAGCCTGTTCCTAGACCTGTTCATCTGTAAGTCCAAATCTGCTCTATTTCATATGGTTTATTTTGCTTGCAGCAGAGTGGAAGTCTTGGTTAAAATAATTTCTCATTATGGATGTTGAGAGGGTGTACAGATGTGCAGGAGAACAGCATTTGAATATAAGAATAATTTTTGCAAATTTGAGTAGTAATTTTAAAATTAGTATTAATTTTGATAATAGCATGTGCAAGATGCTGTGAATAGGAGTCCTACAGCACAAACAAGGATGGGAAAATAAATTGGTTAGTAACAGTTCTTCAGGAGAGGATTTTGGTGTTACAGTGGTTTGTAAATTGAACGTGACTCTACAGTTTTAAGTTATTGCAAGAAGGACAGGAGCCATGCTGGGTTGTATTTGAAAATGACTATAGCTTAGATGATGCGTAAAATAATGTCTCTGCTTTGCACAGCATTAATAAGGCCATAGTTATGTCTAGCTTGGTGTGTTTGAAGCAAAATGTGAACCGTCTGAAGAGAGCTAAATAGCAAGCAACAAAAGGTAAGAAATCCACACGACATCTTAGAGCTTAATGACTTGGGATTATTTAGCAGAAGGACATAATTTGTTCTCCACGTGTATGATTGACAGAACAAGAATTATTAAGCTTAAATTGCAGCAAGATAGATGCAGGTAAATGTTAACAACTTTTTAATGGTAAGACAGCAAAGTAGATTGTTAAATCTTAATTCTCAGAGGTTTTAAAGTCAGGGTAGATAAATACCAGTTAGGAAGGACTTGGATGTGACCTGTATTTGCCTTGAAATGGGACTGAAGTCATAAATGACGTCTCAAGGCCTGTTTCAGACGTATTTTCTATGACTGCAGAATTCAGTGGGAGCTCCACTGAAATGTAGCAGCTAAGTCAGTAACCCTTGAACAGAAAAAGATTAACCATGTTCTGTTATTTTTACTACCTTTGTCACCATATATATGAAACTCCCCAGTCATCGTTTCTTTAATTCCAGTTTACTGGATGACAGAGAAATAGTTAACCTTTATAGCCAATAATACTTCACAGTGACATGAAACTGCAATGATATTGTGTCTTCTATTGCTAAAATGACAAGACAGCTTGCTTTTATTCTCAAACAAAAGCAAATGGATTTAAAAGACAGCAAACAAGTGTCAAATAATTCTGTCTTTTGTTAAAAAAAGATTCAAAGATAACAATATTGATATCAAAACAAAAATTACATTTCACATCCAACTTCTTGCTTTTGAGAGCATGCTTAATATAGAGTTAACTTAAACTGATTGAAAATAATGAAGTATTTACATAATTGTATTCTGGAGATTGCTGTTGTCCAGACTGTTGAAATCTCCTGGAATACCTGAATATAATGCTTTGTGAATCTGCTATTCCCAATTTTACCAATTTAATCCACAGTAAATCTCATTAATACTACCAGTAAGTACTAGAAATATTGTCTGATGTACTTTCAGATTAATTATGCTTGTGGCAATCTTTTCTTTATAAGAGGAGGTAATTCATTCAAACAATAGCAATTCTTTATGAATGCACTTGAAATGTCATTATGATGGAATGCAATTTTGGGAATAATGCAAATGTAAGTTTCAGTAGCTGGAAGCTATTTTTTTTAATGAGGTATGCTCTAACATATACTGCAGTTTCTACTGCTGGCATGGTAAAGTAATACACAGACAATGAATATGATTAAATTTAGTATTGGTGTAATTCATCTGAAGCTAAAGCTAAATTTAGGTAGTTGCTGTATTTTATTTATGCAGACGACTCAAAAATAGATTATTTCTGCCAAATTGTGCCTTATTAAGGTTCAGTATTCAGTTTTACTTTTGTTATAGGTATGATCTCTATGCTTATTGTAAATAGGGAGAGCTTAATGTTGTATTTCAAGAAGGAGAAAGCACAGTTCAATGACAAACGTGATCTAAGGCAAAACTTATCTGTCTGCCAGGATGCTGAAAAAGGAGGAACTGGTAGCCCTACCAATAGCTGTAATTTTCAGAAGCATCTTGCCTGTGTGCTATTTTTCCTGTTATGCCCTACTGTGGAGGACTAGCACCCCCTTCTTCTCCACATGTAGTGCAATCTTGCTTTTCCTGCTAACTAGGGGATTTATGTAACCATATAAACAGAAATAAGTTAGCTTCATTGTGAATGTGTATTTCGCTGGTTTTCAATTGGTAAATCATACCCAGAGATGGTGTGAGTTGTGGTATTCTAAGCAGCGCTCGTTTGGGATGGACAAAACTATGTCATGGGTATATTATCTTGAGTTCTTCTCTGGTGTTGCTGGGTCTCTGCTGGGAGGTGGAGGTATCGGTGGCCTGTAAGGAGACCTCTGGAGATAAATATTATCATTGGGAGTGGAAGGTGGTGGTAGTAAGGTCAGGGATTCAGGGATTCAACCTGAGAATGAGGAGTTGAAGGAAGCAATGAGTTGAGTAGTGCAGAGTTTGTAGTGCAGTCCTGTCAATCAAGTGAGGGGGGGAGAAAAAGAGGAAAAGATACAAAGACAGTAAGAGACAGGTTTAAAAAAAAAAAGAAAGAAAATTTATCCATAGCAAATGTCTGTAAGAAGGGTAGTTTTCTCTGGCCCCTACAGAGCTATGTTCTGCAATTTAATAGGTGCTTTGTTCTTACAGACTCTCTTTTCAACATAGCTTCAGCTTTAGAGATAAAGCAAGGAAATCAGGAAGACAAACATACTTTTTCTCAGAATGTTCAAGCCAAGAAGCTTGAAATATCAAGCCAAGAAGCTATTAAAGTCAAGATATTGCATATTAAGATTCCCATAAACGTCTTGAATGTATAGAATAAAAGCTGTAGAAAAATAGTAGCCATTTAAAAATATTCCTTATCTGAACTTTTCTAAGCATGTTAAAACAAGCAGGATGGGCAAAGAAATACTATTGGACAAATCTAGGCCAAATACTTAACCAGTATGAATCCCTGATCACTTTTCCTCTCTGTCATCCTGGGTTTATGTTTTCAATATGTTCCTTTGGAGACTTCTTTAATGCCTGTTGCAAGTTACTCTGGTTAAAGTGCTCTGATCTCCTGATACACCTGAAAAACCAATGGGGAGGAGAGGGTACAGAAGGCGACATATAGCCGGAGTTCATATCACAATCATAAAGGCTGCCTTTTAAAGGCTTTTCTTTGGCTACATAGTGCTGTGTGATAACTGAGAAGTTATCACTAACTGCCTGTCTTATGTTTTAGAAGTGTCTTGACTTTTGAGTGTTTAAACTTGTGCCTTCATCTATTACCATTACTTTATAATTTGTATTTTATTTTGAGATTTTTATTGATATTGTATATCAATATTGTAACAACTTAGGCTCAGATTATTAAGTAGATAAAACTGTTGAAAATCTGAGTTCTTTCTCCTAAACCTGAATTTTGCTGTCATTCAGACAGAAATGTGCTGTGAATATGGGACTTGTGAAAGTATAAATGTTCTGTAAGTAGGCACAGTCCAAGAATTTTTTTTCTGGCAGTAAGCTTTATGAAAGAAAAGCCATGTTGTGTTCAGGGAGGAAGAGGCTTCTGAGCTGTAGAGAACCTGGAGAGTTTTCCAGTTGTATGTCTTGGTTTCATAGGGACTACAAACAAGATGCAGAATATGTGTTTTAAGATCCAGCCAAATAGTGGATTTGTGCTCATTTCCTCTTCTGAAACCTGCCCAAAACCCCTGGAAAAGGATAACTATGTGAAGTGATGACTGTATCATATATTTGAAATATATGCTATATATTTAAATTGCTTGTTAACAGAGACCGCAGAACTGTTTACATCTGGAATACTTTTTAATCTTAGCACTATGTTTGTCAGAGACCCTGATCTTCAGTCCTGTGTTAACACCACTCTTAATTTCTCATCTGCATAGCCGAGCTGGAGTGTAATCCTTTAGGAACAGTTCCCTTGATTTTTTGGTTCGGGGCCCCGGTGTATGACTTCTTTTGTCTGACTCAAGTTCCTCCGAAGTTGTTTGAGAGAGAAGGCAGGATAAAGCCAACGTAATTGGGACTACCCTATTCTGTCCCCAGCAGTTCTGGTTCAAGAGCCCCCTTGGCTACTAGTGCTGCTGCTTAGAGGTTGCCTCTCGTACCCTGTCTGCTCTGGCAGGCATCTGCCAAAATCTCTTCGTCTGGATGCTGCACTCTCTTTGGGAATAGAGTATGCTTGCTCCTCTCTGGTAAAATACTTCCTTGCTAATAACGAGAAGGAATCTGTCAGAGCTGATAGTGTTACTTCTCATCCCATCAGACTCTAATTAAACAGTATACTGTGGCAGATCTGCAGTGGATGTTAAGTGGATTCTCTAACTTGTATTATTGGTGTTTCTCTGACAGCTCAGGCAACTTCAGTAACGTGTGGTTTTCATCTCTAAGGTATTTTACATCTTCGCAAAAACCTATGAGATTGTTAAACAAGTTTTGTTACTGAGACTATAACTTGTTTACCAACATTTTTAAGTATCTTTTCTGCATCTGATTTAATCTAACTGCTTTCTTGAAAAGAAATCTTCTACAAGAGCATCCTAAAAGCAAAAGATGGTATTCTTTTACTGCAGCTGAGTTAGTTCAATGGTATTTTCTGATGTGAGTCTTTGAATCCCTGAATTTCATAAAAATACCTATGAGCTGACATAACAAATTGAACAAATGGAACTTAGGCTGATGATTTGAACTGCTCACTGCTATATTTAGCAGAGCTTACAAGCTTGTAGTGCCATTCAGAAAGGTCAGACACTTTTTACAAATTTTATAGTTATAAAACTAGCTACAGATTTTAATAGTCAAGACATTTTATAAAACTAAAGGTATGCTAAAATAGAAATGATCTAAATATAGCAATTTTCTGTATATAATATGCATAGCAAGAACTTGGCATGAATATTGCATGCTCAGAAACCCACTTACCCTTTACTAACATATTTTCACCTGCACATGGCTGCCAGTGTTGCTATTTGTAACAGATAACCGGTTTGGGCTTCTTAATATACATTGTGTATGTAGTCTTTTTAATTTCTTTTTACCAAACACCTGCATCATCTTTAGTCCAGGTTCAGGATTAAGGGGAAGGGATCCATGTGACTCTTAAACAGTTCACAAATGTAGCTGCATTACCATGATGGCTTTTGGGAGCAGCAAGTATCAGTTGCTAGGCATATATTTCACTCAGTCTTCACAGAAATTATCAAACAGGACTACTCCGATTATGAAATAAATAATGTGAAAATAACAAGCTTGCTCCAGAAGCAGACTTCTCTGAGCGCAGCTGGTGATGAGATGAAGGAAAAAGGTGCTAGTTAGGATTACCTATTATAAAGTAGCTGTTGTGCTGCTGTAACACCATCAGGTTCCTTGCTTTGGTAGAATAACGTGAAACACAAGTTGAGGAAGATTCTTTAGTGTAAGTTTGGAACTTTTCTGAATTTGGATGAAAAAAAATGTTTTACTTCATAATAGGCTGTAAAACTCATGGGGAGCCATCATTTTGAACATTTATTCAGAACACATTTTTAATCCAGTGCAGTTATCAACTTCAAGTCTGACTATAAGTATGAAATGATTGATGCTGCAAGAAAATATGAGGACATTCTTTTGAGAAGATATGGTATGTGTTGGTATGTGTTCTGACACTGAGTGATGGGCATAAAGGACTGTTGGGCATAAAGAAGCAAGGCAGAGTAAACAGGAAACCTTTGCATTTGAATAATGTAGTACTGTAACAGCTAACACTAAGGAGGCCTGACTTTTCTGCCTGAAAAAAAAAGTAATGAAAAGACTAAGCATAAGTTTAAATATTATCAAACTTTCTTCTAAAACCACAGATTGCTTTGCTTGTTTCTTTTACCTCTAAAGTTTTAAGGGATCTTACTTAGGCTTGGCTCCAATGGTGACTGTTAAAAATGAATAGCAAATAGAAAGCACATTTTAAATCTTATGTTCTGTGGCGCACTGTATCTTCCTCACTGTATCTCTAATATCAAGCTCTGCATCAGTGAAATCTGGCACCATTTGGAAGCCAATCCTGCTTCCACTGGAGCTAAAGACAAATTTCTTCCTTAATGGAAATGAAACTTGATCTTTTCATAGAGTATTTCGTTTTCATATTAAACGTGTAGCTTTTTCTGTTCATTTTTCATTAGCTATCAATTTCATCCTGGGCTCAGAAAAGGCATGAGCTAAAGGAACCATATGTTTGAAATTATATTTTAGGAAAACTTTTCTGATTTGTGAAAATTCCTTTGAACTAGGTTTCTGGCATGTTCCTCTGTAAATATTTGAAATTAGTTATTTGTGTGCCAAAGAACTGAAGAATTTCAGTTTACTGTGGAGTATGTGAAATGTCTTTTAAATAATTTATGATAAAGCAACATAATTAGAGGTTTATTATGCTTTAAAATTAAACAACAGGAATGGTGTAGTAAAATGCTTTTAATTCCACGTGTAACGGAGAGTATATCAGCTAACCTATGTACCCTTATCTTACAAATGGATCAGCTCAAGTACTGACAGCAGTTTAGTTCTATAAGCTTGTAGGTTTGCTTAGCTTGGTATATCAGTAGGTTTTTTCCAGTTCCTTATAATTTCAGCTAGCTTGAAAATCTCTGTAGGGCATTACCTTGTAGAGTACACCTATAAAAAGAGGATTTCTGGGGAGAGAATCCAAACCTGTGAGAAGGGAAGTTTCTGCAGTAAGCTGGAACTATCTGAAGCATTTATGGGAGGATGTGTGCTTGATGAAAGAGCCACAAACTTTCATTAGAAAGTATTTAATGTGTTGCCTGTCATCTTGCCCTTGTCCGTGTTTCCTCAAATAGTCATTTATTTTATCTACAGCTGGGTAGACCATGTTCTTCCTCAAAAATGTATGCGGTTCCCAGAGTTAGATAGGAAAGCTGGGAAATCAATAGTTGGCAAAATATTTTGAGAGAGAGCTTGAAAGCTGCTGGAAGGATTTAGGAGCATAAGTCATTTGCATGGGACTTACTCATAACTGTAATTTGGGGAATATGTTTTTGAGGACAGTACTTTCCTGTAGTCACTTAGTTACAATCGATTAGACAAAATAAAAAATGTTATTCCAAATTCATACAAAACCAGCTTTACCAAGTAAGAATTGATATTTTTTCACAGAAGAACAAAATAACATGCTATATATTATAATAGTCCTATTCTCTCAATTTTTTAATTGGATGGCTGCCATACTTTCAAAGGCCAGATTTCCCATAATCATTCGTCTGGCTTGCCTACACATAGATTATCCATATTGTGGCCTGTTTCTTAATGTGTTTCTGTACAGGCTTCAAGATCTCTCTGGTCCAGTGATTCTTTTATGGGTTGTTTTTCTTAGACAGCTGTGGGCTGAATTCAGTTTATAACGGAGGACACAAAATTGTGCAAATGTATGTTTTTGAAATATCTAGGAATAAACACATTGTCTAGCAAAGCAAATAAGCATGTTTTTCACACTTACTGTTTCAGGAAAGGGTATTGTTATAGAGAAATGAATTACAAATTTATTTCCTGTTACAGAACATGAAAAAGAAAAAGGCTCATAAAAATGTAGCCAGCAGTAAGAGATACCTGATTTCAAAAAAAATCTACAGCCATGCCTACCAGTTCGTTTTGTGAAAGCTAAGAACAAATGGTTCAAGCTCAGGTAGCTCAGGCAGTCAAATGGTTCAAGCTCAGGTAGCTCAGGCAGTTAGAAGAATCCTCTGAATTTTTAAGTGCATAATCTTCACTAAATTCCCAAAGCCTTTGAGATTTTTCCATTAGTGGAAAAAAGCCACTGTTCCAAATTACAGCTTCTAAGAAAATGGTATGCTGCCAGGACTTCACACAGGAAAATAACTAGTCCTGGAATTGAAACAGATCTTTTTTTAAACAAGCCTAAAAATCTGAACAAACTGTGCTCATTCACTTTGTGAAGATCCACCCTTGTGACCTAAGCAGGCTCTGCTAGCCATATGCTGATAGATATTATGCAAGAGCTGTATGTGCTCTCATTTGATGACTTGAATGCCTTCAGCTGTGTTTAAGATTTATCTGAAGCTCAAAATAGAGAGCAAATTTGTCTTCTGCTGGCAGAAGTGCTGCACTTGCTTTTGAAACAACATTAATCCT
The DNA here is from genome assembly GCF_035582795.1 of Mycteria americana. Lineage (NCBI taxonomy): Eukaryota > Metazoa > Chordata > Aves > Ciconiiformes > Ciconiidae > Mycteria > Mycteria americana. Next base: position 9,895,576 of record NC_134369.1, read on the forward strand.
GAGCAGAGACTACCCAACTGAGAACATTTATGAAACTATCTTTCAAGGACATGCCTTTAGTTATGAGAGAGGTTGAAGACTGAGACCTACTGAATCTTTGGTATGCAAAACCTTGAGATGAGAGCAGGTGGGATGACATGCAAGAGTTTGAATATTAAAAGAGAAAGACCTAAACCTTGATAGAGTCAAGATATCTAGACAGAACTGAAGGAAGATTAGCTGTCAAACTGAAAATGAAGTAAATCTGGTTGATTCATTCACTGTCTATGCTTTCCTCATATTAAGCACTCAGAACTCTGCATTTCAAAGTTAGAATATAAGTCGTGTTGAACTACTGTCCTACAGCTTTTCTAAGCGCTGTAGATATTATACACAATAAACAGAAGGGACAGGAGGTGCTCCATCTGAGAGGGTATAAGACATACCTCGTGCTCAGTATTGCAAGTGGGATCCTCACCAAAGGCCAAATAAGGTGCTTTTGGGTGGGAAAACTTAACTTGAGCTCTGAGCTATATAACGAATTTATAAATGGTATCCAGATTAAGCAGCTTAAAATTAGGTTGCACATCTCATTATACTTTTGTAACTCATCTTGTATGCCGTATAGACATATTCGTAGTGGCTGTCTGAGGGCATTTATTAAGAAATGCAGATTAGTTTCAGTACTCAAAGTATTCTTTTTGTTTACAGTTTTCCAGCTCCTGTATTTGCAACTCTCAAAGTTAGCATTATACCTTTAGGCCATGTGACATTTTTTCACCATCTTGATTCCAGAATCAGTCATTTTAAATTATCATTTGACTGGAAAGAGAAGAATGAAAACACAATTTAAGCTTTCCTTAAGAGATGATTCAAGGATGAAATATACTTCAACACAACATCTAAGAGAAAATGAAATTGGATTTGCAGAACATTGGCACTTTTTGCCAAAAGTTTTGGGGGCACAAGGTACAATTGAAATTTGAAGAGAGGCCTAATATTCAGAGACAGGGAGATGCTCAGAAGGTTATGAGAATAACCTACCTGTGTACAATGTGAAAGTCATTAGCAATATTGAAATTTCTTAGTCTAACTCAGTAGAATCAAATTTTACACAGATTTCTTTGCCCGATTTTCCCCAAAACATTTTATATTATTTGTCTGTTTAGACAAAATCACCTATCATCCTAGGTGGTGCTCCTTTCTGATCTTGCCTACAAAGAAAATTATACATCTATCAGCTATGGTATGAATTTGGAGTCCTATAACTGTGTACTGTTATTCTTCATGCAGACACTGTTAAGAATGCCAGTTATGGTTTAGCTTTGGTTATCTAGCATATGAAAAGTCTCAGCTAAACTGGGGAAAACTACTTTTATTGCAGGAAGTTACACCAATGTAAATGATAAAACTCCCCATTTAGAAACAAGCTTGCATAGAAAGGGCTTAATTGTTTGATGAAGTTTGCAAAGCATATAAACTACTAATAATCAACAAATTATTAACAACATTCTGCACTTTATGTGCAAACTGAGAGACATTTCCTTTAAAACTGTTGTGGCGTCTTCAATTTTCACTGGAGTAGTTATAGAAAAATCCAGGTAGTAACTTATCTTAATACTATCTGGCTATGCATGAAAACTATATCCTATAATTTGAATATGTTTGAATTTGAGAATATTGGTACTTATTGTAAAGGCAGTTTTCAGTTCTGCTTTTGTACTTTTTAAAAGTTTTTTGTTATTTTCAGTTAGTCTGCTTTGAAATTACAGTTTACAAGAAAGATGGAGCAAAGCTCAGCTAAGGAGGAGAGGGTGATTTTGTGTCTTTGTACGCTTGGGGCAAGTCAAAGAAAGTGGACCAGATGCAGCTTACTTGGAAGCGAAAAGAATAAGTTTATTAGGAAAGTTTGTTCCTTCCAACTCTGATTGTGTAACCCTGAGGAGATTCAGCTGTATGCTGGCCTTGGCATACACATCATCCAACCTTCCATAGTCTAATGTTGATTAAGTAATGAAATATTTTATGATTTTTTAAAAATACATTGCAGTAGGCAGCAAATGGCAGCTATGAACTCCCCACATACTGATGAGATAGTTCTCCACAGTGTAACAGCATATATCTGAAATACATTGCTCTTCATGCTGTCCATTGACATATTGACTCTTACATGTTTGTTTAAAAATAGCATATATTAGAATAGTTTCACAGAAATTGTGACTAGCATTCAGTAACCTCAGAAAAAAGAGGGTAGAAGTATGCCCAGCTGACACTTTCTTACAGTGCACTGCAAACACTGAAAATAGTCATCTGCTGCTAAAGTCCTACAGTGTTAGAGAAAAAAAAATTTAAAGGATATCAGAATACAGTTATGAGTTGTAAAAAAAAACTAATCTGAAATGAAAAAGAATCCTGCTCTGATCTTTGTTTACCACAGTGATGTTGCAGAACAGCACCAATGAATCATGAATTGTAACCTGCCAGTGTTATCGCTACCACTGAAGTTGTCAGACTTGCTAGGAACTGGAAATCTCCAAAGTCAGGTAAGAGATAACAAATAAACATGATGTCTCCACTGCTGCCTCTCCTTCATAACAAGTTTAATTCATAAGCACCAGAACTAGGAAGCTGTTTGCCTGTGTATGTATGTTTTACGTCTGCTTACATGCTTTGTCTCAAGTTTTTTCTGTGGTTGGGGCATAACTTCTCTTTCCTGGAAATATTCTTTATTTTAAGAAAGCGTATGTATACTCTGAAGCCTTTCTCTCAGTGGGGTATGTAATGTGATTACATAAAGATCTCTCTCCTCTTCCCATCTGTTTAGTGTCACAAAACTTGTGGGAACATAATATCTCTGAGGCCATATCCCGCTGTCAAATTTTGTTAAAATTGAGGAATGTGTTCCAAAGCTATTGCAGGAGATAAACAGCATGAAGTTATAATCCTCATTTCCTTGGGATCAAGGGAAAAAAAATCTACGTTCCATATCTCTATGACAGAAAAACAATTTAACATCATTACAAAATTTCACTGCTAGGTTTGTAGTATCTGAATTACGTTATTGCTGATTTTGTGTTACTGGACTTTTGTTTAGATGGAACAATGTAGTATTTGCTACTTGGGCTTCATGAGCTACGTTTTTGAGACACTGTGGGTAATGCGTTATACAGCTCTTGTTGCATCGTTGGAATTGGGGGAAAAAAGGAAACTTTGCAAACAAAACATTGATTAATACTGAACACTAGTCTTACTTTTCTGTTCTCCGATGGTTAAACTGGAGATGCCACCACAAGCACTTATTGAGGAAAAAATACTGCTTATTCGGTTTTTCTTTTCCAGGTAAGTTATTGCATCTGACAATGCAGTCAGTAAGGGGAATCACTCAAGCAGAACAGATGCAAAATATGGAGCATCTCTATTAATTGTTTTTGCCTCTCTGTTTAGTAATTATAGATTTTGCTTTCAAACCTAAAGTTTTAAAAATCTTGACCATTAAGAAATTTTCACACCATGAGAATAGGTTAGCTATTGGGGAAAATGAATAAATGAAGATAGCTTACGCAATTCCATCAACATTCAATGGAACCCAATTTCCAGCTTGCACAATTTTAGTTTAACTTGGTGTAGCTTGGTGGTGCTATGTCTCAGCTTTACTAATTTTGTGTTGATCATATCTGTTCTCCACCAAGTTACTGCATTTTCTTTCTTATTACCTCTTAGCAATTCAGCATTTGAGTCACTTGCCTTTTCTGTCCTTGTTCAAGTCCTTCATAAAACTGAATTAGGCAATTAATAAAGTCACGTATTAGATTATATTACTCATTAAATTGCACACAGTACAGATTTCCTTTTGAGCATGAACTCAAAGTGATGATGCGTAGCTGCTTTGCCCATGTTAATGGAATATCTAACTTTGTTTTACATTGGTGGAAATGATCCATTGCTCTTTTGCGGGGGTGGAAATGTTTTGCCAGATAAAATTTGCCTATTCTTACTAAGGAAACAACAATTGCTTTTTAACAATGCAAATGAGGAGCATCAACATAATGACAGTTCTCTCAATATTTGACAAATGACATATGTTTGACTTTTTGTGATTATAATGAAAGCATTAGTAGAGCTTAATAATACTAAACAACAGTTCTTTCTATATTTCCATCCAAAAAACCCACCCCAGTATTTTATAGATTTTCCTCCCGGATCCTAAATTTCCTACAGATAACAATTTAAAAGAAACACGTAAAATTGTACACGTAAAATTCTTTTTGCCTCTTTCATTGTGTGAGTTCTATGAAAGATGGCTAAATAACCTTGGCAGTTATTTTTGAAACTTGAATTTTGTGAACTACTGTGGCTCAGTATCAGTCACCATATATACAAAGGTTCAGTTTTAGAAGAGTTCATTGTAAGGTGCTTTTCCTTTAAAGAAACACTGGAGGCATATAATGTGTTTTAAATTGATTGCTATATGTTCACAAGATCTCTGGACTGAGGACTGATGACCAGTACATTTTGGTTTATCATATTTCATAAACCTAAGGGACAAATCCTTTCCAATAGCTAAGCTCTCCTCGGTGTAATTAAAGAATGAATACTTGAAGAATATTAAGGAACAAAACTCCAAAACCACACTCTAAAGCCAAAGCTGACTATGCATTTAAGGAAATAGTGGTGAATCAGCCACTGATACAAATGTACTGGTATTTTTATTTAAAAATAAAACTGTGCTAGTCCTTTTCTTGAGGATTATCTGTGGCTTGTGCTTCCTTACATTAACTGCTTATATTTGCATAGTAGTATTCTCAGCAGCTTAAAATGCTTTAATATAATAAACACTTTTGTCCTTTAAGGGACTGCAATGTTTCTCTTAGCCATTTTATTTTGGGAGGGTTCAAGCATAAGTAAATGTTCATCTTTTCTAATGGCTAATGTTAGTTATTATTCCATGTCTTCTCTTTATTTTGTGATTTCCAGAACAGAATTCCCAGATTTTAGGAGCTCTTGCTCAAAAAGCTTTCAGTCTTTGCTACAAAAGAAATAAAAATATTTCTAAGAGGTCACACGTTTTGGATTAGCTTCACTTTTTTGTACTTGGTTGCTCTTTGGAATACACTCTCAAACTCTTTCTTAATTTTTTCAGTTCTCTGCCCTTAGTGAAACCTCATGATGAACTTGAGGGTTTGTCACATTTTTAACCCAATAACAAGTGGCCTTTCCCACCATACTGTTAAATTGTATTAGCTTGAGTGAGTTCACCTCATTATAATATTTGCATATTCTCTAGTAAGGACAATTTTCCTCTGCATGTCCTTTCTCTTTCTTATTTACCATCTACAGTCAGTGACTTTTCTAATCACTAGTCATAGTTAACACAGGTTTGGTAATGTGTGGACTTTCATACCACTGTTAAAGCTGCAACAGCAGTCAGTTGCTGCAGTCAGTGATTTATCTGAGCAGGTGGTGCCAATTTCTCTTTGTTTGTACTTGCAAATGATTGGAAATCAATTGCATTTCTCGAACCTTTTGGTGGATAACACTGGTTGTCTTGTCTGTAATCGTTGCTTCATGTGCTGCTTTTGTTTGACTCTGCCTTGGAACTTTATGGGCCATTTTGTCTCAGATGTTTGGGGTTTTTTTGAGGCATTTTTGATCCTATCTTCCAGTGTCTGAGGATCCTTTTTAAGAAGTGTAATATCATTACTTTTACTCATTGCCTTTTCATCATACTTAACAGAGTACCCAAAAAAGCTAATCTAAAACATCTTTTCTTCTGCTCTTGATAGAGAACTCATTTGCACTAAGACTGTAAGACTGACTGACTGTTTAATCTGAGATTAGTCACAAAATTCTCTTGAATTTTGACTTTGCTTTATGTTTTATTGGAAAACATCTTTCTCATGTCTCATCTTTTTATCAAGACCGGTAGTCCTCGGATTTCTTCAGTGCAGTCTTCAGTTAATTCATGCAGTGGAAAATAGCTAAGAAAACTCTTCAACATAACAGCTGCTTCTGAATCAGCTATTGTCAGAAGCTGGGTACCAACAAAAAGGTAACCTCTATCTGCAGCTATACAGAGAAGCCATACTGAAATCTCCTGCAGTTGTTTTCCATATACATGCTAGGTTTTATCTCTGCTGGCACCTTGTCTTGTCCATTCTTTACCTCAGAGTTTTCTTACATTTTTTTTAATAAAAAAACAAACTAGTGTCATGATGGAGACATACTCTATTTAAAGTGCTTACACAAATTTGACTTTGTTCTGTCTCTGGTTCCATTGGGCTGTTCATAACAGAAAGTTTCACAGCTTTATTCATTCTGCATGAAAATCAGTTAAAGACAAAAGGGGTAAAAAGGGGTGTAAGTCTGTGTGTGTGAATGTAAATTTGTGGTGGAGGTGGGGAGGAAGAAGTGAAATGAAAAAGATGTTTGTAATTTGTATGCTCATTTTAGATAAATAGGGAGAAGAAAGCTTCATGTGATCTAGCTTTCCTAAATAGCTTTTCATAATATTGAAAAGTCCTGGATGTTGATGGATTGATCAGAATGTGCTGTTTCACAAAGTGCCCAGTAAAGGGTCCATAGTGTGTGTTTAACTGCAAAAGCTGACAAATTGTTTCTAGTGTGTTTGCTGCAAAGACACAAGACTTTTGCTGCTTGCTTTAAATAGAAAAACAAACAAGTGGACAGGTTCTCCATTGTACATGGTTGGCTTTTAGGGAAGAATGTAGCTTTAGAATTGTACTGATGGCTATGATTGTGTCCTAGAGAGGAAGATGGAGTGTGTTTAGCTCGCTGTTTAACAGGAACATGAAACCTTGTCTGGGTGAAAAATGTTGATGGTTTTATCGATAGGGCTCAGTAAACTTAAAGTATATGCTGCCATCCATTATATATGCTATAAATTCATGTGTTACCTTAATTAGTTTAAAGCCGTGGTACACTCACTTGTATTTCATTTTCCCAAGCTTGTTTCAGCTAGTTTTAGTTTTTCAATTAATTCCCTTAGATGTCTGTGGCAGTTGAGAGAATTTTAAAATTATTCATTATTTTCATTTTTGTGAATAGGTTAAATATTGATTTTAGTATTAAAAAACAGAACCAAAATTGCTGAAGGAATATTATACAAAGATACTCTTTCAAAGCAATTTATCTTAAATACAGAGTTTGTGTTGAGAGCGCATGGTCAGTGAAACAAAAGGATGCCAGCAAAATCCCAGGCAGTGAATTCAATTGCATTGTAATTGTTGTCTTTGCAACATGACACTGTAAAGATCAAAAGTATCAATGGGTTCAAGAAGGGATTAAGTAAATTAATTGCAGATGGGATTCCTAAACTGTGTCCTGAGCTCTGGGAATTTCTGTCTGTGAATGCTTCTGCAGCCAGAGAAACTACACACAACCTCTTGGACATTGCTAAAAATGTGGTAAAATTGGTTTGGACCTGCAAAAATGTAGATAACTGAAGCTGTCAGCAATTGCAGGCTCATTTTACTGAAATGGTTTTGTGTCTGACACACCTGACCTTTAGTTGTCAGAATATTGACTTGGGTACAAAAGTTTTTCAAGCTCTGGTCAAAAGCTCAATGTGATTTTATTTGATTTTAGAAAAACACAGTACCTTACGTTCCCTAACTTACACCATCATGGGTTTCAATGAAAAAAGACATTATTTTGGCAAAAAAGACTTATGATTTTAATTAGAAAGATAATTAAATAAACAATAGTTAAAATGAGGAAAAGCTAAGCCATCTACTTTAAAGTATAATGGATTACTGTAATATTAAAAGGAAAGAATAGACAAATAGTTAAAATTAAAACTTCAATCACTGTTTTTTTAGGTTTTTCATAACTTCAAACAGCTTACATATAGAAATTCAGATTTATGGTAAAAAAAAGGCTTATCCCAGTTTGTATAAGAGAGAAATAGTAGAATATAATGGACATTTAAAGCAAAATCTTTAATCAGCATTGTAATTGTTATCGTTATTATAATACTATTTTATTAAACGTCATTTCAGTGTTAGGTTTACCATGCTTTCTCACTGAAGAAAATTCCTTCAGCTGCTGGATTTGGCTGAATAGGTCTAGTGCTTTTCCTAGAATCATTTACCTCAAATTGTCTCTGGAAAGTGCTCTAACCCATTTGGCAGGAGATCTCTCCCTCTCTTATTGCAGCTGTTCAATTTTGTATAAATAATTAAATATTCATTTGAAAAGGTATTGGCACTCAGGGGTTGCCCCTGACAGCTGAGTGCCCTAACCCCAAAGCTATAGACTCGTTTTCATGCTCTCTATTTGTTCCAATGAATATTTCAGTGTTTCATGTAAAATTGAACAGCTTGAAGAGGACTGACTTTGAGAGGTCTATTGCAGCATGGTAAAAACATTCTTCCTGTCATGTAAGAGGCAGAATGAAGTTCATCATGGAGACGTTAGATACGAGGTGTATTTGAACAAGAGTCATCTCATACCCCATATGAAAGTCATAATTACTGTAAACTCAGATGTAAGGGAAAGGACCGTTGGTTTCATGCTGCTCTTTACTGGGTGTTTTTGGCAAAGTCCCTTTGTAATTACTTTTTTTCAAAAATAGCAAAATGAAATACTTATTGATTTGTGGAAAACTTGAGAACATTTTAGTGCTTGTGGAAAAAGGAAGATTTCTTGCTTTATTCAGAGACTATAATTCTTATATTATGGATTGATGTGCTGTTGCCTTCTAACCTTGAAAACTGTCCCCAGCCGAGCATCAAGAGCAGGAGAGACGGGAGTTTATCCATTCATCTCTCCAGTGTATGAATTCAAAACTACAGGAGGGCTATTCAAGTGCCAAATAATATCTTCCATGTGTGAAATTAAAAAGAGAAATTAAGTACAAGAAAATACTCTTGAAAGTTCCAAGTGTAATCACAAAAACATAGAATAAAACATTCATGTGTTTTTCAGTAACTTTTTATTTCCCCATTGCTAGTGTTCTGCCAAAGCTGCCCATAGCGTTTTGTTCCTGTCCTGTGATACAATAGAAAAATAGAGGCAAGAGGGGTAACAGCTGGAAAAAGAAATCACATTACCTGAGTAACAAAAAATAACATTTGGCAAAATTGGGTGGGAGGTGTTATTCAAATTTTGAATTTAAAAACCTAATAAAATCTTTACATCATCTGTAGTTCAACATTAGCTATTTGTGTGTGTATGCCTATATACAGACAGATAAGTATACAGATAAAAAGGACTGTTGTGGTTTAACCCCAGCTGGCAACTAAGCACCACACAGCTGTTCGCTTACTCCCCACAGTGGGAAGGGGGAAAGAATCAGAAGAGTAAAAGTGAGAAAACTCGTGGGTTGAGGTAAAGACAGTTTAATAGGGAAAGCAAAAGCCACACACGCAAGCAAAGCAAAGCAAGGAATTCATTCACTCCTTCCCATGGGCAGGCAGGTATTCACCCATCTCCAGGAAAGCAGGGCTCCATCATGCTTAACAGTTACTTGGGAAGACAAACGCCATCACTCTGAATGTCCCCTCCTTCCTTCTTCTTCCCCCAGCTTTATATGCTGAGCATGACGTCATATGTATGGAATGTCCCTTTGGTCAGCTGGGGCCAGCTGTCCCAGCTGTGTCCCGTCCCAACTTCTTGTGCACCCCCAGGCTACTCACTGGTGGGGTGGGGTGAGGAGCAGAAAAGGCCTTGACTGTGTGTAAGCACTGCTCAGCAATAACGAAAACATCCTTGTGTTACCAACACTGTTTTCAGCACAAATCCAAAACAGCCCCATACTAGCTACTATACAGAAAATTAACTCTATCCCAGCCAAAACCAGCACAACAACTCTCTGGGTATTTCTTCCTGTTAGTGTCTCGCATTTTGGAAAATCAGTACTTTTCAATTTTCTAAACTTTTTATCTACTTTTACTTTCAAGAGTGTATTTTGGATGGGGACTTCATTTCAACAAGATCATTGGCTTCATAAGTATATATTCCCTCTCTTGGAGTACACTAACACTTTTTTTTTCTCCTTGTGAACAATTTCTTAAAGAAGAAATGTCAGAAGATAAGTACTCTGTTTTTTAGTTTAAAATGTCTCCTGATGCCTCTTTTATGGACTTCTGAGGTCAGTGAGACAGTCTCTTACCTTAGATACGTTAGAACCTTCCAAAGTGTGAATAAAACAGCATGGTTACTTCCAAAGGGTTGGTTTTGATCTCATACCATTTTTCAAAGATATAAATGATAAAAGATGTAAGGTAATGGAAAATCAGACTCAATATTTGAATCTGTTTACATCTGCGCTTGTTTGCCTTTTCTCAGGTATTTTTAGCTGAGGGCATGAAATCTATTGGATGCTTAACCTTGACGATATGTAATTTTTTCAGAAATAGTAGGGCCGATGCAGCCCCAGTATAGGTGGGAGTGATATGCTAAACTGGGCATCCCTAATGATGAGTTGTTGTCTCTCCTAGTAAATCTATATTGGTGAGCTGAATTTTCTATACCCAAATGCTGTACTATTTTTTCCCTTAAAGTAGAAGACTGGCAACCACAGTTTCTGGGATCTGCTCTATAATTTGCCACCTGTCCTTGCTGGTCTTCAGTTTACATATTTGCTAATAATTTATACTTATAATACTGCAAAAGATTTGATGAAGCTTAACCTCAACACTTTGAAGTTATGGAGGCAGTGATGTATTAGAGTGCTGCATTAGTATTGCAAGGTAGAATTATCTTGACTTAAAAACAATTAGCATGTATCAGTGTCTCTAGATGCTATCTGCAGTTCAGTATGAAAGCTTGCTGACTGCAGTCCTGCAGGTAAGTGAAACCTCCCTGGGTTTTTTCTGTAGTGAATTAATTAATGCTCATCTTTCTCACTTCTGTCCAGCTAAATTTATCTCACTATTTTCCCATCTTCTCTGGAGAAATCTGAGGAAGAAAAGTGTATTCTTTCTCTGAAATTGTCCTCCCAACCCTGGTTAACTGGAGGTGAGAAAGTCTGAACATCTGAAATGGTGAGCCTGGTGAAGTTATCTATAGCATTTTACTTTTATTGAGATATACTGTGTTTAAAATGGATTTCTCAGCTCTTTATGTTCACAAGTCTCTACACGCAAAACTCAGAGATGGATTTTTTTCCCATTTCTTTGGACTCCTTGTAGTCCTTTCTGCCTAGGCAAATGGGTATAAAAACCTAATGATGTCATTTTATACACTGTGCACGGGATAGATAACACTTTTTAAAGCACTTGCTTAAAACTCAGTTTGGTGTAATTTTGTCTCTTGAATGTAATAAAGTGCAGAGGCACAATGACAAATTTCTAAGATGCATATCAGTAAGATTTAGTTAATTGCCTGATGATGACTTCTTAAAAGCAATTAGGCCACAGTTTTCTTTAAATAGTGCATTGACCTCCATATGCAAGCTTAAGGTCCATAAATGTGCTGGGTAATTATCTTTTCACTAATCAAGGAAAAATATTATTGAAAATATTCCAATTTAGAAATATTCATAAATAATTCAGATCTAAGCCAATCGGACTAATTTCCTTGGGGTATTTTTGTGGTTTGCTGCTGTGTTCTTTAATTGAACATAGTCATAGTAGAGTAAACTCCAGACTTCTTTACCTCCCATATAGCAAATCTTTGCCTTGCCTTTTAAAAATTTTTACTGAAAAAAGTAGTGTCTAAGAATAGTAAAGAATGAGGAGGGGTAATGGGAGTACTGAAAAGTATGTTTGCTTTTTTAAAAATTGTAATGTTTGTGAATGTTAAAGGAAGAAAATTTTCTTTTTACTCTGTATGATGCTGGAATGTTGTTTCTTAGTGTTGGTATCTGTTTAGCACTATCCAGTCATCTGTATTTAGGTACATTAGTTATCCAGGGACTTGTCTATTTGCATTTACAAACTGTAGGCAAGATAACTCTTTAAGCTAGAAATGCTTTGATCTGTTGGAAGAACAATTTCAGAGGAAGAGTGAGGCATGGGAACCCTGTTCAGCATAGGTGTCTGCAGCAGTTCCTACTTCAAAGTCTAGAAAACCATGAGGCAATATGTTTTCTGTTCAACAGATTTTTCTGCCTATTAACGGCCAATTTATTTGAATCTACTGTGTGCTACTGGAAGTGCTAGCTACCAGAAACAGACAGCATATGTGTTTCAGGGAACAGAAAGAAACTCTTCTTTTAAAGTCTGTTTTCATCTCCTGTGAATGTTTCTCCCATGGACTTAGGTTTGGAACTAAGTGAGCACAGCTTTCCCTCAATGCAGCCTTAGATGTTTTCTTTTTAAATATGACAACTACATCTAGATCAACTAGAATTACTATTTCATATCCCTTAGAAATCTGTCCTAATTCACCTCTGTTTTGCTGGCACAAGTTCCTGTTCATCTCATTCTCAAGTAATTGCAAGTAGAATTTGGTCCTTCTGTCTGCTATCAGATGGGATATATGCAGTGGTGACACCTATGGAATAAACGTCTGCTATTTCAGAATCATAGACTCATAGAATCATTTAGGTACATTAGTTATCCAAGGACTTGTCTATTTGCATTTACAAACTGTAGGCAAGTTAACTCCTTAAGCTAGAAATGCTTTGGTCTGTTGGAAAAACAGTTTCAGAGGGAGTGTGAGGCATGGGAACATGGGTCTTTTTCAAAAGAGCTTTAAGATCATTGAGTTCAGCTGTAAACCTAACACTGCCAAGTCCACCACTACACCATATCCTTAAGGGCCACATCTACACATCTTTTAAATACCTCCAGGGATGGTGACTCAACCACTTCCCTGGGCAGCCTGTTCCAATGCTTGATAATGCTTTCGGTGAAGAAATTTTTCCTAATATCCAAGCTAAACCTCCCCTGGCGCAACTTGAAGCCTTTTCCTCTCGTCCTATTACTTGTTACCTGGGAGAAGAGACCGACCCCCACCTCTCTACAACCTCCTTTCAGGTAGTTGTAGAGAGCGATAAGGTCTCCCCTCAGCCTCCTTTTCTCCAGGCTAAACAACCCCAGTTCCCTCAGCCGCTCCTCATCAGACTTGTGCTCCAGACCCTTCACCAGCTTCGTTGCCCTTCTCTGGACACGCTCCAGCCCCTCAATGTCTCTCTTGTAGTGAGGGGCCCAAAACTGAACACAGTATTCGAGGTGCGGCCTCACCAGTGCCGAGTACAGGGGCACGATCACTGCCCTAGTCCTGCTGGCCACACTATTTCTGATACAAGCCAGGATGCCATTGGCCTTCTTGGCTACCTGGGCACACTGCCGGCATATGTTCAGCTGGCTGTTGACCAACACCCCCAGGTCCTTTTCTGCCAGGCAGCTTTCCAGCCACTCTTCCCCAAGCCTGTAGCGTTGCATGGGGTTGCTGTGGCCCAAGTGCAGGACCTTGCACTTAGCCTTGTTGAACCTCATACAGCTGGCCTCAGCCCATCAATCCAGCCTGTCCAGGTCCCTCTGCAGAGCCTTCCTACCCTCAAGCAGATCAACACTCCCACACAACTTGGTGTCATCTGCAAACTTACTGAGGGTGCACTCGATCCCCTCGTCCAGATCATTGATAAAGATATTAAACAGGACTGGCCCCAACACAGAGCCCTGGGGAACACCACTTGTGACTGGCTGCCAACTGGAGTAAACTCCATTCACCACCACTCTTTGGGCCTGGCCATCCAGCCAGTTCTTTACCCAGCGAAGCGTACGCCCGTCCAAGCCATGAGCAGCCAGTTTCTCCAGGAGAATGCTGTGGCAAATGGTGTCAAAGGCTTAGGTTTACTAGACTTTTACTATACTGATTAGATTTCCTATACTTTTAAAGGTATTTTTTAATAATTGATCAATCTAATATTTTACTGTGGTAAATGTCAACATTTGAATGGTTAAATGCTAAAGAATCTTGGAAAGGCCTGTGTGTAAAATAAACAGCCTACAGGTGAGGAAAAGGACGTGTAAAATCAGTTGCTCTCTACATCTCTGCAAGATTTTGCCAATGCAGCTGCTTTAAAACTACTGATACAGTATGCCTCAAGATGCCTATGTCATTCCTGGATTTAACCACATCTACAGCAAGCCCATCACTTTTCATGATAGATGATGTATGGGTTTATGCCAGCATTGACCTCTTAAGGGGGATACACACTAAAGTAAATGTCCATCTACTTAGCACTTACTAAAATGATGAAATGCCCACATTGCATTCATGCCATGTGTATTCTGAAGAGGACAGCCAAGTTTGGTAGACCCCAGACTGAGTAACTTTTCCCTGCTATATTTTTATACTATGTCAAACCATGTAAATTTAACTAGATTCATTACCAAGAGTTCAACATTCAAGACCAGACTTAAAATAGAAAAACACTGTGTGTGCAAAAGAAAAATGAGGGGATGAATTAAAAACATAAGTACTGCACCTTAAGATGTGAAATGAAACAATTCCTTTTCTTTTGCTTTATATGCAAGAAATGTAAAGTAAAGAACAGTCACATTGCACCTGTTAATTAGCGTATTGTATCTTTCTGTGTGTATGTATGTCTGTCAACAGAAAGATGCTACGATTCTTGATCAGTTGTAGCAGGCTCTGAATCATACAGCACAGTGAATATTAAGCTTGCCAATTATAAGAGTAAATAGAGACTTTTCTAGACACAGCAAAGTAGGGAATTGAAATGACTGTGGCCTGGATATCCACTTCACCTTTCTACAAAGACAGGGAGGAAATTCTCTCATAATAAAAAATCACCACTTTGCCTCCTCTCTCATTGACCAAAGCACTCCATCAGCTCTGCTTTTTGTCTTTTCTGAATAGGTACAGTGTGATTATAGCTTGTTTTCTTACTGGTTCTTATTTTTGAGCTGGCAAAATTCAATTTTACTTACATTATTGAGAATCCTTGAACTGACTCTGAGAATAACGTTACATGATTCCTGTAAAGTTATTTCTCAATTGAGGTAAAAACATCATAATGTTTTTCTGTTAAATATTTATGTATAATAATTTTAAGATTATTATTGCTATTAATTTGAGGTTTAATACTTATTTGAATGTATTTTTCCTTCTTTTTCAGGATATTTAAATAATGTCATGACATATCTATATGCAACAAAAATAAGATACTGTTCTGGTTTTTATTCTTAATTTCATATTTTAATACATTAGGTTAAACTGTTAAACCTCTGTTCTCTATGTGTTATGTAAGTCAATACAGGTAATAATCTGCTTGACATGTATATCTAGAAATTCTTGTTAAGATCAGTTACATATTAAGTTCAAAACAAAAAATCTGGCTCAAAAAACTTTGGAGTTACTTAAATAAAGATAGATGATTAATGCCACTTCTTTTCCCTCAATGTTCAGCTTTGCAAAGCTTATTTATGGCTTTAATTAAATCAGCAATGTACTATTTGCCACATCTCTACCATAAAAATAAACTCCTTAAAAGCTCCAAAGATCTCAAAAAGAGCACAAAACACCTGTGGAGAAACCTCAGTCTGAACATACAGTCTGATCTTATTTTCAAGTGATCTTTCCAGTATTCTAAAAAAGAATGGACGTGTCCATTGTACAGCAAGTTCTGTCCTAGTTTCTAAGGTTTGAAAATGAATAAACACACAGTTCAGAGTGTCAAATGAGTATAAATTAAATTGAGTCGTTCAAAGGTTTTCATTGAGAGGAAAATTTAGATTACAATTAAAGTATATCAACTAACTGGACTCTTCATTTTTCCTGGACAGTACTTCAGATATCTTCAAGCTCTTTGCTTGATAGCATGCTGCAGTGCACTGAATTCAAATGAAAAGTGTTTGTAATTAGTATGGTTACTTTATAATGCAAAATATTCCCAAGTACTGGAGAAGCCTTTAATATTAATATTTTTTGCTTTGTACTTCACAGGTTTTAATCTGATAGCAACACATCAATGGAAACAAGATTTAAGGGTTTGTTAGAGAATTAGGTGTGTCTTCTTTAAGAACTGTACAATAAACCTGTGCATACAGTGGATTTTTGTTAAGGCATTCCATAAACAAAGATGACTTTGGTGTATATAAAATTATTTTGAATTTTAATTTCCAAGACCTTCTTTTTGATGAAAGCATTAAGGTTGTACACTTTTTATGAGTAGCAATTAACTGTGACATTCTGGCCTGTAAGAAAGGACGGAAACCCGTCACAATCCTGTCATGCATTGAGGTTGTGCTTTTATTCTAAAGTGGCTTAAATTCTCATACAGAATTGTGAGTGTTATATCAGAATGAATTTATTTCCTCACATCCATTAAGGAGCTAAGGCTCTTGCAAGGTCTTAGCAGAATAACTTGGGCTCAAGATACTGATTGTTCAAGCCCTTAGTTCTTCCTTCTTTCATCTTCATGTAATGAGACTCACCATTATTCCTACAGTTTTACCAGACTTTTGGGGGCTTAAACAGTATTTGTTCTGTTAGCTTTCTCTGATGTAGCTGGGAAAAGGCTTTGTGTGTTGAGCAGAGTAATAAATACATTCTGTGAAAAGAATGAAGCAGAAGAGCAAAGAGTATAATAGATAAGTAGAACAGTGCATGGAATTGTCAGTTGTTAATTCGCCTCATGTGGAGACTGTGCTACACAATACTGAAGGTAAAATCAATTAAATGCTTAGTCTGATAAAATTCCCATTAGCAGAATCTCAAAACTCTGAATCAACAGGGAAACCAGGGCTTGAAGATAGGGAAAGATGAAGAGAGAGGAGAGGGCAATTCCTTTGGAAAGACAATAGTTTCTTGGAGTATCCTGATTATCGGTCTGTGCCAATGTATTTCTATTTCTTCCTCTTACTGTTGATCCCTGTAAAATCATGGAGGACTCTCACGGGAATTTCTGATTACTACAAATTTCTATTGCGCTTCTCTGTTCTCTGATTTAGGCAGTTGCCTTCCACAAGAAAGAACTCTGATCAGAAACTTGATTTTGTTTTTACTTCAGCAATTGTACATAAAGAAATAAAAGCTGATTGACAAAACCCATGTTCTTTATATTGTCCCACAGATGACTGGTAACAGGCAAAGAATGACTTCTTAGGGCTTTGATACATGAAAAAAGCATTGGTTTTGCCTCTCTGCATCTCTCAGGTGCTTGGTGTTTCTACCAGAGAAACTGTTTTTCTGCTTTTGCCTCTGTAAGATCATGCCATTCCCAGAATGCTACTGATCAGAAAACGGATTTGCAGCTATATTTCAAAGAGTGCTGTCACCCTAACTAACCATGACAGGGAGTAACCAATTCCAAGTTGCTCCTGCTGATGGGAATGAGAGGAGAGAAAAAGCGGGTGGAAGTGGTGAGCAGAACTATTGAGTAATTGTACCTTCCTCTGTGTATTCAAGGAGGAAAAATTAATTAATATGAAAAGAGCTGCTGGTGCCAGTGGCTTTTGTATGGAAAACTGAGCACCAGGGACATGTAAAATAAAACCAAGTACATGACACAAGCTTCAGGAGAGAGCCTTAAGTCCAGAACAAAGCTCTAATCAGCTATTAACACTTTATGTAACTATTCTCCTAACTTCCATGCTTCCAATATGGGAAAGAAAAGTCCTCTCACCATCAAAGCCAATGAAATAGTGTGTATTTAATATGCAAATATGCCTGTGTTTCCTGTTACTATGGCTTTCTACTTTTTAAAAAATGTGCATGTGCAAGCAATATAGGTCATAGTTTAAATGGAAATAAAAATTGCTCTTCTGCCTGTAATATTCATTACTACAAAGGCAGATTAATAAAATTATAAATTAAAGAATAATAATTTAAATAATCTCTCTTTTAAGAGGAAAAATGTTGGATTAAAACAATATTTTTCTTTCCCCTGTCATCTTGCCTCAAGTACCACAGCAGGTGTCAGAATAGGTTGCATTATATAAGTTTTCGTTTAATATTTCAGACTGATTCTCAGGATACATATTTTAACAAGCAATCCTCCTTGATTAAGCTAGGAGAGAGATAATTTTTAAAATCTTTACCAGCACCTGACTTTAAAAGCAAGGTACCTGAATCAAGGTTGTGCCATCTTTGGAGGGAAGCTGTTGTGGTTTGCCAGATGGCAAAGGTATTGATAATTTTGGGTGGTTGTTTATTGTTGGAGGGGGTGGTGTAGGGTTGTTTTACGTTTTTTGTGTTGTGCCCCCCCCCCCCCAATTTGGTATTACCTGTCTTTTTCTGTCTTTTTCTTTCTCTCTCTCTTAAAAAATATCACTGAACTCCTGGTTATTCCCTTGTTATAGATGGGTTTGCAATCAGCAATCCTTTGGTAGGGAGCTGTACAAGTGGGTGGAACAACTTGCGCCAAAATAAATACAGATTATAACATTACTATAAAGATATTCTGGCAGGATTAAAGACTTCAGTGGAATTGCTGTGAGTTTTCACCAATATAAGTGAGATCAAAATCTTGATCTGAAACTGCTGAGAGGTTCTTTTCCCTAATGTGATGAAAGCTGTCAAGTGCAAAGGAGATTGTCAATTCATAGTGTGACTTCAGTGCTGGCGATACAGCATCAACACTTGTTTCCCTCAGTTATCAAAATGTTTTCTCATTTTTTGGTCTTCAGACAGTAAAATAAATCTTGCCTTCTTCAATAACAAGAAAGAAAAAAAAAACTGTCACAAATACTGGTAATGCTTTTTATAGTTTGTTCTTTGGTGTTTGTGCCAAGTAAGAGCTTTAAAAACATGAGAGAAGAAATTAACAATTGTGTGGCTCAAAACCCTTAGGAATTTGGAACTTCCAGAGTTAACAGCATTAAAAACATTAGTTTATTACTGTCTAGAGCCTTTTTTATTTTCTAAATAAAGAAATTTAGGGATCTGGACAGGCTGGATCAATGGGCTGTGGACAACTGTATGAGATTCAACAAGGCCAAGTGCAAGGTCCTGCTCTTGGGCCACAACAACCCCATGCAACGCTACAGGCTTGGGGAAGAGTGGCTGGAAAGCTGTCTGGCAGAAAAGGACCTGGGGGTGCTGGTTGACAGCCAGCTGAATATGAGCCAGCAGTGTGCCCAGGTAGCCAAGAAGGCCAATGGCATCCTGGCTTGTATCAGAAATAGTGTGGCCAGCAGGACGAGGGAAGTGATCGTGCCCCTGTACTCGGCACTGGTGAGGCCGCACCTCGAATACTGTGTTCAGTTTTGGGCCCCCCACTACAAGAGAGACATTGAGGTGCTGGAGCGTGTCCAGAGAAGGGCAATGAAGCTGGTGAAGGGTCTGGAGCACAAGTCTGATGGGGAGCGGCTGAGGGAACTGGGGTTGTTTAGCCTGGAGAAAAGGAGGCTGAGGGGAGACCTTATCGCTCTCTACAACTACCTGAAAGGAGGCTGTAGAGAGGTGGGGGTCGGTCTCTTCTCCCAGGTAACAAGTGATAGGACGAGAGGAAATGGCCTCAAGTTGCGCCAGGGGAGGTTTAGATTGGATATTAGGAAAAATTTCTTCACTGAAAGGGTGGTCAAGCATTGGAACAGGCTGCCCAGGGAAATGGTTGAGTCACCATCCCTGGAGGTATTTAAAAGATGTGTAGATGTGGCCCTTAAGGACATGGTGTAGTGGTGGTCTCGGTAGTGTTAGGTTTACAGTTGGACTCAATGATCTTAAAGGTCTTTTCCAACCTAAACAATTCTATGATTCTATGATTCTATGATAAATGAAGCAGTCATTAGTAGAGGTTATTTCAAGTAGTAACAATTTTCTGTGATCCTTTTTTCCTGTCAGCTTATGTAGTATTCAATGGGGTTTTGTTTCTGTGTTTTGTGTATTCCAGGGTCCTTGACATTTCAAGCAATAGAAACTAGATGGATAGAAGAAAAGTTATTGTCACATGAGAGGTTTTATCTACTAAATATTTTGAAAAAAACTAAAGTTCCCTAAAATATCAAATTTCAAAAGATGAATGAAAAATGAATTAGAAAATAATTTTTATGAGTTAGATATGATTTAGTTAAAAATTATACTCCTTCAATCACTAGTTGAAAGCAAAACATTAACTGTTCTGTACAAGTAGTTCACTGATGTCTCATAACAAAGAGAAATTATTTTTATGTGAAATAATCTAATTTCATTTTTGTTCCATGAGACAGCTTTATGAAGTATATATTTTTAAAAAATGGTGCTAATGGGCAAGCTCGTTAGCCAAAGAGCTATTGGCTGAATTAATTTTTAGCTCTTAAAATACACTCTTGCGTAGGTGCCTGAAGCACACCTTAGTGATAGCGCAGCATGGTGTAGCTTGTCGTGCCGTTTTTTACAAGACATTTTTGCCTGTCATTTCAGCTGATCATTAACACACTTTAAAGAGTTGTTTTCTGGTAAAGCTTTTGTATTTGCTTTCCTTTTAACAAATTTTCATCGTTGTATTGTTCCCTACTTTTAAAAATATTCTTGTGTCTCTTCCACAGCTTGTTGAAGTAGTTCAGACGCTTTTTGTTTGTTTCTCCAAATAAATAGCCTTTGCCTGGCACTTTTCTGGTAAATACTTACATAAAAGCTTAGCACAGTTTCTTATCAATAGGCTAAAAGGGAAGGTAGGTTTCAGTTTATGAAGTGGTAATCTCTTTATTGTCACTCAAGAGACAAAATGAATCATTGTTTTCTCTTAACTATATTAGTTGTAAGTTTTCCTCTTCCTATTTTAATGTAAGAGAAACAATATTTTCTGGGAAATAAAAGCCCTATTAGTCAAAGAGAACCTATTGCAAATGAGCTTCTAGTTTACAAATTTGTAACTAACTACTACTAACCGGCTACTAATTAATATTACTAACTTGCTATTGTTAACTAACAAATTATTCCAGTTAATTGACAGATGTCTTTCCAATCCTTGAACTTTTAACACCACAATTTAGAATGAGCTGCCATGCCTTGTGTTGGTTATATAAACAGATTTTCTTTTTTGCTTCATAATTCACTGATACAGTAGAGTGTGTTTATTCTTCTCATAAGGTCTGGACAACTGTTTTGACTATATTTTGAGTAATTACCTTAATTTTTAATTTTTTTGGCATTTCCAAAGTTTAGAAACAGCATGGCTGCAAAAAATTCCCAGTGTCAATATCAATTTGTTAGGGTAAAGAAAAGAATATTAAGAATTTTCTTCTGCCAGCTGAGCATTTCCTATGTCACCTCCCCATTTTGCAGGTGCCACTGCATAAAATAAGATGTAGAATTAGAGACTCCAAGAAACAAATGTGTAAGGGTAAGGCAGCAGCAAGAGCAGAAGTACACTGATCCAGAAGAGAAGTTTTAGGTGTTGTTTAGTTGGTGGCGTAGGGGAGCAGCCACTTTGGTTCCCAGGGCCCTGCTTGCCTGGTGCATGGAGATACCTTGTAGTGAAGTATAAAGCAAATTTGTTCTTTGTTATGGGGGTTATATGTTCAGGTAGACCTAACAGTTTTCTAGTCTCTCTAAACTTGAGTCTCTCCAACTAAACAGGGTGACTCTTTCATACAAATGTTGCATATTTGATTTATTTCTTTACAGATTATATGTTGTGCAGATATTTTTTGAGATACTTGTTGCAAATTGAAGAGTAGAGCTGTGAACTCGCATGGTGTGATTTACCTTGATTATTTTAAGTATGATGTTCTAGAACTGGATGAGAAAATATTATCTCGTTTTGCTTAAAATGAAACCTCACTATTTACATGGAATCAAGAAAAAAGACATGATTACATGGTATAAAAAAGGGTATCTTTATCTTTGAGATTTCACTATTCCTCTTTTGCAAGTTTTATTTAATGGAAGGTCAGGCTTTTGTATTGTCCTTTTAAAACACACCTTATATCCATTTTTGTGGGTTTGTATGTTCTGCTTTTCACATCTTGGTTTGTGTCACTAGCTTGCTTTCCTTCTTGGAATAATTTATTTTTTTTAAAGTAGCTTTAGAAATTCTCCTAAATTTGGAAATAATGTTTACTTTTCAGAAGACTGCTGCTTTTTAGTTAGGAAGTTGGTGATATATTAGAACAAATATTTAAAAAAGAAAATTGGCTTCTTCCTTTGTATTTGCAAGTTTTTCATGAACAAAAGTAGGTAAGAAGGAACACTGAGAAAAGATGATTTCATAAGCTTTTGTGACTTGGGGCGGGGTGGGGGGGGAGTGCTCGCTTCTCATCCAGTATCACTCCTGCTTTCTTGAAGCTGATCAATGGAATAGAGACATTTTTGTATTCAAAACAAGGGTGTTATCTAGATACAATTAGCTAATAATTACTTTGTTTTATTCTATTGCCAATGAAAAATGGCAATATCCCTTTTTAGCCTCATGTTTGAAGTCCAATGAAGCCTTGTTTCTTAATTTGGATGAACAGTATTACTTCACATAGGCTGACAAAATACCGTGTCCTGGTAGAATCCTAGCACTGACACGCTATTTTTGCAGTAAAGGTGGTGCAGCTTATTCCTGATAAAGTTCTTACAATGAGACAGGTCAGTGCTGGGAAGTAACAGGGCATCTGGACTTCAGGTCCAGGGTTCAGGCAAAGAACAGGTGAACTATGTTTTTCTTGAATGCAATGTAGGCAATATTTGGGTATTGTGCCTTGCTATAAATAATGGACCTAGGTGTATTGTAAAATAAGGGAACTTCTCTGTCACTTGCAGGTGTTCTGTGCATTTAATATCTGTATTTTAATATCAGGAAGGGAAGCATTGTACGTATTGGGAAACCCAAGTGGAGGATTTATTTTATGCTGTTCATATCATGCGGGTGGGTGGCAAGTTCTCTCATTCATACTGTTAAGTAGAGCAGGTTTACATTGCTCTAACATGCAGAAATGCAATTGAAAATGTGGAATCCCGGGTGTTTTGCTGCTGCTTTCTCAGAAAAAAGAGCTGAGACACAAATGCTTATGTTGTGCAGTAAAATAAAAGATGTGTCAAAAGCAACCCATGGTTATGTGGAGGGTGACATGGTGGATTTTGTTATTGTTGGTTGGTAGGTTTGGGGTTGTTTTTTCTTGCTCAGGAAACTGTGAAGTTGCTCAGTGCTGGCTTATTTCTCCCTGTCTGTAGCTTTTTAGTTCTAGGTCTTTTAAGAGGTTTCCACTGAATCTCTTGCAGCTGAAATTTATAGCAAGGTATGTTCTGGCGATTTACTTTATGCCTCTCACTGAATTTCACTGAGTTACCTTTGAGCTACCTGCTGGAAGTGGTGGGATTTTTTTGTTGTTGTTCTTTTATTTTGGTCTTTGTTTTATTGTAGTAAGAAGGGTATCCAAAGGATTAGCTTTCTTAGACCTTTCTCTTACCCCTTCAGAGTTTTTATATAAATCTAGACTGCCTTATGAAATTTCTATGTGAAGACTTATCTATATATCTATCTATATATGAGGTATTGCGATTTAAGTGTATTTATATCATTCTCTCTCTCATGTGAAGAGATGGCACCAATTTAAATTTTTTAAATTTTAAGCGCTAAAAATGTTTTCTTAGTATACATACAGAACTACAGTAAAAACTTTTAGGTTATTAATTAAAATAGACAAACAGTGACTCTGCTATTTGGACCATATGTTCAGATGTGATGTTGAGGGAATTTAGCCTAGACCTCCTTGTTCACTGAATAGCCCACCTGCCCTTGATTTTCTGCTGTCTATCTAAGAAACAGCACTTTTGAAAGAGTATAGTTGATGCATATGACAATACAGTGTGTAGGAGGCCTTCTAGGGCAACATTACTACAATGTGAATGTGATCATCAGTTTGTCTTATGTGCATCTGCTTTGCTCCACACCAAAACTTGAACTGGCATGAAAAAAAAAAATAGAGACTTCAAATTCTTACAGTTTCCTCAAGGGGGGTTTAGGAGCTTATCACCCTCTAACGGGCAAGGCGTTAGCAACGGACATCGTGCCACAGGATCGTTACTACAGGAGTTGGGTTTCCCCACTGTCACATTGTTGGAAGTATGAACTTGAAATAAATGGGCACTGTGAATTGACAGATAAGCAATGCTTTGAAAAGACGTGCTGAGTTATTTCATGGAGAAAATAGGAATCAGACAATTATGTTGTGCCAAAGCTTGTATCCAGCTCTGCTCTATGAGAGTTGCGAGCAGATAAACAGTGTTGTTTAATGGCTAGGCCCTTGAACTAAGCACCATGAATTATCAGTTTTATATCTGAATTTCTGCATACCCAGTAACTTTATCTGTTTCTAACAATTCGCTATATATACTGTGGTATATTCTGACATTAAACAAGATGTTGTGGGGCCTGATGCTAAGTGGGTATTCTAGAACAGTTATACCTTATTACTTTTCTGTAGAAATACTTATGTTCTGGAAGAGTGCTAAACAAGAATAGTAATGTTTTTCACTTCATTCACACTCAAAAATGACTTAAACTCCCTGTGTAACTGAACTCTCGAATGAAATACCATGAATGGTTTAGGAGAGCATCCAGGAAAGTGCCAGCAGCTCAACCATTATTCACATTGTGGACTACTAAATGAGTAGTCTAAATGAAATTCTGCCTGTTCTGATCTGCTTTGCGAATACTGAGTTCTTGCCATTGTGTGGTAAATGAAAACCACCACCACTAACTACCTGCCATTTCCTTTCATGCAGTTGACCTTCTTGGTTTGGTCTTTTGTTTGTTTGGGGGGTTTTGGTGGGTTTTTTTGTTTGTTTGTTTGTTTGTTTTAAAAGAAGAATAAGTATTCCAGTTGCATTTCCTGAGAAAATCAAGATATTTAGTAATTACTAAGTACAGATCAGCTTCTGTCACTCAAGGTTAATTCTCATGCTGATGTCCTCTGTGGATAAGGTTGTTTTTGCTGCATTAGCAAGCTGAATCTGTCTGTTGTCAACAGCTGAATAAATGAGGCATAGAAATGAATGCTGAATATGTTCAAATCAAACTAATGCATAAAATCACAAGTGAAACATGTTATCTTAAAATTTGTCATTTTCGCTTTGTAATAAACATGGTTTAACTCTATCTCTTGATTTCTCATGCCAATGTTCGAAAGGCTGCCTTATTGCTTCTAAAATTGCTATACATTGCTTTTGTAATCTTCATATGTTATAAATGGGTCATGAAATCCAGTAAGAGAAAACAGAAAAAGCAATCAGGCCCTGGATGGCAGTGATGGCTATAGATGTATCCATGAAGAAAAGATAACTAGCCATCTCTGTAAAATCAGATGATTTTTTTCCTTTCTGCCCTGACAGTTCCAGCAATCTTTCCAGTGAAGTTAAAGGGATAGGGACAGGGTCCTTCAGATTCTGCTCATTTATCTCTACAATGAAAGGTTTTAAACCAGGATATGTAACATAGGTAATGCTGAGAAATAATCTTTGTAAAAGCCTCAACAGGATGACTTTTTTCACTGTTACATTTAGCAAATATTATGAAATAAAAACTCTGATCATAAAATAAAATCTTCTGTCTTTCATGACAAGAATGTCTTTGCTTTCCTGCATGGAAACAAAGGTGGGTGTGGGGGGTAGGATTATCCCCTGTTTATTATTAATTTATAATTTGATATCCCTTTTTGATTAAAGTATTCCATTCCTCTCTGATGAGTCAGGCAGTTGAAATTGTAAATAATTTACAAATAATTTAGATTGATTTGTCTAATTCATTAGCATGAGTAAAGCCTATATGACTGTCAAAGTAACATTTTTAGTTGAAAGGATAGAAGATGGTTTACAGTCTTTTTCTTATAGAAACAATGTTTGATGGACAGTGCTGGATGTGTTATGCTGAATCTTTATTTCAATCTTCTGTGAAGACTGGAGAAAAAAGCCATGCATGCCTATTGAGGGATTCATGTGGAGATTACTACTAGTGGCAATTAGCCAGTAACAGAACATGTTGTGTGCAATGATGATAGAGGGAGACGCAAGAGGAAGGAGAAATAAGGTACTACTTTAATTTTTATTTTGGTGTGGAAACCTGTATGTATGAATCTTGTGTGGCTGCTGTAGAACAGTAAAATATATAGTGAAACAATCCAGCAGTATTGGAAGAGACAGCTTATTTTCCCTGGAGGCCTAGAAATAGTGTTTGCCATAAAATGTAATGTTGATAATGGTAAAAAAGAAAACAAAAATCTCAGGGCATCCATTCCTCAAAAGTCTGGGAAAACAGACTTATTTTCAGTGTATGAAGGAGACTGGAAAAAATCTGGATTTCATTGGAGCATGTGTGAATGCAATGCTGACAGCTATCTCTTGTACTGGAGAGTTTCCAGTTCAGATGTTTCCACTCATCTAACTCAGTAGTATGTTTTGGAAAGAGCAAAGATTAGTCTGATCCTATGCTAGAGAGGAAAAATTCCCTCTGTCTTTGCCAGGCAGTTCAGCTCTTAAAGTGCTGCCATCCTGTATTGCTTAAATGAATCTTACCATAATGATTAGGCAGACACTTTTGAATGGCATCAATGTAAAGACTTGTGTAGACTGTGTA
Organism: Mycteria americana; assembly: GCF_035582795.1. Classification (NCBI taxonomy): domain Eukaryota; kingdom Metazoa; phylum Chordata; class Aves; order Ciconiiformes; family Ciconiidae; genus Mycteria; species Mycteria americana. Next base: position 9,921,974 of record NC_134369.1, read on the forward strand.
ACCACAATTGAAAGATGAAAGTGTGAATTGCACTGACTTGTGTAGGTGAGGGTTACTCAGCCATGACTGTCAAACTCTCTAATTACACTTGAAAATAAAGCAGTAAATATTTAAAAGATTTTTTTATTTCTAAAAAAACCCCCCAAACTTTATATTTTGTCTCATTATTTTTCCTCAGCGACATGTCAGATTCTGTCTATAGCTGATGCTCTGCAATGCACTTGGTTTTGTGTACAGTGTATTTATTTCAGTCCCCATTCTGTATGGTCATTGACTCATTATTTGTATTAGAATAATGTTATCCTCCAGGGGAAAATATTTTGCTGATGTTTTGTGCCAAAGTACGTCATTGATACTTTTTGTTAGTCTTTTTAAAACAACAAATAAGAAAAGGGCAAAGACATCCATTTCTGGCTTTTATTACTTAAAGTAGCACACATTTGTGGTAAACACTACAGGTTCTGCAAGTGTTTTCAAAACATATAGAAAATGTGTGAAATTACATGTACATACACACATGGTTAACTCCTCAATAGTGACTTACACTTTGTTAAATTTTTAAGACCATTTTGTATGTGTGAGGCTTTCCTTTCAGGGAAGAAGAGTTGATGAGTAATAGGAAATTTGTTTCTATGTATGTTTTAATTTGATTTTGAGATTTCTGTATGTTGAGCAGCCTCAGAAAGGAAGATATCAGGCTTTAGAGAATGTTTCAAGCATATGCAATCAGTAAGTTCATTTCTTCACTCTCTATAAGAGGTTCCTTTTTAAGTACTGTGACCCTTTATTTGCCTCGTGGCAGTATATTGAAGAAACATTTAAGTACAGTTTCTTCATAATGTATCTCTTACCTGTTTATATGTTCAACAGAAATGTATGTGCATATATAAATATGTATTTTTACTATAAACCCACAGAAAACTTGAGCAAGAAAACTCCAAGGCAGAAATCTGTGGAAAAGTAACTCTAAAAAGGGTTTTTGTTCTTTGTTATTGCTTATTCAAGTAGTATATCTTATAGGTCATATTCATCTCCTAGTAAGTTCAGCAGTGAAGTGCACAAGTCATACTGCCTTGTCTTTTAGGCAAAAATTCATGATTTGCCTTTTTTCCTCAATATGGGGAACCCAGAGAAGAAGGAATGAATTGATATTTGAAGGCATATCAGTTAAATAAATAAGCTACAAATATAGCTGAAGTACTGCTCCAAAGCTGGTTTATTTGTTTCTAAAACTAATGAAGATGTTCATAGAATCACGGAATGGTTTGGGTTGGAAGGCACTTTCAAAGATCATCTAGTCCAACCTCCCTCTTTTCACTAGACTAGGTTGCTCAAAGCCCTGTCCAGCCTGACTTTCAACACTTGCAGTGATGGGGCATTCACAGCTTCTCTGGGCAGCCTGTTGCAATGTCTCACCACCCTCACAGTAAAAAGTTAGTACTGTTAAAGAAGTGCTCAAAAAAGTTGTGGCATTGTGAAATGGCAGCATATAATGAACAATTATTTTTTGCAAATTATTTAGCGAGGTATTTCTTAATTTCTGAAAATATTTTGTATTATCAGAGTAGAAATAATATATTGTTATAAATATATTGTTTAAAATATATGCATGCTCTAGAAATAAAAATGCATAATAAGCACACTTGGTCCTTGACTTATTGATGAGCCCTTAGCCCATGAAAAAGAATTACAAGGGTTTAAGTAATTCTGACATATTAAGTGCTTCTGGTAGTTAATTGCCAGGGTTAAAATGTAGTCTCTTTTGTGAGGATGGTATGTGGATTCCTCCCCTTCCCCTCCCCCCTAAAAGAACTGAAATCTTCCTCCTGTTCTTCCAAAACCCTGCAGAAAACGGAGACAATGAAACTTCTCCCTGTTTCGGATGAGCTAAATAAGAAAGTGAAACCAGAGGAAGAGAATTTTATTTGTCTGACCACTTGGGTCTCTGTGGAAGGGAGAAAGGAAACTTATGAATTCCTACATTGTTCTGACATACTTCCTAACCAGAAAAGATGATGTGTCCTAAGGGCTTAAAGTACAAGCGCAAATAAATGGAATCAAAGGATAGAACAAATGATACAAAATACATGAGGTATGTGACATGCATCTAGTTTAAAAGACAAATATGGGAAACCCAAGTTACTCATATTTATAGGATAATAAAGACGAGGACTTGTTGGATTTTGTCATTGGCTTTTATTTCCTAGAAGATATTTTTCAAGATTACTAAACCAAAAGACCACCACCACCAAAAAAAATTGTGTTCAAATAATTTCTAACATCTCAAATCATGAGCTCACATTTTAACTTTGTCCTAGTGATTCCTGTAGTGCACGTGGTATAGCATTATATGGAAGAGATATTAAAAAATTACTGTCCAGTGTTCAGAAAGTTGCAGTCCAATTGCAGCAGGGAAAGTTGCCATCTTATGTGAGGCTTTGGCTTTTTCATTAGTTGCTCTATGCCCCTCTCAAAGTTACTTTCAGGTGGATTTTGTGTCACTTGAATCTGCATAGTCTTTGTTGTGGTTTAACCCCAGCCAGCAGCTAAGCACCACACAGCGACTCACTCACTCTCCCCGTGGTGGGATGGGGGAGAGAAGCGGAAGAGTAACAGTGAGAAAAACTCGTGGGCTGAGATAAAGACAGTTTAATAGGGAAAGCAAAAGCCACACACGCAAGCAAAGCAAAGCAAAGCAAGGAGTTCATTCACTCCTTCCCATGGGCAGGCAGGTGTTCAGCCATCTCCAGGAAAGCAGGGCTCCATCACGCGTAACGGTTACTTGGGAAGACAAACGCCATCACTCCGAATGTCCCCTCCTTCCTTCTTCTTCCCCAGCTTTATATACTGAGCATGATGTCATATGGTATGGAATAGCCCTTTGGGCAGTTGGGGTCAGCTGTCCTGGCTGTGCCCCCTCCCAGCTTCTTGTGCGCCTGGCAGAGCATGGGAAGCTGAAAAGTCCTTGATTTAGTATAAAGTTGACTTAGCAACAACTAAAACATCTCTGTATTATCAACACTGTTTTCAGCACAAATCCAAAACATAGTCCCATACTAGCTACTATACAGAAAATTAACTCTATCCCAGCCAAAACCAGCACAGTATTAAAAAATAAAATGAAATGAAAACTCCTGTTGCCCAGGGAATGCAAAGTAGTTAGCATGTCTTCACTGCTCTGCAATAGAGAGAAATAACAGAGAGAGGCATTGGCACTGAGAAATTAATGGAGATATATTTTTCAATAATTACCAAAAATTTCACCCAGAGGGACTGGCTTATTGCGAGCAAGAAGCCAAATAAATATTAAATTGATCGTTTATTTATGGACATTTCCAATTAACTTTTTTCATAAGTTACAAAATTTATCAGAAACAATTTCTTTTTCCAGACAGAATCCATACACAATAACAATTGTTATGGGTTTTGTACATCTCCTTCTGCCAAAAGATGATTTGTCCAGTATAGGATGGCAGAAGCGGCTAGAATAATTTACTGTATCATATTATGCAGTAACTAAACTCATTCAAAATGGAAAAGCTGAGGTGCTCTTGCCAGCTGTTTGTACTTGCCTTGCCCAATAAAGGCTTTTACTTTTAATTTCATCTAGTATCTTATTATCAAAACAAGGTGGTTGTCATCCCAGCCTTTGCAGATACCACCTATCTGTGCCAAAGGTGGAGGATGAACTTTACAGTTGAGAATTTTTTCTACAGAACAGGTAGTCAATACTTTCTTACTGTTTTGTAAAAAGTTGTTCCAGTTCAAGAGCTTGCATTGTACTCGGTCTTAATAGTGTGATACAGAATATGTTAAGTCCTTGAAACTGTCTCGTCCAAGCCAAAATTATTTAAACCAAAAATTAACTAAAACCAGTCTGTTGCTGACCTGAAGTGTTATTAGGCCGTTAGTTCTTGACTCCAGAAGGAAAAAAAAAAGCAAAGGAGGAAGAGGAAAAAAACCCAAAAAGTGTGAGCACTCGCTTTAGGTACATGAACAGTTGACACATGGTTAATATTTTATTGAACTGGGCCCTTGTTTCAAGGGCACTGATGAACTGTCTTTGTGATCAGATATTGCACAGTTGCTACATAGCACTGTCACAGTTGGTAGTAGTTGAGAAGTTGAGGTGGTGTTAAAGTTTAATTCCATGTTGAGTGCATTGTTCTGGTTGTCTTTTAAGCCAGTGGGGTAATGACTTTGTAAAATAAAAGTCTGTCTCTAAGAGTCTGCAGTCTTCAAGACAGGTTGAATTTAGTTTGACATCTGAGTTTCTGACTTTTCTCTGAACTCCACTGATTTTGGTGTTGCCTCCGGATATGTTGTCATTAGTACAGTGCACCCATATGAGCTTCAAAATGCACTATTTGAAAATACGCACAGTTCTTTAATTTCACGCGAATTATGGCTCTGCTTATTGTATCATTTCACAAGCTAATATGTTTTGGTGACTCTGTTTACAACATATCACTCTTTCAAAGACGTGGAGTAACTTCAGTTTGGGGACATATGATTGTCATCTGTTACAACTCCTTGTTTCTAAAGCATTGCTTTTTCAGTTAAAGGATATTCAGGCATGTGTTGTGTAGACATGAACATAATTATTTCATCATCAGGTAACATATGCTTACTAGAACATATAGTATTGCCTCGTGTTACTCATTGTTAGACACATGCCAGAGATTTTTCTTTTTTTTTTGCCCCAGCTTATGTCGGATATTTTAAAATACATATTTGTTTTAATATTTCCACATGCTCAATATTTCATTTCCTGAAGTTAACACTAAATTAATTGAGTAACCAGTAGTTGCTGGTTGCTGTGCTTTTCTTTTGGTTGAACAGTGCAATTGTGGCATCCTGACATATTCAATAGAAAATACTGACTATATCCTCAATGAATGAATAGGCTGCAGAGACGTGAAATGGCGTGTGATAGTTGCCCAGGAATTTGTGACAGAATATAAAGTAGATTTCCTTCTATCTTTTGTAGGTTTTTTAGGTGTATGATTTTTCTGTAGCTAGTGATGTACTTTGATTACATTATGTGAAATAACTTAAAAGATTGTCCTTTGAAATAAAGAAGTTGAGATGACAAAAAACAAAAGGAGGAAATCTTTCTTTAACCATGGAGACCTCTCTGGCCTACTCTTAATGAGAATGTCTTTTCTTAATCAGTCTGATTAGTATCTATGTTATGTAAGGGGTCAGACTGCATATTCACAATGACACCTTCCCAGCTTCAAAAACTAGGACTACAGTAGCCGTGTTTCTGTTCATTCCTATAATTCTGGTTTCCGTTTGGTGACATGGTAATAAGATTATATTCATTTGTAGATGTTCTTCAGTTAAAGGGGAAATTTTCCTTTTGACCACTATGAAAATTCAGTATGGGGTTGGAAGGGGAAAGTATGTTGAGAAGTGAGTACTGGTACTTAATGAAGAAGTACTTGAAAGACTGTAGAAATTTTGAGGTACTAGTTCTGTCGTGTCTGTGTACTTAATGTATGAAAGTATTTAGACTACAGACATATGAATGCATGGAAACCCCCCAAAAATCCTAAGACTAAGAACCAGAGAACTGTTTCCATGGTTCTGTCAGACAGACCAAACCAAATCTAACCTGACCTGTGTAGGCTAAGTGATCAAAGGGAATTCACGAGATGGTGTTTCTCCCAAAGTCTTATTTAAAATAAGTTTTATTAAACATATAACACGAACACTATTGCTGATCTGACTTCTAATAAAGAACAGTCTTGTTAATGCTATTTATATTCAAATGTTTGCAAATAATATTTTCTGTCAGTTGGCATGCCAATGTGCTTACTGGCACTGCAAGGCAGCATGGTTGCTTTCTCCACTGATATCAGTTATGTTGAGGCACTTCCACAAAGAAAATATACAAGCAAAGAAACTAATATCTTTAACAGTGCCTGAAATTGCATGTGCTGGGCTAAGCAAACATTGTAAATTATAAACTAACTTTATCTTCAGAAAAAGGGGAATTTTATTCAAAAAGGGAAACGTTTATAATAGTTGAGAACACCACAAATTCATCAATGCCAAAGTTATATGCGCAGTTAGCGTACTGAAAAAAATCCTTGCTATTACATCCAAGTGAACAGGCATTCTGATTGGAACGAGGCATTAATATTTGTTAGTGTCACTTTCCAGGGAATGTTATTAAATGCCACGTTATTCAAAACCAGAGATGTGTTAAGAAATTCAAAAACAAGCTATAAAAGTATTCTATTCTGACTCGTATAACACTCTCATAAGGTAATCAGCATCTTGTAATGCTTTATAAAATATAATCACCAATCTTGATGTGGAAGAAAATTAATTTTATGTATATGTGTGTGTATATATTAGTTGGATATTCAAGAAGTTCTGTTAGGCAGGTATGAATTGGAGTGGGGGTGGGAGGAAGAAGCCGGGGGCGGGGGGGGAGTGTGTTCAGCAGTTTTAGTATTTTGAGATCTGAAACCAAGGAATTCTGATTAAATTATCTTTAAGGTCAATAAAATCTAGTAGGAGGTTACGTATTTCACTATTTTGCAGAACTTTGCAGCAGATATACAATGAGTTGAATTCCCTAAGATGGTTAAAATGTTTATGGAAATTATGATTTTTCTTAAGAAATGTTCCTTAAAATATAATAAAGGAGAATTGTATGTGTTACAACTATGTTTTTAATCTCTGTTATTCCCAATTTCCTGAAACTTTCTCTGAGACCCAGTGAACTGCTGTTTCTTGGGATATGTGTGATGGTCTAATTATCAAGCAGTATAAAGTTTTCTGTAAACTCTCCCAACTATAGAAAGGACAAACTAGTATTGAAGTTGAGGGGAAGAAAATAAAATAATCGCATCTTTGTTCGGTTGCAATAGCAATTTATTAACTTTACTAAAAGCATAAATCTCTGCTGGCATGCTCAAGATGCATCAATTTCTGAAAATTTGTTCTTCTTATTTTAAAGCTAATGGACAGTGGTTTGTAATAATTCAACCATCCGTTCCAATCGCAGTGCATTTATTTTATACTGAAGAATACTGTGGAATTGAAAATGTAAAGTACTAGTTCTAGTAAAACTAAAAGAAAAACTAGCTGATTTTATAAGAGCCAAAACAGAGCTGAAAATAGATTTTTTTACTGCTTTAGGAAGCATTCTTTCATTTGGGAGACCTATTAAGAGTTTGGGAAACCCACACGTCGTCTGTTTATGGCAATGTATAACTTGCATTATTTGCAAATGAGTGGTCATTTGCTGGGAGAACCCAGCCAAGCACAAGGAAATTGGAAGCTGGAAATAATGAGGATTATGATGAATCAGTCTGAGAAGGTGAGCTCACTGTGTAATCCAGGAGAAAACTCATAGACTTTAAAGCTATGTTCACCACAGGGATACTTTAATTGGCTTTGCTTGACAGATATAAAAATGCATTAGAGGTTTCTTTCTTTATTTTAAAATTATTTCAGAACTAGTTTCATATTCTGGGTTTGGTTTTATTTGCATTTGAGTTTTACAGAATAAAAATAACATGAACAGTGTGGAAAGTGTAACTGGAGTTCAGTCTGGAATAAGAAAAGCTGTATTTTGAAAGCATTATGTGAAACGCAGACAGGGTTAGATAAGTTTCTGTGCTTCTGTGACAGGGCATTTTCATTTGCCAAGCAACTTTGAGGGTTTTTTGTTTGTTTGTTTGTTTTTTAATTAAATATCTAGTCTAATTTGGGACATGGAAAGATGGAAATAAAGCCCTAACTAGCTGCACATATATTACTATTCTGAAACTGTTATCACACCTTCAATGGGACACATGCCACATGTTTTTATAGCCACACAAATTATACTATAATGATGCCACATCATAACTGTGTAGCCTATGTTCTTTGAATTACTATTTGTACTTCAAATATTCTGTGAAAGTTAGGCATGTATGTATCAGGTAAATCTGTATGTACAGTGCGAATATCATAAATACATCAAAGAAAGAATCAGGTTTACAGTTAAAGTAATCTCAAATCTTGCAGCAGAGTTAATTCAGTCACTGAAGATAGATTTGAAAGTAGCTTTTAAGTTAATTGTTTGGTTTTGATAAGTTGGTAAGCATAAGCACAATGGATACATGGCTCTGGCATTATTGATAGATGGATGATTATAGTAGTACAGTACGATACCCTGTTGGTTTTGTAACTCTACCAATCACCATAGCCAATACAATTTTTAAGGTAATTTAAGCAGTGGCACATTCCAAGTGTGAATCAAGAATGGGTAAGTGATGCTTATCCTGATAGTCCTAAATATTTGGCTATTAAGCAATGTATTCACAAGAGCTTTATGGCTAGTGAAAAGAATCATTATTTAGAAGAGCAACTGTCAATACAGATTGACTCTGTTTCTTGTAGAGCCTTTTCTGGTAACAAAGGTGTTTCTTTGAAAAAGTTAACCTCATTATAATTAGATTAAAATAAATAAATGAAACTGTTTAGAAAGCTTGAATCTTCCTTCTGGCATCTTGAATGCCATTCTCTTTATTTTTGAGGAAGAACTGCTGCTTTGTTTTTAATACAGAAGGGTACATCTTATGTTCTTCTATACGACTGGACACTGTATGAAAAGGTGAGTAAATTGGTGTGAGATAACATTCTCTTCACACTTAAAAAGTATGCTAAGGGCTGATGCTCTGCTTTAATCCTCATTGAGGAGAAAAAATGAAGACAAGTAAGGGCCAGTGCAGTCTTGAAAAAGCATGTCTTCAGGTAGACTTGCAGCTAAAGAATTGCCTGAAGAATTGAAAGAAAAAAAAATTTAAAGGACAAATTTCAAGGCACCTGTAATGCTAACCATAATAAATGCTTATTTAGAATGTTCATAGACTATTACCAAGATGGTTGCTAACTTTTTTCTAATTATTAGAAAGTTAATATTCTGGAATTAAATTAATTCTCCTTGGAAGACAAAGTAAATGTCCTCCTTGGAAGACAAAGTAAATAACATTGAACTTTTGTTCTGAAGGAATTCACAGTATAATAGATTAAATGAATGATAGAAAGAAGAGTAGTGAAATAATGCAAGGAATACTCATCCAAGGTAGTCTTGATTTATTTTTATTTATACATTCTATAAAGGTCAGGCTTAGTTTAAAAAAAGGTTGAAAATAGGTCTGCATGGTGAACTTGAAAATCAGGAAGCTGGAGTGTAAGTTTATATCAGTCTAACTGCTCTGTATTTGCATGCCTGCAGCCCTGACACTGTTTCATTGCTCTGAACTTGAAAAAATACTTTACTATTCCTACTAAGGTGGCAGTGCCATAAGGACCTGCGTGGGAAGGTCAGAGGAAATTTTGGGCCAAGAGCTATGCACTATGGTGCCAGGGGTCAGTCCCGAGCAGCAGGAATTTAGACAATTTTCCATTTTTTGACCTACGAGCTATACGTCATGCATAGGTGCCCAAGTCTTTGGCAGTGTGGATGTTGCACTGTGTGCCATTTAGCAAAGCAATTACATTGCTTTGAATTTAGTGTACTCTGAGGGTATACAAAGGGTTAAATTGCACAATAATTTTCCTGCATAAATGACTTCTGAATTGTAGTGAGCTCAATGTATTTAATACGTTTTTTGACCATAGGATTAATGATAGCATTTAACTCGCATTATAACCACAGGCCCTATCTATCTCAAATATTTTTGCCACATATCACACATAGTTGAAAAAATCTATTATACCCCTTTCTTAGCAATATATTAATCTTCAGATTTTCCTATGGATGTATATACCTTACACCTGAATAAACAGACATCTTGATTTTTTTTTTTCCCTGGTTTGTCTGACTGCTTTTCCTCAGCATGAGTGTTAATGGCGATGCCTGGATTTCTATGTAATTCCTAACACCACTGTGTCTACTTAAGATTCATCGCTTAGTTTCAAGCCAAAGGAGTCCTGGTTCTTTTTGTCTGTAAAAATCCATATGAAGCAAGAGCAGTGCTTCAAGCAGTATCTTGTTCAAGGCCCTAGAAGCTGTAATTGCCAATACATCTTTCCACTGTTTCAGCAAGAGAAATGTCACAATTTTGCTTTTCACTGATGCTAGATGGTTACCAAAGTTCAGTCAGTCTTCTGTTGGATAAAAATTAAATAGACGTGTTGGTAACAGGTTGTGAACGCAATGTTTTTATCACCTTGAACGGGGTCAATGAGATTATCAATAAGATTTTGATTTAACAAAGGGCTCCAATATAACATAACATCCTTGTTGAAAAAAACATTTAAATACATAGTTGTTTGATTTGCATTAGGACGTTAGCATTGCTGAAGCACATTGAGCTAATGTGCTTTCCTGAAAGAGGTGAATTTATTAATATTTGCAGAAGAGCAAAATACTGGAAAAAGAAAATGATGAAAAATTAATTATTTCATACACATTTACTTATCTTTATAAATTAATGAATTTGGGCTCTTTAAGTTATCCTTTGCATATATTTACAAGCATGACTATATGAACCAAGTGACCCTTAAACTGCAGTATAAAAAAACTAGTAAGAATGTTCATTGTCTTAAGAAATAACTTGACAGGTATCCATCTAAACGATTCCAGACAAGCAAAATCTGGCATACTGCCCCCTAAATTATGATAGTGTTGGTTGCCGCAGCCTTTGAGTGTGGGAGTTTTTAATACTGTAAAACAAACAAACACAATAGCTGATTTTACTGTAATAGAACTAAATTCTTTATACCTTTGAATAAAGAGTTGGAGGAAAAGTTCATGCTTCTAGCTAGAGACTGTGCATCTCTCCATTTCCTTCTCCCTCCACAGAGTAACTGTGTGCGTATTAAAAAAAGAGAGAGAGAAAGAGAATAAGCTGAAGAATGTATTTCTGGTTCTCATGTTCTGCCATAGCTAACATTACTATTCTGTTTCTACTACTGAAAAAACTACTGCTATCCGTTTACAAGGCACCATTTTAGATGCAGAACATCAATTGATAATTTGAGATATTCACAGTAACATTCACATTTCGTCAGTCTAGTATCTTGTAGTAACATGTGTATAGCCAAGTAGTGAATTCAATCCACTTGTGTCAGTCTCTGTAGAAATGCATGCTAAGGTGATAATCCCTTTCCCAAAGACCTGGTGATTTCAGTACCAGTTGCACCCAAGGAAGTAGTATCTGGGACAGGAAAAATATTTAACATATTTCCTGTACCTGTTTCCCAAAGATCACCTGAGCATTCCTGTCTAAGGGCTTCCTTGCTATTGCACAAATGTAGGAAATGGCTGATTTCTCTCGTGTTTTTCTTCTCATATTCTGTATCCCCTTTATGAGACTGTGTGGTTAATATCAGTCCCTTCTAGAGCGGGTAAGTAAAAACTGATAAATGCTCATCACCTCATTCTTGTGTTCCTAGTGCATGGCCAGGTGTACTACCATGAGGAAGAGAGCATAACAACTGATTTTCACAACATATTAAATTTCCCCCTTTAAATAACAAATGCCTTTTCAAGTTAACCAAAAGTTAAGCTGCACCAGAAACAAGAAATCTAAAAGCATAGCCATTCAAAGGGTAGAAATACAGATTTCCTTATATTTTATGACAGCCTTGTCCAAAATAAGACGTTCTGTATATTGTTAACACAAATTACTTTGCAGCTATTTTGAACCTTACAGTTTGTGATTTAGCAAGCTCACTCTGAAAAAATATCTGTGATGTAGGTAAGCAGGGTCATTCGCTGAGTGAAAAGATACCTTTTTTAAAAAAATTTTGTACAGTTTTTCTTTTTACCCCCCCATGTAATGTGTTCTGTAATAACTTTGCTTTGCTAGTTCTTATTTGCATAGCATTATCATCAAGTAATAAATCCTTCTTTGCTATGTAAGAAACAATAGAAATCTTTTCTTCTAATAGTTGTCCCAGGAAAAGAAACCCATCTGAATTGATCAGGCCTAAGCAGTGGCCTGTGTGAGAAAAGAAATAAATGAGTTTTCCCTTATTAATAATACTTTATTTTAATTAGGGCAAATACATTCATGCTTAATATTTCTTATGTATTTAATAGCCTTGACAGTCCTAGATGGCATGTATCTTTTTCCAACTTCCCATCAAACACCTCAATATTACAGAGTAACTGTGTTGGAAATAATGTAGGTTAGCTTGTGACTAGCATCACAAAAGATCCTCTCTACAGCATTGTCAATAAATTATCTCGCCCATCTCAGTACACTTTCTACTTTGCATCTTTCATACAACTTGTTTCTAAAAACGGCATCCAAAGCTCTTACTTATTTACAGGACCATCTGGATTGTAGATATGTAAAAGAACTCTTAAATTTGTAAGCATGAATTAATTAAAGAAAAAGTTGTGCTTTATTGGGTACATGTTTCTTGCTTTTCCTTAAATCATGCTTTACAGCAACCATAGATAATACAGTTAATTTCACAGGTAATTTAAAAAACAACCAACTTTAAATTATGGTAAATAGGCAACAAAACCTAAATATTCATGAGAGAGAAAATATTTCAGAATGCTGATCCCTTGTGTTCTTCCACGGCTCATCCCATGCTGTTGCTGTCTAATTTCCACATTAGAGGTAATTTTGTGCTTTGTAGATGCAAAATTCTTATCATTTATGGGAATTCGAAAAATTTTGATAGACTGGAAGAAGCAGAGGGAGTAGGAAACATGAAACTGGAATAAACAAGGGGCATATATATGCTGACTGATTTGAGTAGGAGGGTACCAAAGAATGGGACTGGTAGTGAGCAGGTAACTCGAAGGTACTGAATGTCCTGGAGAGACCAAATTACTAGTGCTTGGATAAGGAGAGTGGAAGTGGAAGGAAAAGAATGAGAGCTGGAGACTAAGAAAACAAGATTAGGAAAAAGAACCAATGAAGAGAGAGAAGTAGAAGTGTATTAAGGACATGGTGGCTGCGAAGACAGAGAAATGATTGTGCCGGTGTGAAAAACTGTACATATTAAAGAAAATTTGTTTGAGAGCTGGAACCTAAGATTCATGTATCTTGCCTTTCCACTCTTGTCAGAAAATACCTGTGACACTCTCCAGCTAGAATATGCCATTCTTGGCAGGGCTATTCCATGAGAAAGATGACAACCTACTGCTTTTATTGCATGAGATAAAAGTACATCTTTAATGTAACTAGCAGAGTGCTGTCTGGAGCAGCCTTGTTGATGATCTACGTGCATATAGATATGACATGACATAATTAAACTCCTGTTATTCATAGTCTTTAAAACACAGAAAATTATGCACAGGCTTCTCCTTCCCTGTTGTTTGTTCAATGTCAAATTAGCTCCCTTGTCCATATACATATGCATTATGATACTGTCCGTAATTAAATAAGCATGTACTGTAGTTTCCACCAAACTGCTATCTACTGTGGTGCTTTGCAGATAAATCAGGGCTGGGAACATGCCTTGGATTTAAATCAAGAATGGTGAAGAAAACTGCCATCTGTGGGACAATAAAGTTAATGAAGAAGTTGGAAGTATAGTAAATGAAGCAACGATTTGCAAGATTAAATGTGGCCTTGTGGTAAAATGTGGTGAGTTGGATTTTGTCCAGGGATTGCTAAGGCTAGCTTATGACAGGATGCCAAGCTTAGCCTTTTATGTTAAACATAGATACTGATACTTTCAAAGACAGGCTGCATAACAAATTGGTTTCCAAGTGAAAATTCTAAATTTTTTCACATTTCTTCTTTATCACTTTTATCACTATGCAGCACCAAACCCAGTTTTCACAGTTAGCCACTAATTGTATGGTCTTCCTTTTCCGCATTCTTACTTTGTGACCCTCCAGATCCATTCTGGACTTGCAGCTGTAGTTGCAATAAAAGAACAGATGTACTTCAAACACACAGTCCTCTCTTAATAAAATGAGGTCTTATTGTAATGTGGTTAGATATTTTGAATTATTGATAGTTTTTATTTTAATCTTTCTGTGCATCCATCTATCAAATACAGGAAAATTAAAATATGTTAATATGTATAACACACTAATGCTGAAGCAAGGATATCCAGTAAAAACCCTTAAGGAAATCAGTTATTCTTTCTTCAGTGCCATGTTTGTATGGTGTAAGGTCAAAAACGTGTGAGGGCACAAATGAGGCTAAAACCAAAAAATACCAGACGCAGAATCATGATTCATTTCATAGGGTCATAGGATAATTCAGGTTGTAAGGGTTCACTGCTTTACAGGTAAAATGCTGAAGTGTTTCCTTGTAGCCAGCCTGAACCTTTTTTGTTTCAACTTGTGCCTCGTAACTGTTGTCATCCCACCATGTACCACTGTGAAGAGGCTGGGCTAATGCTTTGTGGTTGAGGTTTTTTCTCTGTTATTGTCTACTGAGATCCATTGAGAAGAGTAGACCCAATTTCTATGCACAGAACTATGTAAAGCAAATTTTGTGAGGGCTTTGACACTCTAAGAGGCATGGGGGGAACCTGGAGCAGAATCTTGCAATCTCTTTAATTGTACTCATAGTAATCTCAATTACTTATTTTGCGCAAAGAGGAATAACTGCATTTTACATTACTATATCCTAAAGGGATGAAAAAGAATCTTAGCTCTTTAGTAAAGGGACAGGTGTGAATCCTAAGACTTAAATAAGAGCAACAGATGTTCTTCTCTTATAATCTTCTGACCTGCCTCCCCATGCATTCCCATGCGTGCTGCCCTAGTTCTTGTATTGTTAATTTTAGTGCTTAGACAGTAGCTTGCCCAGCTGCATTATGCTGAAGAAGAAGGGTTTTTTTTCTGTTTGCAGGTGAATGATCATAAGAGCTTGAACAGCCTGATTTTGTTGTTGTTGTTGTTGTTGAAATATATTTTCTGCTAAGGTTTTTTTGCCCAGAATGTTATTGACTAAATTTCTGAAATAGCCAAAATTGATGAAATACAGCAATTGTTGGAATGCTGCATGAAACAGTAAAGACTAATAGCTGTTTCTCTTGAAAAAAGTTAATGGGGATGTCTGTTCATTGTATAGATTCAATAGCTTTAAAATCTTACACTGTAAGTGTTTGTAATGAAAAGTCATTTTTTGTAAAACAATAAAGTTGTTTGCTCATTAGAGGAGGGGGGGACTCACCCCTCTTGCCTCAGTCTAGAATTTTACCTTTTCAGTCAGATCAATTTGTTACAACATAGATTTTCAATAATGCAAAAGTGCTTTTGCAGAATTAGGGTTGTCTGCAGAGATTTTTCTCATTGTGCCTTGCATGATGTGTGTAGGGGTTTTATTTGTTTGTTGTTTTGTTGTTTGGGGTTTTTTTTAATATCTGGGGAAAATGAGACTTTTTTTCCCCTTTGTTCTTCTGCTCGCTTTGCTTTCCTACTGTTTCCTGCGGTTGCTTGAGGTTTTCTGAGGACAGAGGATCGCATTGAGAGTCCTCTGAGGTCAGGAAAAGAGTCCTTTCTCTTGAAGATGTATTGCATCTGGCGTCAAAATCTCACTTTAAGTTGGCATGTAAAAAAAAAAAAATCTGGAATGTTAAGAGTCAGTTACTGGCTTGAAGACTTTATAATGCAAATTGCCAACAAAAAATAAAGGGGAAGAAAGTATTATACTGTCTACAATTTGTAGACTGAGGCCTTGGAGAAAAGTAATCTCTTTAAAATAAAATAAACTATATCCAGCCTAGTTTTGGTAGCTTTGGCTGAATTTGGGCTTAAATTTGCCTAACCAAATGCCATAAGCCTGTTGTTTCCGTATTGGTCTTACATTGTCTCTCACTCAACATGAGCAGCATCTGTGTGCCACTTCTACAGGACCAAAGCTGGGTTTATACACCCTACTATGCTTGACAATTGGTTCATATACCATTTATGGCACCCTTTCCCCCTGCATTCAGCTGTGCAATGTTACAGCGTAGTCTTGTGCACCCGGGGACAAGAGGGGAATCCACCTCTCTGATCCTCTCAATGTCCACCTTGCACTCAGTGCGTGTGTGCTTGCCAATGTAGCTTGCCAAGTCAGGGTCAGGTACATAAGGAAGTTCTAGTTTTTTTCTATATCTGTGCTGATTTTTATTTTTTTTTTTTAAGCTTCATTGTATCCTTAGCATCTCTAGGGTACTGGACTGCCACCTAGCTTTTCTTTTATTCTGTCCTGTTTTGTCCAGGTAGATAATCTTCTTGGTGTGCACTGATGTATAAACTGGGGAAGTAGGACTTGGACACAAACCCAGGAGTAAGCTGATGTTAATACAGACATAGCTGTTGGGAATAGGTTGTTGGTCTTTTGCTGCAGGTTTGCCTTTCCAGGCTAGTCTTACAAATGATTACATGTACCTGCTGAAGCAGGGAAAAGGAGTCATGCTTGGGTCTGCATCGCGTAGTAGCCTCTAGTTGTGTTTGGTTACTTCACGTCTCTGAGAAGCTCTCTCCCAGGTCTTACATTAAGATTGTTTAAGTCTTCTGTGTGAAACACGGGTCTTCTAATATAAGGCTAGCATATTAAACAAACAATGCAAAATAATTCGTAGGATGCTCTTGAAACAAAGACAAAAGATGAACAGGATAACTCAATGTGCAAAGATCAATACTCAGTTGTATCCTGAACTTTATCAGAGAACAAATTAAGGTATTTGTTTTCTGTTCGGTGACTTTACTCCATTTTCCCTAAAATTTTAGACTGTTGCAGTTGGAATGGCTAAAATTTCCTTTCAATTTTTTCCTTTGTTCTAATAACCATCCAAAACCTGACTGGAGAAGTGGAAATGATCTCTTTGCCCAAGCTTCTGCTCACCTCTAAACACAGGAAGAGGCATAGTAGGTGATGGTATGGGAAAGGAAGCTCACTATGCTTAACTTTTTTCTGGCAAAAAGTAGCTGAAGGATTTTATGGAAGTGGAATAAATTAGAGGTTTCTCCATGACTTCTAATTAATGCTGGAATTGAGCAGTAGTAGAGGATCAAGTGGCCAGAATTTGATTTCTGCTGTCTCTAACCAGAATTTGGACACAAATAATAATGTAGCTCTAGGCTTGATTCTCACAAACATGAACAACCCACAAAGGCCTGTTCTGGAAGAAATTTGTTTTTCTTTGTTTTCAAAATTTGAACTGCTTCCCAATTAAGTGATATGATGTTTCATGTGTTTTTGTTCTTTCTTCTTGTCACATATCTTAAAAACTGAGCTTCAGCTCAGAATATGTGTTAATACAATGGGTTGGAAAAGCTTGTCTGATAAAACTCTCTGGTGGAACAAATAATTTATTGCTGCTCAGACTTTCTGTATAGATGTCTATTTAAAAACAAAAACTGATGTGGCACCAAGCGAGCTGGTAGTAAAGGAACAGAAGCATACAGGATTGGCTTTTTCCATCTTTAGATTGGTAGTCTATGTTGATACTGAAAATAATAAGGGGCCGTATTAAAACACAAATACTTGAAAAGTTAGTATAATAATAAATAGGGAGGAATTGTACTCTTGTGATTATCTTTTGGAGGCAGTATTTAGACCTGAATGGAAAATGTATTGTTGTAAGAAATGGAATAGGAAAAGTAGCTTGTTTTTCCTCAGCTTTGTTGGCTCCACATTGAGAAGAATACACTAGCTGTGTTGTAAATATGTACAGGATGCAAATTAGTTCATGTACAAGGCTGTGTTTTTCAGAGCAGAACCCTGTCTGTAAATATTTTGCATTCTGAAGGAGGTAGCATGGACTTCTGGTTCTGAAAGTAGATTGCCCTAGGAGATGATTATAAAGTGATTGCAGAAGACCTAGAAATTACCATTGATTTGGGTGACCTGAAGATACTAGATGCCTGAAGTGATAGTTCTCATGCCTATCCCTGAAGGTCCTCGATGTAATAATGTCAAAGGAGTGGAAGTTATGATGTTTGCAGTAACTTTTGATAGATTCATTTAGTCCTTTAGCACTATTTTAAGGGTATGGACTCATGCTCTAGTCCCTAGTCTGAATTTAGGCTTTCTCAAAATTGTTAGCCAGTGCTAAGATTATCAGATGTTCTATATAACAAAATTCCCATATTATGCACTCAAATCCAAGGCCCCACATGAAAAGGAAATAGAATATGACTTTTCCTTTGTCTTCTTGTAACTAGCTCCTGTCCCAGCTCAGGTTGCTGGAAAACTGCTGCTAAAACACATACAGAGAAATTATTTTTGTTCAGAGGATCCACTACACCGTTGCCACATGGTTCAGCTGTGTGGGCTTGAATGATGCATTCCCTCCACTCGTGATGTTGGGATGCCCTCTGCAAGTGGTGTTTATCTTTCTGGACTTACAGGGGCTCCTAATAAGCAGTGTATGCAGGTCCTCTGAAATCCTGAAGGCAATCCCTTAAGCAGACAGTTTGAGTCGTCACTTGTGTCCCAATCTTTTCTGTCCCTGTGCCAAGCTCGCTTATGTCAGCATGGCTGTGTATGTTTGAAAGGACCAAGTGAAACTAATAGCTGATTTGAAACTGCTAAGGTGGAAAAGCACATGGCAAAGCTGCCTTTTTAAAGATTAAACCTGGAATGATACATGATGGGCATTCTTAGGTGAAAAGTATAGATTGCCATGAGAAAATGTACACTAAACTGTCAGTACATGTTTTCTCCCATGCCATCACCCTTTTCTTTTAACTGAGTATCTTGGTAGCTTAGGTTTAGATAGAACTATCCAGGCTTCACAGCCTTCAGGTTCCTTGTGCACCATTTGAGAAAACATCTATTAAGGATTTCATTCCCACTTTTTCTGAAAATTTTAATGTATTTTCTGATGAATAAAAAAGTTTCAACGTTGGTGGATTTTTCTCTGCTTTTTTTTAATCTGAAGATATCAAAAAGATTCCAAAATTGTAAGTGTTTATTTTATTGGAACTCAAAAAGTCAACCAGTCTCATGATAATCTTCCCTGTGAACAGGGAAAATTGGATTATTTGGCTCAATTTATTTTTTAAGTTTTTTTTTTAAGGAAAATATTTCCATGGGGGTCTCTTTTATTCCAGAGAAATTTTAAATTGGAAACATTTTCACAATTGCATGTTTGTTTCCAGCCACTCCTCAATGCTAATGTCATTCCTATGTTCCAGATGTATTTGATGTTCCATGAAAACACTGTAAGAAATGAAAGCATTCATATACAGGTATATATTGTCCTTTGTCTTACATCCATGCCGTGCTGGATGGAGTTTTTATAAAGAACTAGAAAACATTTCTAAAAAGAATCTCAGGCCTGAGACCAGGAACTGTCCAGCTGGAGCTGTGACTCCTATAGCTTGGTCAGCTGTACCCGCGATTTTGATTCTTGCAGTGCAGTCTCAGAAGGAGCTTCCTGAAAAAATTTAGTCATGGATCTCACAGCTGGACAATCTAATAATACAGTCAGAAATCAGGAGGTAAAGCTCATCATTTTCTGTTAGTGAGTCAGTTAAATTTGCCTATGCTAACCTTATTTTGAAACCAAAGATATTTGATGGTTAATGCCTATGTTGATGCTTTTTTGTTTCTTTGGGTTTTGTTTGTTTGCTTTTTCCCTTTCCTCTTTTGACGGAGGTAGACATCTCACGTGGTTGGAAGAAAAGCATTGGTTCACAATTCCATAAGAAGGTTTGTCAGGTGTTCCTATACTTTTTTTGCTTTAATGTGATGGATCAGTCACAAAAAAGAGAGGACAATTATTTTCTTAATAAGTTTACACTTGTAGGCAATTTCCCATATCTATGCTCAAACATTTTTGGCTCATAGTGTCTGAATAACAATATTATATTCAGTCTAAAATTATATGACATGAAAAGTAGGCAAATATTTCTACAATACTACATAATATAACCATGTGCTCATTTTGGGGTGGGGGGGTACAGATTGTAAGAAAATGGTCTCATCTACTAGGAAAATGTTGAAGATTGAAGATATTCTTTAATACAGACAGTCAAAGCAGATAGGTTACTGCTTTGAGGTGCCTTTGTATAGAGTGGTGCCTGGAGATATTAACAGGAAATGGAAATTTTTTAAAAAATAATTTTTCACAGGAATTAGAAACATTTCCAAGATTACTCCTGTTACCTTTAGGTTAGGTTAAGAAGCACAGCATTGCCTACAAGCTGAAGTATGACTCTGTATTTGGCCAGGAATCTTGTCTGCATAAATTTCCTTAAAGGGTCAAGCACATTGCACAATTGCCACCTATTAGTGTAATTCCACCACAATATTTATTTTTATTTTCTTGCTGAAAGCTACAATACTCTATTATGATCAAATTTTTTTCCTGAGAAGATACTTTCCAAGCATTCTGTTCTTTAATTTATTCTAGTACAACTGAAGCCAAGTTTATATGGCAGATGCACTGTTGGAACTAGGCACAAACTCTGCAGTTATGTGAGTAATTTTTACCATTGTAAAACAAAAAAAACTGTGCAGAGCATGGTCACCATTTTTACTTTCTTCTGGTATGACTGAACCAATGCTAAGAAGATTTCCCTTCTCTCTTCTGTTTGTTGATGAAAAACAAGGTATAATTTGTTTCTTATATGGCTTGCAGTGAGCTAAGTAGCGTGACACAGAAAGTATAAATTTATTCTGGAAAGCAAACCTTGGGCATTCTGCATTATATAGATATAATAATTGGTGGCTGCAAGTTATCTCTTAGATTTTTTGTTTGTTTGGGTTTTGTCCCTTTTCTGTCTTCTGTTTCTTTCTTTGACCTCTTTGTCAGTATTCTTCACCTTTCTCTCTTTGTCTCTGCTATTTGGAAAGATGCTTGTTGAATGTCGCATAAAACCAAAATTATTGATTTAAGAACAATTGTCAGTGACATCTATAGCAGGACACACTTAACAAGATTTGAACACTGTGTTTGCATAATTTTTTTTGTGAAAACTTAATTTTAATTAAAATACTGGGAAAATGTATCATCTCTTCTTGTGAAACTAGAACCAAGGGAATAGGATGCTGGAATTGGAAGATTTCTCAGCATCTTGTGGAAAAATTGCACCTAACTTGTCTCATTCCACTATTTTTGTGAAGTTCTTCCATAATTAACTCTGTCCATCTGCTTCTTTTATTGCACTGCAGCTTGTGGCAGAAATTACTGAATTCAAATATAGCAAAATCATTAACTCCCGATATTTTGATGACTGTGCAATTGCCCTTTACTGTAACATCTCTGTCAGACTGGTGCCATGTTATATTTTGGGAGAAAGACAACAAATTCCTGGATGGACCTGGCTCACTCCAGTAGACTATATTCAGTCTCTTAAACTGAAGATGACCCTCTACTCTGTGCAGTGGAGTTATGTCATGTACATGCAGGCTCAGATTTTAGTATTCCCTTCAAAGAATGCTTCTTGACTGGAACTGCTGGCAAACATACTTACAAGCTCTTTAGCAGCCATTTAAAGGCAGAAAGGACTCTAAAGCTGATAAAATGTAGCCTGTTTCTTTCCAATTCTTCCTCCTCTATGTTTGACAGGAATGACTCTCACACCACCTAACTGGATAGTTGCTGTGTCAGACAGCATGAGTTAGAGGTCACCTCTTATCATTCGAAGTCATCCATTGAAAGCTCACAAAGGGATGCTGGCAGCATCTTTTCCTTTCTTCTTGATTGCTGAAAATGTCTGGAATGGATCACCACGAAGCCACCTAGTATATTAAGGGAGGGACAGTTGCAAACACTGTCACCAAGTGCTGATTCTGGAGTTCCATAGCTTTTCTTAAGATATGTTTGTGATCCCCATTCAAACTTTATTGTTGCAAGGAGGTGGGGGATAAATTGCTGTAAATATCTGTAATTTACTACTGTAGTTTGTGGAAGATAATTTTTTAAAATTTTATTTATTTTATAATTTTTTTAGCAGAGTACTTCCCTAATACCTCAGTCATCTGCAACCCCCAGTGCCAAGTGGGATACTTAGTTCTAGGATGTGGGTTCAAAATGTTGAATAAAATAACTTTATTCAGACACTTCTGTTTGAAGTACACTTTTCGTAAACATTAGTCTACAACAGCCACATCTTAGTCTACACGGACGTTCACATCAGGATGTGAAGCGAGCAGTAGTTTTGCTTTGGGCCATTTTTCTGCTAGATGTAATTCAGAAGCAGAGTGCTTGGCTTCTTTTGAGCACTGACAAAGTTCGGATTGTTAACCTAGTGAAGTAGTGGTTTCCTTGTGTTTTGTACGTGATCCGAGACTGGCTTTGTCAGGCATTTATGTTGTGTCACCACAGTCCTGAGAACCTTAAAACACGAAGCATCTGAAGGACTCTTATCCTATAGCTGGTGCTAGGATATGTTAGCTTGGGAAATCCTGAGCAGAGGCCAGTGAAACATAAGGGCACCTCCTTCATTATTCGTTCTGGTTTGTAGACAAGCCAGGAGCAGTACCGTAATGGTTCATCTGGTTTTGTATATGAGGCATTTGTTGGAGCCAAATGCTATTAGAAAGCTAAATTGCTTTGGCTAAAGTTAACCTTTACATCTTTGTGCAAAACAACCTATTGAGGAAGAACATCTCCCCACTTCTCTTTTGATAGTAAGTGCCCAAAGCCCACACCTGTTTTTAGGAAAATCAGTAAGTTTTATCTTGCAGTCTTAATAAACAAATATTTGTCTCTTTAGGGAACTGTTTTCCTTTGTGTTCGAGGGGAAAGAAACTAACGGTGTGTACAAAGAGTGGAGTTCTTGTTTGGAAAGAGACCAAAGCCCTCTAACTCTGGTGTTTCAGTTCAGAAAAGTTTACTTCAGCGTTTCCATGGAAGTGGTCGTATTCATCTAAGACTTTCACAGGAACAATATCAGTCTTACTGAAACTGTAGATGGTGATACTCTCTGAAACTCTTCCTCTTGCTGGGCACAACCCTGCCAGATGCTCAGCAACACTTGAAAGAATCTGGGCTGCTACTGACCTTAGAGTTGGAGATGCACAGTATGTTACAGGGCAGGACCCACAGTCACCAAAGTTGTGAATTCAGCCCATGTTGCTGTACTAAAATGCATACCAATGAAGCCTCAACAAAGGGGGGGTGTGAATTGCTCTTCTGAAAGGAGTGTTAGCTGTGTTTTTCTTAGGAAACTTCTCTGTCTGCTTTGATAATTATTGCCACTATGGAAATAAATCTTTAGGATGCCTTTTCTTTCAAAAATCACTGATGTTTAAAAATACACGGCTTTTAACTGAGAATAAAGCTTCTGTATGCAGGTAAAGATTCATAATATACCCTATGATTGTCAGCCATGGCAGCTTTACAGATCATCTAAACTGAGAAGAATGTTTAACTGCATGCGGATTTCTGATCAAGTTGTTAGGAAAAATAATGTTTGCTGCTTTCCCCCTGTCCTCCCCCCCCCCAGACCAGTATGCAGGCATAGCCTCCCTGCCACCTTCACACAGGAACTGAAAACTAGGAAGCCTGACTTCAGATCCCACTCTTGTGGTGATTCCAGCTGTGGCCTTGGCAAGTCACTTCAACTCATGTTTGTACAATACCTCTGTTTACCTAACTCACAATAATATTGTGTGGCATGTTTTTTTTCAAATTAGAAAAAGATTAAACTTGTCTTTCTGTTTTGAAAAAAGCATCTTCCTTGAAACTCCTAGAACATTTTGAACCTGAAGAGAGTGCTGTAATTGCTAATTACTGTTGTATGTTAGTAGTGCTAATGAACATGCTTCTTAAGCCTATTACTGCTACTCAGAAGAGCTCCGGGCCATAATAAATCTAAGAATTTAAGTAGACTACTTACGTGTTTATACAGCAAAGGTACTTTTGAAATATAACAGCAACATACTATCATTTCACATTATATGCAGCAGCATAGGAAATTTAATCAAAACAGCAAAATGTCAACAGAGCAGCTTACAAGCTTTAAGGTATTCATGCATTTCAAGCATGAAGAGTTTTCAACAGCAGTAGTCTCTCACACAAAGATTTATTCCCTCTGAAGACTTTTTCATGGCTCATAAAGAGTGATGGATGAACTTAATTTTTAGTTTAATCTCTTTCTTTTCAGTTCAGTAATTTCTTTGATACTAGCAAAAAAATTAGTGAGAATATGGAACCACTCACCAGTCATTAGCGATTGTGTGTGTTACAGACTGCACATAGACCACAACAGGTTGCCTGACTTTTTGATGACTGGGAAGAAAGTCTTCCTTTCAAGAATTTTTACAAGCAGCATTTTAATATTTATTGCATACAATATCTGACTATAATTTTCCATTCTTTCAAATAAACCTGTTCCAAGGATAACTTTAAAATTTTTCCCAGCTATTATCATCAGTTTACTGCTCCAGTACCTCGTGCTAATATACAAAAGATTTCTTCTCTGACTTCACTGAGAGTTTGTGTGTATAAGGACAGCGGAACTGGGCCCTACTGTGGTCTTGCGTGATACCTGATTCCATATTCCATAGGCTGAAGGCTATGAAGGGAATTGTAAAGGCTCCATGCTGTTGTCTGTGACTAAAATATGCTAAGAAAATAATAGCATGTTTCTTAATTCCATAAAGAATAAAAAAAAGAAAGAACAAAGAAATGAAACATATCAGAAAGAGAACTGAATTATACGTGTAAACTTTTTTGTTGGGTTTTAATGTGCTAAAACCGGTGTATTATTCCATCTTTGAGTTTGCTTGGCACATTGCTCTTTCATTATGTTACCATACTTAAGTTTTTGGAACGGCAGAAAACTTTGCCTTCTCACTCAAGCCATGTTTTTATACAGCCCAGTGGACAATATTGTGTAGGCTTAGGGCCATATTAGATTCAGCATTTTCCATCCTGCATCTATGGCTGCTTTATATTGGCTCAAGAACTGAAATGAACCACTGTGCTCCTTTAATACATTTGAAAAATGTTTTTCACATCAGGGCTTGCAGTCAGTGGAGTTCAGGGTATTTAGAACTTTCCTGTTTTTCCTTTTGAAGGAATCGCCTATTTTAATTAGTTTTCTTATCACAGTAGAGAAAAACAATGTAGAAAAAGAGAGAACAGATATACGTGTATGAGATTTTTATTCTTTTGAAGAGCCACATTGAAAAATTTCCCCTCAAAAAGGCAACTTGAATAAAACAAAGTGGTAAATTACTTTTGGGCAAAGATAGTGAAATGGCAGACTCAACTTTGATTGTGGAACGGGTACACTGCTTCCTTCAGACCATGCCCAAGGAGACTGTGGTAAAGTCACCCACTGGACCCTGCCAAAAATTGAGTAGATCTTTCCTACAGCCTGTGAACTCATGTGTGTCATTACAGTTGACACCTCTCTCCAGCTTATGTCCCTAAACTCTTATCTTTAGAACAGCTTTCTGGCAAGGGAGAAAAATGTATACTATTTTGGGGATGAAAACCATGGAGGCCCTGGGGTTGTCTCATTCAGTCTGGGAGATGAGTCATCCTATGATTTCCCTCAGCAGGAGTATCTATTTGTTGGACAAGATTGCTGCTATATAAAAGTTAGGAGGAATATGAAAACGTTTTCCAAAGATGTTGATGTTGTAGTTACTGGGTTATGCTTGCACATTGTAAAGGAACCCATAGGAACAGTTCTTAATTTTCTCTAGCTTTGTGTTACACTTAAGGAAAGATACAAGAAACTTACGATATTAAAGTCCAAGAAGAGCACTGAGCTAGAGTTATGCAAATAAAATCCATAGAAACATTATAAATAACATGCATTTGTAACAGCAGAAATATGCAGGGTCTTTAAAGTCTTACAAAAGAGATATGATACAGCTGCTGCGGCACCTGTGGTGGTGTAGCATCATGAATTTACTTTTTAACATATGAAATTATTCTTTTCCCCAGACTTATTGCCATTCTGTTTATTTTTTTTTCTAAACATGGCTAGAAGTATCAATTTGAAAATATGTCTTAAAAGAGTACTTTTATTTTTCTTTCTTACCTTTCTGTTTTGTTGTTGTCTTTGGGGTTTTTTTGTTTGTTTGGGGTTTTTTTTGTTTGATTTTTTTTTCCCCTCCCCAACACAGTTCTTTGCAGTGAGAATCTGCAATGTATGGTAAAATCACAGGCCAGGGCCCCACATAAAAAGCAAATAGAATGTGATTTTTTTCCTATTTCTTTTTGTAACTAGCTCCTGTCCCAGCTCAGGTTGCTGGAAAACTGCTGCTAAAACACATACAGAGAAATTATTTTTGTTCAGAGGATCCACTACACCGTTGCCACGTGGTTCAGCTGTGTGGGCTTGAATGATGCATTCCCTCCACTCGTGATGTTGGGATGCCCTCTGCAAGTGGTGTTTATCTTTCTGGACTTACAGGGGCTCCTAATAAGCAGTGTATGCAGGTCCTCTGAAATCCTGAAGGCAATCCCTTAAGCAGACAGTTTGAGTCGTCACTTGTGTCCCAATCTTTTCTGTCCCTGTGCCAAGCTCGCTTATGTCAGCGTGGCTGTGTATGTTTGAAAGGACCAAGTGAAACTAATAGCTGATTTGAAACTGCTAAGGTGGAAAAGCACATGGCAAAGCTGCATTGTAGGCAGAGTAGTCCCTAGGCTGATAGATACCTGTTTGATGAGAAAAGTCTGAATTTGAGATTTGCAGACTGGAGCCCAGACACCAACTGCTTGAGCAGACTTTTTTCTTCTTTTTGTGCCCAGAAGACAGTGCTCTCTGAAAAGCTGCAAGTAATGAGTGAATGATAGGATTACAAACTGTTGATAATCCAAAAATCAGCTAAGTGTTTTGGAATCTTTGTACCAATTTCATAGGTGCCTGAACTGTGGCAAGGAGTTAATGTATAATATGTCAAGTATGCTAAATTATTAACCAGTTCAAAATCTTGAAAGAGCCTTTGCTCTTACATAGTTATAAGAGATGTCAAATGCTCTACATATCGCTGGATGATTTCTGGTCTTACTGGAGGGAATAACAGTGGCTTTCATGCAGGGGGACTTCAGTTAAATCACACTGATATCAACAGGTGGGTTTTTTGTGTGTTTTGGAACACAACCAGAATTTTTAGTCCAGCTTTTAAAGGCTTAAAAGGAGGCTGCTAGTATAGATAAACTCTTGTTAATAAGCCAAGTTTTGGGGTCCATGTCTGAAATGAAATTGAGTTTTCTTATTTACTATTTTCCAAGGTAAAGCTACTTTTATGCTTTGAGTTTACATAGAAATGTAGGAAAAAAAGGTATGATTCCTCATCCTCTGTGTAGGGGGTACACAAGGAGAATACAGATAGCACTTATCAATGAGTGCTGTGCCAAACTATCGTAATATTTAATACAGAGTTAACCAGAAAAGCCCATGCAGCCATTAGGTTTAACACAGAAAAATTAAAATAGTCTCAAGTACTTTACAGTAAAATAAAATTTTATTTTTGCTTTCTCCCTCTGTCCTTTTGCTGTCCTATTTCTGATTTGTCTCACTTGTTCTAAACAGCACAGGCAAGAGAGATACAGTTTGGACAAACGTGTAGAATCTTCTGTAAGCAGTCATCAGTGAAAATGTTGGATGACATTTGTCTCATTCTGTTATATAACCTGTTTTGCTGAATCCAGAGGGCTAAACTGTGATGCTCCTGACTGTCAGAACACCCCCTGACTCTAGCGGGATCCCGTTTTGCCTCAGCGTGTCCTTAAGAGGTCCCTCGAAGTATGTATCATTCAGGAATCGGCTGGTTTGCCTGTTTGGAGCTCTTAGTTAGCTCAGTCACATTAAGAGCTTCAAATAATGTGCATTCCTAGATGTGACCATGCACAAGCTGCAGGTACTGAAAATAAAAGTTACTCCAATTTTCCAACTATTCTTACTATTGAATTATTGAATTATTCGTCTAACTATTGAACTATTTATAGAATTATTCAAACTATTCTAACAATAACTATTCTAGTTATTCTGATAAAATCAAATACATGAAATAAGAGGTCTGTCCTAGGTATAATATAATGTTATTTTTACTAATGTCTTAGATTATAACTCAAAATGAACATAATAAATTGGAGAAATGGCTTGAAATTAAGATGAAATTCTGAAAAGACTGCTGCAAAACCCTGCGCTTGGGCAACCAAATAGGTAGTGATAACTGGCTAGACACCAATTTAGAGATTACACTAGATCACAATCAGAGTAGATTACCCTAGATTACTCACCAAAGTACGAGTTGAGGACTGCTATAATTGCAAAGAAAGGTAGGTAACATTCTGGTATGTAGTCACAGAAGTTCCAGGAGGGAAGTAATTTTTCCTCTTATGCTGTATACCGATGGGGCCTTATCTGCACAACTGCATTCACCTCTGAACACCTTACTATAAGAAAGATGTAGACATGTAAAAAGGTTTTAGAGGATTGTAATAGAAATTATGAGAACTTTAGGAGACCTGACGTCTGAAAGGTTGAAAAGGTTGAAAGACAATAATATATATTTGGTACAAAAAATGATGACACATTTGTGCTGCTTGCGTAAAGCACTCTGAGCTTTGAAGGAGCTGGGAAGAAGATGGAGGATTACTCTAGGTATCTTTGCACGTGTGCGGTGATAGCAGGAGATGGGCTGTATAACCCTTCCTTCTTAACTCTCTTTAGGTTGAATTTCTAGTTGGGTATTGCCTGGAACCAATTTTTGGTGCCTCTTTCTTAACACACACAGAGCAATATATAGAAATTGAATTGTCTTCTGCCTGAGCCTCATCAAAGTGCAAAGCCTCGTTGCTGCACCCAGATCTTTTCTACCTGGCAGTACTCTATCAAGGAAGATGGTTGTACACATCCTCTTCTACTGTCTTTGCATTTTTTTTAAGTTGCCCTGGCATACTAGTCCTCTGTCAAAGCAGGCAGGAGGAACTTTTGCCCTGTCACTTTATCTTTCTATGAATGTACGTATGTAGGATAGGGATATCAATGAAAAAAGCCTCTTCATAACCTATAATGAAAATTATCACCTGAGATAATTTAACTTACTTTCAGATCTGTATCTGAAACATTACCACTGAATCTTTAAATCATTTTCTCATCTTTTCATAGGATTTAGTAAAAAAATCAGGAGACAGTCAAATGCTCGTTGACACCAGCCTTTTAAAATGTTGGGTTTATCCACAAGAACATTTCATTTTTTAAATCTTATGATCCAATATACTGTAAAAAGGAATAACAGTTCTTTGACCGTAGTGTTAAAGGACAACAAGGAACTGTTCAGGTTGCATTTCCCAGAGTAGATAAACTGTAGAAGCAGAAATGTTCCATTATTTGCAAAAATTTTACTTTAACTTAAGAGATATGCTGCCGATTTTGTCAGATATGTGGATCAAAGAGAGCCAGCAAAAGCTTTTTGAATTTGTGTGGATCTGAGAGCTTTATTATCATCAGGGGTTCACTCAGCATGCGCACTGGGGGAAGTACTTCTCACAGAGCCTTCTGCTATAGTATTCTGAGTTGGCTCAACACTGTGAGCTAGCAATGTGAGGATTTTTTCCTCTTTGTTTTTCTTTTTCCTCCTTTTCTCTTCCTGTTTCCTCTTATTCTAGGTTGAACTTCTAGTTAGGTAATAAGCTGGAACTAACTTTTGATCCTTCCCTCTCAGAACACATGACAACGGTCTGGAGAGTGCAAATTCATTTTTCATCATGGTGAATCCTGTAATTAACAAAAATTATCTGGAATTTGAAAAGGTGAGAAAAGGTCTAATTCAGCATACTGATTATTGTTCATGAGAAAAGGAAACAAAACAGAGAATTAAAACTAAAATCAGTGGTATCTTAGGAAGCAGCACATTTTCCAAGGCCTTAGCATTTGATAATTACACTGACGTTATGATTTTTCCATTATAAGGGGTCAATAAGAAGGCTGATGTAAGAGAACTAATAGACGGTAAAGAAGTAGAAACCCTTTAGCAATTGCTTTATATGGATTTATGTAACAAATCTCATTTCAGATTAAGTAATTGTTTCTCAGCTCATAGTTTTCAACTACACCAGTAGATAAGGATTTTTCTTCTAGCTTCATTAAAACCATATGTCTGCCAAATTAGCAATTACAATGCTATTGAGCTGATGATACCTTGCATTTAGAGTGACATTCCTTTTATGAGGGCTTGTGTATGAGATACATGTTTTGTAACACAACAGGCTACCACTAGTGATTGGCCCTTTTCATGTGTCTTGGTTCATCCTTTGTACTTGCCACCAAAGTAGATAGCCTGAGGAAATAAAAGCAAAATATATTTACATATATAGCCTAGGTTAACTCTAAGCTGAATAAAAAAGGCCATTTGCTCTTCTGTGAGGTGGCATATAGAAACAGCTGCATAGGCTGAGAATACTGATGGTGTTGCACTTACTGTTGCCTGTCACCTCTTTGATACTCTCCCTACAGATCCCACACTGGAAAGGATCATGGGACTTCTTCCTAATACAATGAAAGGAAAAATCCCTCAATAAATCTATGCTGTTAATGAAAGCACATAACAATTAGGTCATTTTAAATGAAGTGGACTAGTTAGTGTTCACAAAATGCCTTGCATTGGCAGAACTTTCTACCTGGTAAGTATTACCTGATGGGTGAAAGCTAACATTTGGGTATTTATCCCAAACGTTCTTCATTTCATCTTCAGCTTGCATGTTTGAAAGATCTGCTAGCTAATCTGAAAAATGAGCACCTAATTTAGTACCACTGCAAGAACAGTCTTGGTTCAGTGGTATGAAAATAATAAATTACTATGTATTTTAATAGGACATTATTTGGTATCTCAAGTATAAGTTGAAAAAAAAGTAATTATTCAAGATAGTATGTAAGTGGTAAATGCTTTTTGTAAATTGCAACAACATTTAGATACATCCACACTTTGAATCTTTTTCTTTTCAAGTTTATTTTTCTAGCTGGTATTACTGTGTTTTGGGGGGTATGCATGTTTACAAAAATACTGACAACTGTAGTGAAGAAGAGAAGCTATTTCTGTTTACAGTCACTTAAACTTACTCATTTTCTCTCTCTGTCTTTTTATTGCGCTGGTTTCTCATCTGCATGTGATCAGGACAGCACTGTCATATGAATATATGACACAAAAGATGGGTCTGGTAAACAGGGGCTAACGATAGGCGCTATTAAGATATATATCTTAAGAATTTATTTTTGGCTAAGCAGTCTTTGTTTCCCCATCCCCAATAATAGGTTTATACAAGTGAGTTTAGCTAACTAGGGTAGAAAGTTAGGCATAGGCAGACTTTGAGTAAATGCAGAGTAAAATGACAAGCTAGAAATTAATTATGTAGTTTTGGGTTATTAGATTCAAGCTCCTTAGCTTTTATAGATTTATGGATGTCACTGTAGATTTACAGCCTGGAAAAGATGATAACAGGGTCCAGAAATGTGATGTTCTGTTGAGGCTTCAATATCATGAAGGAATTAGCTGTGAGTTCTGATTTGAACTAATGGAATAAGTTAGATACAGAATTTCTGCTTATCATTCTGGGTTATTTTATGAAGTGAAGTGCTACTTGTACAAAAGATACCTGAACTGGATAAAATACCTTGCACACCTCATTTATCCAATGTTGACATATATTTTTTTTTTCTTTTTTTTTTTAATATATAGTATTTGTACAGAATCGGACACAGAACAGGACCCAAACTGACTGCCCTGATAATAGTAATCATAAAGCCTACTATGTTGTTATTGTCTTTTTCTTTGAGATGATCCTTAGTTTTGAGATATGTTTGTACAGGAAATTATTTTTTTATTTATGGAGGGTGCAGCAGAGTCCAGTAACATTGCTCCCATGTCTTCCCAAAGTGCTAAATATCTTTATTGTTTTTAATGAAATCAAGAAAGAAGGTTGTATAATAACACTAAATCCCATGATAGCAGATGCTATCGTTTATTAGTTAATGATTTCCTATTGATTTCCTAGGATGACAGGTTTTTTAAA